>NC_090731.1:109711882-109714382 GCF_036898095.1 Palaemon carinicauda | reverse complement strand
ATTTGGACATTAACTTAAACATTATTTTTAATGTTCTGTAAAAGGAATTTAGCTTAAAATTTTAATCTTATATGAACATCAATTATAATGTTCGTACGACGTTTGCCATTAATGTATTGCGTGGGATCTCATGTCTCAGTAACGTCTGAGACTTTCTCCGTCTCCTTTTCAATTGACCTTTTATGTCACTTTGATCTCTCATGATCCTTGAACTTCAAGACGGAATTTTTTTCCAGTTCGTAAAATCGTCCTTTAGAAACTGGGGTTTTTTTTATTCCTTATGTGGTTGAGTTTTCCATGTGACCTGCTATATTTATAGCAGGTCACACTGTCGGTGGGCCGATCGCAATGCAACCACGCGAATGTCGCACACCATGCGCCCTGGAGAACCGGTTTTGTTTGCCAAATTTTCATGTATAGAATTATAGTCGGCAGCCTCGGCAGGCGCATGGAAGTCAGGCTCCTGGATACAAAGGTGGGCCTATCTTCATATAACCACTGTCAGTTTTTCATCAGCTCAGATCACTGCCGAACAACTTTATTGAAATCAAATGGATCATCAATGAATCCACTTTCACCTTAACTTTCCATCATGCAATGATACAGGAGTTGCGCAGTGTAATACGTTGTTATACAGTATATCATGCTGGGCGATGCCATTATACTCAGGGGGAGTGAGGCTGTAGAAGAGGTGTTGCCGGAGATCAATAGGAAGGGCATTTACAACTTTGCACGAAAACTCAAATCTGAATGTTGAAAACACAAAATTTTTACTAAAAAACCGCAAGTGGGCTATAGATTACCCAGCCATCCTGCTTATATGCCCTAGGAATTTCTTTGCTATCTTGTAGGCTATTTCCTGAAGGTTTTTAACCATCCCCCAAGAAATTAAAGGAGGAAATGAGTTGATATATCTTAATAATATTTTTTTTCCTGGGTCTCACTAAATATTATCATAAGTTTATAAGGAACCTCTGTCTTTATATTGGGAAAAAAATAAAAAACAGAAACAGTTTTTATTTTTTTTAAGATGAATTGATTAATGGGGAACTCATTGCTTACCCAAGATTAGTCGGCTCTTTTTAGTGATAAGAAATTGGAATAGTGTAGTCAAACGTATTTTGGAAACTGGGAATTTTTATTTTTAATTTTTTTGGTAGCATCCTAGGCACTGAAAGATTTCAAGGACTACTACCACTGGTTGAATATGTCATGGGTTGTGGTACTCAAGAGACGCCAGTACTCATTGGCACAATTAAATACTATTAAAACTGACAATAATTCCTTATTGGATTTGCTTGAAAAGGAGATCTTACTCCACCTCAAGATCTTTATAATGAGAAACCTTCCTCTTTTAATATTACAGTGTTTGAGCACATGACCTGCAGATTGAAATAAAAGAACTTCTGTGGCAAAAACGAATGAAAGTCACACCAAGCAGAGCGACGGAGAAATTACTAATATTGAGTTCTTATAAAAGGAATCGTCTCGGGCTGATTGGATATTTATGCAACTGAACATGGAAAGGAGTGTTCTGAATAAACGCGTCAGAACGGGATCCGTCGTTGATATGTGTGATTGGAATGTGAAGCCAATTGTCCCTCGAAGGGAGCATTAGGTATTCTTTTCACAAGAAACAATCTGAAATTTTCTGGTCTCCTATTCCCCGACGTTTACGTATACAATAGGCCCTTATGACAGGCACTTGAGAATTGTAATACCATTGTCTATGACAAGTATCCTTTCTCTGGTTAGGCATCAAGACACGTGTTGAATTTGAAGAAATGCCAAGCCACTGTCAATTTCTCGTGATAAATTTCTACGACAAGCAATGACACCATTAAATACCTTCCAGCCTTTTCTGGAAAACGTTCTAGAACTGGAACTTATTTACAACCTTTTCTAGGAAACACTCTGGAACTTTATTTATTTGCGGTTTTGGGTATTGGAGTTATTGCATAGAATATATGATGATAAATGTGCATGTTTTTAATGAATACTCCATTGGTCTAAGGAGTTTGCTCACGTTCTTAAACACAACGGTTGGCTAACATAGAAATTTTTATAGTGTCAGTAGTACTGTAAATTATCTATAGTTGTTTACTTTCTCTCTTAATATCCATTTGAAAAGTTTCGCATAATAAGTGAGTTTCGATTGGTAATGCCCAAATCAACATTCAAATTAGAGAATAATTTTGTTGCTTGAATGTTGTAGATTGACGTCAAAACATTTCATTTTATTATTTGCAAAAATTTTAAGAAAAGGCTTATGATAACAAATCTGGTTATGAAAGTAACTTATACTAATTACAGGCAACATTATATCATGTATTTAAGAGCTAGAACCGGAAAATTGTATAAACATAAATGATGTTCAAGAAATTGTATATTTTTGAAAGTAAACTAAATCCTCCCCTGACTCATTTTGATCAATATATTACAATTAATGTGTTATTCCAACCACATATAATAGTTTATGTCAAGGAGTAGTTCTATAAAT
>NC_090731.1:109699382-109704382 GCF_036898095.1 Palaemon carinicauda | reverse complement strand
CCAACATACTGGAGCAAGTCTGTGGGAAACATCAGCAAAATAATAAAAGAAATTCCAAAGAAGATCCAGGTGATGAAGGGACTTATAAAGAAAGTTTACATCAATCAACACATTCCATCAAAGAGCAATAAAAAGTCCAATATGGTGAATATGCTGATTGATGCATTGGGAAAAAGAATGCCAAAATGATGCAAAACATGTAAGATGTGGTATTCTATTATTAATCCAGGAAATGCAATGCATGTCATGTACCAACACATCCTACTTGTGCTGAAGTGCAACTAAAAATAAACAATAAAGACACAAAGGTACTCAGCTTAACATGCTTAGTCTGGATAGAAAATATAATTAAATCAAGACTGAATCTGAAAATAGTTGAAGATAAAGAAGAAGAAGAAGAAGAAGAAGAAGAAGAAGAAGAAGAAGAAGAAGAAGAAGAAGAAGAAGAAGAAGAAGAAAAGAAAAATGAAAAGGATATGTGTAAGGATGCAGAGGAAATCATTGATACAACATATGATGCCATCCAACAACATACTTACAAAAAAATAAATTATCAGATGGAAACAAATAATAGACCCAAGAGACTCTACGCAGACCTACATACTTTTAGGGAAGAGCAAGAACAAGAAAAAAAAAAGAAAAAAAAGATATAGTCTGCAATTCACTGAAAAGAGGGAATTGCAGATGTGGTGAAAGATGCTACCACAAGCATCCAAAAATATGCCATAATGATGAAATATATAGTAAATTTGCGTATTTAGATGGATATGGAGACGAATGCAGAGATCTCCATCCAAAAATACGCAAAAACCTGAAAGAAGGAAAAGGATACAAATTCAACAAAAATTGTCGATATATGCATCCTGCAACCACGAATGAAAGTCAGAAAACTCAGCAAACAGAAAAGAAAAATGAAAGCAAAAATGGACCAAAAAAGCCCAGTATATACCACGCTATGCACAAAAGACCCCAAGATATGATGCCTTTCAACCCAAATATGTACAATCAGAGCTCAACTACAAAGAATGCATCTCTAATGCTAGGGGTTAGTGCAGATATGGGGATAATTGCAGGTATACACACAAAAATAAATATGAAGGTGAAAGAGCAAATATAATAGAAAAGTTGGATTTTTTAATTGCAGAATTCCTGGAAATGAAGAAAAGATCCTCATATCAGAACAGGAAGGAAGCATGGGAGAATCCATATGATTACCAATATTAAAAAATGGGGATGAAACACAAACCATAATAGTGATGAATGCACAGGGTTAAAGTCACGAGTAACTCTAAAAGGAAAATTGAGTTCTTAGAAGAACTAACCCAAATTGAAAAAAATAGATATATTAAATATAAGTGATACATGATATTCCCAAGAGACTGGCATTGATGACCAGATAAAGGGTTTCCAAACGTATAGATCAGACAGAATAAATAGGAATCAAGGGGAACCGCAATATATGGAAGAGACATAAATCAAGGTAAAGTCTGTGAAAAATACAGCAACACAGATTGTGAATTGATTGTGGTAGAATTTGAATATGAAAAACTAGTGAATATTGTAGTTTACAGACCCCCAAATACTAAGGAGTTTGACATAATAATAAAAAAAATAGATGATATATGTAGAAACCATAAAGACTCTAATATACTCCTATCCGGAGATTTTAACTTTCCTTTCGTGGATTGGAAAGAACGGATAGAAGAAAGTGGTTGTATATATACATATAAAAAAGAGACTAATAGTAGCACAGAAGATAAGAGGCAATTTGAAAAGCTTCAAGATATGCTATTAGAACATAATATGCAAAAAATAAACCACACTCCAACAAGAAAGGACAATGTCCTAGATTTAGTATTTGTGAATGAGGCGAATTATGTTAGAGAAATAAGTGTATAACACGGGAATTTCAGACCATAATGTCATAGAATTAATAGTCCATTTCAAAGCAAGTGATCGCAGAGATAATCAAAGCACAAAACGATGGGAAGGTTATGGAAAATATAATTTTCATAGTAAGAATATAACATGGTCAGAAATAAATGAAGAATTGAACAAAGAATAAAAAAAATGTATTCGTAAGTGATAATACACAGGTAAATACGGATATACTATACAAAATACTGAAGAAAATTGTTGAAAAATATGTACTAAAAAAAAAAAAACAATAAACATCAGACATGCATACCAAGACACAGAAGGATCTTATTTCAAAAAATTAGAAAGCGGAAGAAAAATCTTGCAAAAGAAAAAAATGTATGGAAATTGATGGAAATAAAAAAGAAGATAGAAAATGCAGAACAAAAGATTATACAATTGAAAGAAAATGAAAAAAAGGGACTTAGAAGAAAGGACACTTAAAAATATCAAAATATAAAAAAACCCAATGTATTTTACCCCTATGCAAAAAAGATGAATAAAAGGAGATTAGAAATAGGCCCTCTAAGAATTGAAGGACGGTTAACGAATAAAAAAAAAGAAATATGCAACATATTAGCAGAAAAATATAAGAGTGAGTTCACGCCAAGAATTGCGAATGAGAATAATTTATTTAATATAGGTCAGCACGGTTTTGTGCCCGGAAAAAGTACACAAACGCAACTAATACCACACTATGAAAACATATACAAAAATATGATAAATGAAAAAGACACAGATCTGATCTATCTAGATTTTGCAAAAGCCTTTGACAAGGTAGACCAATATATATTAGAGAAAAAAATGAGAAAGCATAATATTGTAGGAAAGATAGGAAAAGGGGTAAAAGAATTTCTACAAAACAAAAAACAGATAGTGGTTGCAAATGACGAGAAATCAGATGAAGATCAGGTAATATCCGGCGTGCCACAGGGCATGGTATTAACTGCACTGCTGTTTGTTATTATGATCTCAGACATAGACTGTAATGTTAAAAACTCTGCAGTGAGAAGTTTCGCCGATGACACAAGAATAAGTAGAGAAATTACTTGTGATGAAGATAGGAACTCACTACAAAGAGATCTAAACAAAATATATGAATGGGCGGAGATAAGTAGGATGGTATTTAACTCCAGTAAATTTGAATCGATAAACTATGGAAACAGAGAAGGAATGGTATGTGCATACCATAACGAGACAATCACAAACAAGGAAGCAATTAAAGACCTTGGTGTGATGTTATACAGGATATGTTATGCAACGACCAAATAGCAACACTGTTGGCTAAATGTAAAGGAAAAATGGGAATGATATTCAGACACTATAAAACAAAAAAAGCTGAACACATGATTATGCTTTACAAAACTTATGTATGTAATACACTCGAGTACTGCAATGTGATGTTACCCTCACTACCAAAAGAATATTGCACTAATAGAGTGTACAAAGTTCCTATACTGCTAGAATAGAAGAAGTTAAGGACCTTGACTACTGGGAAAGACTACAATTTTTAAAACTATACAGTCTAGAAAGGAGAAGAGAACGCTACATGATAATACAAGCATGGGAGCAAATCGAAGGAATTACTGAAAACATCATGGAGCTAAAAATATCAGAGAGAGCAAGCCAAGGTAGATTAATAATGCCCAAAACTATACCAGGAAAACTAAGGAAGGCGCACAGGACATTAATCCACTACGCACCAGCATCGATAATGCAGCGACTTTTTAATGCACTGCCTGCTCATCTAAGAAACATCAGGAGTGAGTGTAGACGTGTTTAAGAATAAGCTCGATAAATACCTAAGATGCATCCCAGACCATCCAAGACTGGAAGATGCAAAATACACCGGAAGTTGCATTAGCAACTCTCTGGTGGATATACGAGATGCCTCACACTGAGGGACCTGGGGGAACCCAAACATAGAATAAGGGAATAAGAATAATGTAAGATGAGGCTCCCTCTCTTTATACATTTTTCTATAAATAAATGCCTACACACATTTAAATGCACACACACACACACTCACACACACACACACACACACACACACACACATATATATATATATATATATATATATATATACATATAAAGATGTGTGTGTGTAAAAGAACCACAGGGAAAATGAGAGTGTAAGAATGAGTCCTAACTAGGTTTATTTTACGTCTTCAAGAAGACTGATTGATTGAAAGAGATTTTTACATTATATATGGAACAGTGAAAGTACGAACATACAAACAGATATTTGTAGAACCCATAGAAGAACGCAAACTCTTATTCGTTTACGTGGGAGGAGCTCATATCCCGTCAGCTAGGTGCCGTGCTTGAAAAGTCAATTTGAGTGTCAGATTATTTTCCTTTAGGACTTCCAATAAATTTTTTTTTTTTTATTGATATGCGTTTATCTTTACCAGTTTTTGAAAATCTTTTCCATGTTAAGACAGAACACACCCGTAAACTTGCTTGCACACATATATAGACATGCATATACACACTCATGCACATATAACACTATCCAAAAAACTTACGGTTATATTGGCTACATATTTGTAAATGTATTAAAAATCATTTCACATGTACAAAACGCAAAAAAGTTGCAGCAAAGCATATGTGCTTATTTATATACAATAATTGAGATACTACCGCTAGAGGGTTAATCGGTCCTTTAACTGGCCAGACATTACTACATTTTATCCTTCTCTCTAGTTACAGCTCATTTTCCTTATGCCTAAACATACACTGAATAGTCTGGCCTATTCTTTACAGATTCTTCTTTTACTCATACACTATTCTATCTTATTTCTATTCCTTTTGTTTTTCATATCTTTTATAGTTTATATATGAGATATTTTTTTTTGGTGTTTGTTGCTGTTCTTAGAGTATTTTATTTTAGTTGTTAAATGCTTCTCTTGTAGTTTCCTTATTTCCTTTCCTCACTGGGCTATTTTCCTTTTGAAGCCATGGAGCTTATAATATTCTGCTTTTCCAACTAGGGTTGTAGCTTAGCAATTAATGATAATGATAATAATAGTAATGGTAGCTTGAATCTGAAAGATTAATTTCACAGAAATTTATTATCT
>NC_090731.1:109624382-109694382 GCF_036898095.1 Palaemon carinicauda | reverse complement strand
GTTATCATTATAAACCTAAAGAGATGGAAAACCCCTGGATACGATGGAATATCTACCCAGATGATTTTGGCCGCAGAGAAAGTGAAATCCTTGAATACTTACAAGATTATTTTGTTGAATGTTGCATGAATAAGCAAAACCTGATGAATGGGAGGTAGTAGTGTTGGTTAATAGGGCAAAATAATTAGATCTGGTTGATTGCAGTACTTATAGAGGCATCACACCTATGCCAATTGTCATGAAAACATAGTATGCTCATTCTGAAGAGACTAGAGAGAAAGATTAATGAAAAACTGAGAGAGGAACAAGCAGAATTTCGAAAGTTAGAAGTTGGAATGACCAAATTTTCATTTTAAGACATGCAGTACAGCAATATGTAGAATATAGAAATCCCCCTTTGTTGGTATTTGTAGACTATGAAAACCCTTTAATAGTGTGCACCGGGCAATTTTTTGGAGACACCAGCGTTATTATGGAGTTCCTCTAAAAAAATATATGAATTTTATTAAGTCTGTTCAGGAACATAGCAATTGCAAATTTAATGTTGATGTAGTTTTAACAAATGAATTTCCATAGAACAGTGGAGTACTCCAAAGGAATGTGTTGTCACCTATGTTGTTTATTATCCTCATGGGGACGGTGGACAAGGATTGGACTGGATTGGTAACAGGAAATAAGCAGACTTAGAGTATGCTGGTGATCCTCTCCTTATTAGCAAAATGCCACTGGACTTGCTAAGCTTGCTGAGCGGAATGCAAGAAATATCATATGATATTGGGCTCAAGATAAATAGAAGAAAGACAGAGATAATGGGAACGAAATATGCAATGAAGATGAAATGTCATAGGAAGGAGAAAGGATTAATGAGGTAGAATCATTTAGATATTTGGGAACTAAATATTTAAATTGGAGTTCAATGGAGGATTGAAAACAACAAATCAGACAATTGCTAGGTTAAGTAAAATTTGGAAACCAAATTACCTGAAATAACATAAAACTCAGGCTATATATCAGTTTAGTGAGATCTGTATTACTATATGGACATGATTCGTGGTATGACAATGAAACAATCTCCAACAGATTTTGTAGATTTGAAAACAAAGCCCTCAGAAGAATATTGGATTTTAACTGGGAGGATAGGATTAGAAATGAAACTGTAAGAGAGATTACTCAAGTGCCATATATGGATGAGATCATGGTGAGGGATAGATGGGGATGATTTGGGCATGCTCTTCACACTCCCCAAGAGAGAGTAGTTCACCAAACTTTCAACTGGGCTCCACAATGCACTAGAAGAGTTGATAGACACAAGCCTACATAGCTGAGGACTCTGAAGTGTGAAATAGGTGATGATGAATGAAGTATTGATTTAAAAGCTCAAGATAGAGATGACTTGCAAAATCTAACCGAGGTCCTTCGCGTCAATAGGCGTAGGAGGAGATAGTGATGATGATGATGATATATACTATCCCTTTCATAGTGGGGATACCTTGACAAGGTGAAAGGATTTGTGCACCGCCATGATCTTCAAAGCTATAGTAGTCAGTACCGCCAATACTAGCTTTGTTTGCTATGAACAGTCAGACCAAAATCTCCCACTATTACCAATCTGCAGTGGCCAGCTTGGTGATAAAAACTGGAAAACACACAGATAAGAATAAAACCACCCCAATCCCCAGCGGCAGTAGAACTGCCCAAGGTGGCGAGCAGTTACATCCCACTGCAGGGTGTCATAAGAAAATCAAGACCAGTACAGGCCACCTTTGGAAACTGAACCTTGCAACATATAACGTAAGGACCCTCTCATACCTGTCTAGGGAAAAACATCTTACATTGTTACTAGAACGGATGAAATAAGTAAATTGGGATATAATAGGATTGAAGGAAATTAGAAAAACTTGGAAATCTTATATTAAGTTAAAAGAGGGTCATCTTTTTGGCTTCAGAGGACATGAAAGGAACAAAGAAAATGGAATTATTTTATTTATTAATAAAGATCTTGCAAGTTACATGGAAGACTTTTAAATTACTAGTGATAGAATTGCATGATTAATTGTGAAACTAGATAAGAAGTATAAACTGAAGCTCATTCAAACGTATGTACTAACAACATCCTATGCAGAGGAAGAAAGAGAAACTTTTCAAGAAGATTTGGAGATATCTGTTAATAAACATTAGACTAAAGTTACGTTTATTTTGGGTGATTCCATGCCTAAAGTAGGTCAAAAGAAGAGAGAAGAATCAGCAGTAGTTGAATTTGGAGTAGGAACAAGGAATGACAGAGGAGACATTCGTGTAGAATTTACTTAAAGAAACAATCTTAAAATCATGAACACCATTTTTTTTCATAAAAAGAGACATAGAAAATGGGCATGGAGAAACTTAAATGGAGAAACGAAAATATAAATTGATTTTATTATCATTGAAAAAGTTAATTTACTTGAAGATGTAACAGAGCTAAAAAAGTTGAAATCAAGCAACCATAGAATGGTGACAAGTAGATTTTGTTTAGATCTAATAAGAGATTAAGAAAAATCTGATAAAATGAACTCCCCTGTAATAAGAGAAAATCTGATGAGCTTAATTTAGCAATATGAAGTAAGTACTCCCGCCTAAATGATAATATGGAAGCAAGTAAAAAAAAAAAAAAAAAAACTGTTTTCGAATCAACATAATAGATCGGTTGAAAAGTTCCTATACAAGATTAAGAAAAAATACCAGAAAATATAAAGACGAAATAAAAAAACAAACATTGGAAATGAATGTAAAATCCAAGGTAGATCATATAGAATTAGCAGAATTATCTGAAACAAAAACAAAACTAAAAGCTCAATACGTTCGTAAAGACAATCAGATATAAATTGAAGAAACACTAAGGAAAGAAAGGAGCCTCAAGTTGATAAAAAGAAGGCTTATAACAAGACACAGACAACTATTGGCTTTAAACAATGAAAATAGAATTATTATCAATAAAAGAGATGGAGTGATAAAAATTGAGGAGGATTACTATACAATGATCTAAAATAGATATATTAAACGGATTTTGAGCGAAGCAAAAAATCTATTTTCGGGTGAGATGGCCATGTCGTCCTGATGGAAGTTCCTTCATTAGTAGCTTCCTAGGTTATATTTGATCACAGTGATATATCCCAGAGAATTTACCAAAGGTATCCAGAATTTCAACTCCTGGAGCAAATATCCCTTAAAATTGGATATCGCGTAATCAGAGGACGAATTCTTGACACGTCTCATAGCTATCTACACCCCTAACAGCGTTTTACGCTTCGAGGAGGACGTGACAAAATAAAAGGGAGCCGTCCAAAGGCTAACCCCGCTCTCGTATTACTATTGGGAATACAACAGCGCCATTCCCACGATGGCGGACATTCCTTGTAGCATTGAGCATGGTGTTACAGATACAGTACCACGGGAGGGATACTGTGAAGATCTTTTCTTTAAGAAGAGATGGGTGGGTCCATCAGGACGACATGGCCATCTCACCCAAAAATAGATTTTTCGCTTCTCTCAAAATCCGTTTTTTGGGCTCAAGCCATGTTGTCCTGATGGAAGTATACCAGAGCATTAGTGTATCTGTGGATTTTCATCAGTGCCTTAACCTTATAGCAACCTTTTCTATGGTCATGGGGACCAATTGAGACACGTGACGTCACCATTATTCGTCATCATCACTAATCATAAACAATGTTAGTGCTTCCTGCCTCCTACAGGGAAGAGTCATCTAGACAGTAGAAAAGGGATCTCGAGGTTAACATATATTGTATGACCAAACATAAGTATACATTGAATATACAAATGGTTTCATAGTTGTATATTTTGCTGAATTAAAATCAGTGTCTCTTATATCTAATATTTGTAGCATACAAATATATGAGGATAGGTCGAAGAACTCTGGCATGTATACATACAATTGTCTGGCGAAAGCGGACGCACTACATTCTAATAGACATTTATTCCTAATAAATGACTAAAAGAGATGGTTAGTAATACGAATGTAGTATGACAATGGGATTATACCTGTAACAAGTACAGAGACTATATTTCTTTCTTGAAGGAAAAAATGATGAGTGCCACTCTCAGACTGAAGAAAATTTATAAAATAATTTATCTTTATAATTCCTGTACTGGTTACTTCTATCTGCACTGTGTACTACGTACACCGGCACTAGTGCTATCTGTATAATTCCACACCTGGGATTTTGAACAGTGCTAGTGTCACCATTGTAACACTTAATCAAAAGAGGTCACACCTAAGAAGGATGACTGCTTCTCCCTTTAATTGACAGCCCCAGTCAATTAGTTGTTCATTGTAGAATTAGACGGCAGGTTAAATATTTTACCTGACGTCACCACATACTGCTTCAGATCATGGACTTGCTTAGCGTAGTGTTTGTAGAACACTCTGGAAGATTCTCACCCAGTACATGAGCGATGACATATGAGGTCCCAAACCATTAACTGTTTACCACAGTAATTAGGGGGCAGGTTTTAATACACTACCTGCCGCCACAACGAAATGTTTCAGTTCATGCACTTGTTTTGCATAGTGTTTGTAAAACACTGGATGATTTCCATCCAATGTATGAACAAAGACGCTCAAAGTCCATATACTGAAAGAAGTTCAGTGATGAAGCAATCTTTCTCGGATCATGACCTGCGGGGGTACTGTCCGGATCCGCTCTAAGGATAGAATAGGTGAGCCTTGCCCTCAGTTGTTTTAGGGATAAATTTGATCCAGAAGTTTCTCCTTTAAAGAGCTGTCCTCCCCTGAAGTCTGAAGTTCTACAAAGATAGACCTTTAGACACTACAGGACATAGAGAGACATCTTCCTTCAGAGGGCAGATTCTCCAGGGACCCCACCTCTTAGTGGGTAGCTCGTTTTTAGCGAGAAACGATGGATCAGGAAAGGGATTCAGTTCTCCCATTTCCGTGAACTGAATGTGACCCTCCTCTCTGGATAGGGCCACTATTTCACTAACTCTAGACCCAGAGGCTATAGCAAACAGAAAAATAACCTTTCGGGTTAGATCCTTAAGAGAACAATCTTCATTGTTCACAGATGAGGCATAATGTAAGACCATGTCCAAAGACCAAGAGATAGGCTTTGGTGGTACTGCGGGCTTAAGCCTAGCACATGCCTTCGGAATCTTACTAAAGGTTTCATTCGCCAGATCCACTTGAAAGGCATATAGGAGAGGCCTAGTAAAGGCTGACTTGCACGTATTTATCGTATTGGCCGCCAGACCTTGGTTATGAAGGTGGACAAAGAAGGATAGACAGAAGTTCATTGAAATTTCTTTCGGTCCTTTTGCTCTGAGAAACGCAACCCACTTTTTCCAGGAAGACTCATATTGTCTTCTAGTTGACTTGGCCTTCTATTCTTCTAAGAATTCTATATTGCCTTCTGAGATCCCAAACCTTTTTCTAACCGCAAGAGCGAGAAAATCATGAAATGAAGGGTTTGGGTTCCCTGTGATAAAACGAAGGCAGTTAATTTCTGAACCTTCGGAAATATACCTAGGATCAGAGCTAGGACCAGCCTCATCTAGTCTATCAGTCCCACTAGAAGATCCTCGTATGGGGCTATATAGCGAGGTAGTTTCTTGAAGACACTCGTGATGAAGAGGTCGAATTGCAGTTCCGGGACTTGTTCCCATCTGGGAGGGAATATGTTTGCGTCTATGGACCATTCCAACTCTATCGGTTTGCATCGAAAAAGAGTATCCGCCGTCACATCGTGGATCAGTTGTAAATGAACTGCTGGTAGGTGCTGTCCCTTTAAGAGAGGGATGGATAGCTTCACCAAGACTGTATGAGACGTTCGATTGTGACGTCTTATTATTGCTTCGGAGTCCCAGATCAGTCGTAGGGAGTCTGATCTGTGTGGAGGGGGCTTCCCCACCCATGAAAGGGCCAGCAGAGTCTTGGGACCTTCTTTTGATTTTTGTTAGAGAAGCGATTAAAGAGGGACCGATCTCAGTCTTTTTTTATCTCTTCAAGCGTTTGATGAGTGTTTTCTCTAGGCTCTTAACTCATCTTTCCGGTGTGCCCTTAGCACCAGGTCTGTCACTATTGCAAACTGGGGAAAGTTTAGCGCTTTTTTTCTGTTGACATTTTGGAAATCTGACTGATTACCTGAGTTTCTTGACAGACCTCGTGAGGTCGTTTTATATTCCCAGGGGAAAGGAGATTTGATGTGACTGAGGTCTTCAATGGTTTTTTAACCATCGAAACCCCTGAGCTGGAGAAAGTCGAGACTTCTAGAAGCTTATCCTGCATCCGTGATGTCCCGGGAACCGGGTCATCTCTTTGAATGCATATTGGCCAGACACTACGGGTGCTGTCCACTCCAGCCTCTCGATCAGGTATATTAATACCTGAACTATTTCTAGGCTTGATTTTGACGTGACTAAGTTCGTCAATCCCATGAAGATACTTAGGACTGTGAGTCCGACACGTATCTTTCCTAGGATGAATGTTACTCTCTATAACATGAATTCTAGATAGGAGGAAGGGAGGTGGCTGACTGGAAGGTTCCGAAGGACACTTTTCAGGTCTGACAAGACTACGAACACACCTAATTGGAACAAGGTCCATATGTTCAGAAGGATTAACATTCAGAACTTGCTGTTTTTTATGAACTTGTTGAGTGGCGACAAGTTCAGAATGACTCATTGATATCTTGAGTCCTTCTCGTGAACACAAAACAGCCTTCCCTGGAACTCGATGAGCTATAGTTTTCTTACCACCTGTATGGTCAATAGCTCTCAGGTATACTCCTCCAGGAGGGTTTTGAACTGTAGGAGAAGGTAAGGAAATGATGGTAGGGGCATTTCTGTTTACCATCAATGGCTCATCTTGACTAGGCTTTGGGCCGAAGGATCGAAGGTCATGCGATCCTGAGGGAAAGTTCCTCCTAGCCGAAGCGTCTTTATGCTTCGAGTAGTCAGTAAGCTTAGACTTTTGACCATCTGCCTGTAGCACCGTGGTCACTGGAATAGTGGGATGTTGTTGAGCAGCCCGGATATTTCCAGCATTTTCGATCTTCTTTTTAGGTTGGGGATCCACAACCACAGAAGATTTTCTCTTTGAAGGAATGCCCCCTTTTTGGAGAAGACTTATATTCGCCATGGTGGCGTTCTTAATTACTTCCTTAATGACCTCGTGTGGGAAGAGGTCTTTACCCCAGATGTTGGAAGATATTAGCTTCCTTGTTTCGTGTTTCACTGTTGCAGCAGCGAACACAAACTCTCTACATGCTCTCCTAGCCTTCATAAAGGTGTAAAGGTCCTTCACCAAGATAGCCATATGCATTTTGGCTATGACCATGAGCATGTCTGGGGAACTTTCGTAGGTTGAACACAACTCTATGTAGTTTTGTAGAGAAAGGGATCTCGCAAGTCTCTCCTTTGACTCCTGTTCATTACACAAGAGCAACTCAGACAATTTAGGGAGACATACCTTGAATTGTCGACTTGCGACGTCCTTGTCTAATTTTCTAACTGAAAATGTCAAATGGACTTCCTTCCAATCCTTTTCCTGTCCGGGAAAAGCTGGTGACAAAGGCTTGCACTCATCGAGTGTGGGACATGGCTTACCCGCCTCCACCGCTTTGGCAACAGAAGTAAATGCCTTCCCCATAAAGGGGAATGAGAGTGAAGTAGGAGCAAAAAAGGAAGGGTGTCTGTTATTCAGTGAGAATACCTTCGACTCTGAATAACCCGCCTTTCTTAGACTACCTGAAAGGATAGTCTGTGCCTTATCATGGTCGAGAATCAAGACCTCCTTTGGTTCCGTTCCTTTTCTTGACTTTGGTTCGTACATCAGTCGAACCCAACAATTAGGGAAAGCATCAAAGCTTGGCCAAAATTGTATTTTGTCCAAAGGAACAAGCACCTATTTTCTCTGAGATGTAGAGATTGCCATTTGAAATCGGCATCTGCTCCGCAAACCTCCAGGGGTTGGTTATGGAGCATGTTGGTATGTCTTGATTCATGGGTCGTTTGACTGGCCCCTGGGAAGCGACAAGAGAAGCTTTACAAGGCTCTATCTTGCGTTTTACTTCCTGCTTTTCGTTTTGTTTACGAAAGCTCTCTATTTGATTCTTCAGCTGGATACATGATTGTACCACATTATCCAATAGAAGGGTAGAAGACGAAGATGTCGACATCAATGGCTCTATAGCCGGCATAGGCGGAGGAAATTCCGACGCTACATTTTCCTCTTCTACCCTGGGGCACTTCTTGCCCTTAATCCCAAAGGTTTTCTGGCCGTCAGGGGATGTAGTTGGCTCGTGAGGCACTACTGTTTCCTCAACTGCTTCCGGAAATAGCAGCTTACGCATCCTATCATTAGGTAGGAAAGGTCCCGGAGAGATCTTTTGAAAGCCTCTCACCCAGTTGCGTAATTTATATTTAGCTGTATCCCTAGTCTCCGTAGACTTGGGATTTTCGAAACCTTCGGACATTAATGTCCGACATATATTGCAAACCTGTGGGTTCCAATAATGTAGGGATCCGGAAATAATATTGCAGGGGGCATGAAACCTGCAAGTATTATGACTGTAAAAATACTTACTCTTGGCCTTGCAGAGGACTGCAGCACAAGGTATCTGGTGTTCCTCTTGTAAAGAAAGGAAAACCAAATGAGTATACAATGGATTGTCTCCTTGATAATCAACATGCAAATGTCAGTTACAATAGAGTAGCTTAGGATAGTAAGCTATAAAGGGATAGTAGGAGATACATACTTGTGTACCCCTATGAGCAAATGCTGTTACCTCCCCTCAGTATTAACTACATGGGCGTTTCTCTATTGAGTAACTCCAAGTAGAAGGGCTCTTACCCCTAGGGGTAGAGAAGTATCAAATCACTGTCCCAAAATAATGTTAATACTGTGGGGTCAGGATGACTGTTTCTCGATCAGAATATTGCAGAAAACTATTCATTCAATATATGAGCGGTACCAGCGGAATGCTCGTATGAGGGTACTCAAGGTATGTCAGAAAATACTACTGTATAATGGTACTGTAGTTTTCTAATTGCAGTTAGTCTATATTGCAATTTACTGGGTACTGTACATCATGTATTGTAGTCTAGTCATTATACTGCCTTCAAAGTAGCATATGACAGTACGGTCCATCTAGCATGAAGCCAGCTAGACTAAAGAAAAAGAAAGACATATATTTGTATATCCCACTCAGCCTATTTACTGTAGTCTTCCTACTATATTAAAATATAGAGTTTCCTGATCAGGGAGACTCAAGGATAAAGGCTCTACCCTTTAAGAGTTAGGAGTGTATTACTCCTACCTTGAAGTGTTTAATATTGTAGGGTAATCCTAAAACTGATTTCTAATCAGGATATTGAAGAAATCATATTCATTCAATATAGGATTGGGCTCAGCAAATGCTTGTGTTGGATATCCAAAATATATTGGAAATAACTACTAGTATAAACTATATAGTAGTTTTCTATCTGCAGTATATTCTATACTGCAGATATACTGGCTACCTGTATAATATATACAGTAGTTCAGCTGGCATATAGCTGGCATAGCTAGGTCTTGCCGGCATACCCGGCATGCAAGCTAGAGAGAGAGAGAGAGAGAGAGATAGCATGGAAAAAAGGCTACTCCTTACTGTGAATGTATACAGTAATTAAGGATGTAAAAGTCTAATTTGACTGCCTTTCTCCAGAAAGAAGGTTCTAATAGAAGGGGAGAATGTACCATTCAGGCTTCCATGCAGCTACAGTACTATTGCCGACAAGGTACTGCCGATACACTGCCGGCCGGCAAGCCTCCAGCAGTACCAGTACAGTCCGCGTGCTGTCAACTGAGTCAGCACTATCTTTGCCGGCCTGGCCGGCAGTACCCCGGCAACAGGACCTGTAGCAGCAGTACAAGGGAGGACTGAAGAACCTTGGGGACAGAAAGGGACTTCCCACTCACAGCCATCATGGCCGCCGGCAGCCGCCAGCTACTGGCAGCCACCAGCTACTGGCAGCCACCAGCTACCAGCAGCCATCTTGGCTGCCGGCTGGGCCGGCAGTTGCCGACAGAAGATGTGGTTGGCGGCAGTATGCCCTGCCGTCAGCCAAAGTCATGGCTAGAGAGGGAGTCTGGCCGGCTCCGGCAACCTACCGGCAATGGTAAGGTTGCAAGATGCCGGCCTAAAGAAAGACAATGGCTCAGCCATCAAAAGTGGACAGAGGGGTAGGGAACAGGGTCCTGTAACGAGTGTGAAAGGAACTGGCAAAATTGTCAGTCCTACCACCTGTTAAAAGAAAGGGGAATAGGGAACAGTAGAGACTCAGTTCTCCATCCCAGTTCTCCTGTAACGAGTGTGAAAGGAACTGGCAAAATTGTCAGTCCTACCACCTGTTAAAAGAAACTCTGTTTTGGTATCGGCAGAATCCCAGGGAACAGTAGAGACTCAGTTCTCCATCCCAGAGATTGCCGACACAGTTAAGGGGATGGCGGCACTGCCGCCTCCTCTCAGCAAAGGAGAAACAGAGTTCCAGTGCCACGTATCCCAGGCTAAAGAATATTACTCTTCAGCCCAGAGAACTGTGGCACAGGACTAGTCTTTTAGTCGCAAGGAGAAGATGGTATCCTACCATAACTCCGAGTGCGGCTAATGAGGGCTAGCCTCCATTCGCCCTGCCGGCAGGTTGCCGACATAAGACTAGATACTCTGAGATTCTGACTAAATCCCAAACCTGCTGGTATACCACAACCAACGGTTAAGGGAAGAGGCAGGACAAACCCTATGTTAGCCATGTCTGAATAAAATTCAAGGCACGGACATTAGGGTTGTACCTTAAGGAATGTCTGAACGTATAGTAAAACGTCTAGGTTAGGTTACCTAGGCTAGATGAGATCTCGGTTATCTAAATCACCGAAACTCTAACTATACGATCGACAGAGAAAAAGGAAAAAATCATTATGCACATTATCAAATCTTTACAAGAATAATTGCCTAAATAGCTAAATAATTAAAATAATTAAATAAGGCTATTTAAAACTGGAAGTCGTTCTGCTATCTATATAACACATGCCTAACTAACGACGGCGCCATGGCGCTTCCAGTAACTGGCCTAGCTCTTAGGCACAATAAAATACTCTAATTTCATTGTGAAACAGGAGCTAAAATATACTCATAGTAAAGACCCGATACTCAACTTTCCAGAGGTGGAAGAAGATGGAGAAAGCATAATAATAATCCTGTAAAACGATCGAAAAGTTAGATCACCAGGGAATACCAGCGAGCGAAATCGCTACGAAAAAAGGAATGTCCGCCATCGTGGGAATGGCGCTGTTGTATTCCCAACAGTAGTACGAGAGCGGGGTTAGCCTTTGGACGGCTTCCTTTTATTTTGCCACGTCCTCCTCGAAGCGTAAAACGCTGTTAGGGGTGTAGATAGCTATGAGACGTGTCAAGAATGCGTCCTCTGATTATGCGATATCCAATTTTAAGGGATATTCGCTCCAGGAGTTAGAATTCTGGATACCTTTGGTAAATTCTCTGGGATATATCACTGTAGTCAAATATAACCTAGGAAACTACTAATGAAGGAACTTCCATCAGGACGACATGGCTTGAGCCCCAAAAATAACTTTGCCAATAGAAATAATGAAACACCTCAGCCGGTACTAAAAGTAACAGTAGGAGATGTAAACAAAGCATTAAAATACTGGAAAAGAAGAAAAGCAGCAGGAGCAGATGGCCAAAGAATTAAGTTGATACTAGATGGAGGATACACAGTATTGTAATAGTAATATTTGGCTGAAATTTACACAAAATAACTGCAATTGTTGTTGCTTTTGTAGATTGCCTGGCCCTTATGGCCAGGCACGTGCTCTTCCACACTTGCAGCCCGTAGGTGATGGTTTCTTTTTTTTTTTTTTGCCAGGCGGCGGGGGGGGGGGGGGGGGGGGCGCTTATAGGTGGTCTAGGTTGTGGGATAGTCTGCAACTTTTATTTGTGGTGGTTTGGGACAGGATTTGGGTAAAGGATGATCGGCCATTTTATTTGTAGGTGGTTTGGGATAGGATGTGTGTCAAGGATGATCAGCAGTTTGCTTTTCTTACTGTAGAGGAGCCCTAGCCTCCTTTTGGTCAAAGGAAAGGAAGAAGGTGACGGAGGGGAGGATGCATCCTCCCCAAAAGAGCCCATTGGCTCCCGTCGTTTAGTTGGAGAGAAAGAGGTACAGCAGTAAGTCCCACGGGCTCTTGCACTCTTGCAGCCCGTAGGTGTTTTGGTAGGATTTTGGGGATAGGTAATTGGGATGGGGGGTACTCTGCAACTTATATTTTAGGATTTTGGGTTAGGTTTTGGGTTTTGGATGGGAACAGGCGATGGTTTTATGCCTGTTTAGAGAAGGAAGAAGGTGTCAGCGGGAAGGGGATTTCCTTCCCAAGAGCCCACTGGCTCCAGTCTTTAGTTAGAGAAAAAGAGTTATAGTAGTAAGTCCCGATAAGTAGGAGAGCTCGGGAAGGAGTTGAAAAATTTTAGTTGGAGATATTGGTATAGGTGAAGTGAAAAACTTCTTAGTGGTTTAATCTTAAGTTATTAGGTAGAAGAATAGTGTGAGATTTCAGCTGAGTGAGAACAAGCTGAAAGGAGAGAATTGTAAGCTGGTTGAGTAGTAGAGAAAGGATGGAATAAACAGTCCTGTACCTGTAAAATCTAAAACAAAAATAAAAATAAAGAATTACTTGTAATTGTAGTTATTGAGATGTCTATAAATTAATGGTTGAGAGGGATACCTGAACTGAAAAATAAGAGAGAGATTGCAAGTGGAAGAGAAGCTAAAAAAGAGGTGAAAGGGTTACTTAAGTTGCAAACTGGTGCTGTTACTACATTATCTTGGTGGAGGGTAGCTGCTGTGAAAGGCTGAGAAGGCATCAACATTATCAATTATGAGTCTGACAATTGCTGTTGCAGTTGCAGGATTGTTGGGGTTGAGACCATGTCGAAGTAGGCTAATTTCCTGACAGTGCAATAGGTAGTGCTGTGTCTTGATCACAGTAATTGCATGGTCTTAATGGTCTATGCTGGGTTGCTGGGTCTTCACCGTTGTCCATGATGATTTGCCAGCAGCATAGATATCCCAGTCGCAGTCTGCAAGTGATAACTGCGACCTGGGGGGGGGGGGGGGTGTTGTTTGTCTTGCAGTTGGGTGTGGTAATAGGTTTGTAGCTTCAATGTACCACTTTGCAGATCTTGATCCATCTAGGAAGGCTCGCCTTACTTCATTTGTCTTTTGGACGTTACAGTAGGCAGCCATTTGATTCTTGATGGTTTTAAGTGAAGGTTGTAGTGATGCTTATAGTCTGGCACATTAAGGCTGATTTGGCTAGGTAGTCGGCCTCGTCATTGCCAGAGATTCCGGTGGACTTGGAATCCAATTCAAGGTTACTTGCCTGTTGTTGCTTTGATGGGCTAAGGCTAGGAATTGAATTGCTGTGATGAGGTAAACATTCTCTGTGGGTTCATTGTTGCTGAGAGCCAGGATGGCTCCTCTGGAATCTGTATGGATTGTTGTGTTTCCTTCTTGTAGGTTGTCAGAGTGTTCTAGGGCTTTTGCAATAGCCACTAGCTCAGTTTGTAGTGTGGAGGCATAGTTAGAAAGTCTCCAATTTTCTCTATATCCTGATGGAGAGACAACTGCAGAAGCTGTTGCAGGGATTGCGTGGTCCAGTGATCCATCAGTATTGTAAATGTTAGGTACAGGTGTGTTCCTGATTGCATTTTTTGCAGCTTCAGTGAGTTGCTCTGGTGTGCAGAGGGCTTTGCTGGCTGCTGGTAGGATGGTGAAGTTGTATTGGATGGGGTCCTGAGCCCAAGGGGCAGGAGTGCTGTAGCCATCGTGCTTTTGTTGTCCCTTGGTTTTATGGGCCTTGTTTTGCATTTGGATTCTTCTGAGTGTGTCTAGCAGTTTCTTTGCATGAGAGTTTGGCGGGTCTATCTCTTCCGCTAGAGGTAGAAGTCTTTTAAGTTTGTTGTTGAGTGGGCTTGTCCTGTCTGCGATGATTGACTTGAATATAATGCTGCTATTCCTGATGTCAATCCTGGCTGAGAGGAAAATTAGGTTAGTTTCTGCTCTAAGTAAGCAGAGTCTAGACAAAATTGGAGAGCCACTGATGTGTCTCATGGCGTTGTTTTGCACCACTTCCAATGATGCTTTTTGGGTATCAGTCACTGTGGTGAGTGTAGGTGCTGCATGGTCGATGTGGGATCGAATTGCTTGTAGGTAGAACAGTCTTAGGAGGTTGTTTGATACTCCTTGTTTGAGGGAGGTCATTCGTCTCATGGCTGATAGACGAATCTTTGTCATCTCTCTGAGGTAGGTTACTTCATTAGCTGCTGATAAGGTTTTGCTAATGATTACTCCAAGGTACATGAATTGATCTACCCATTCAATGGCTTCGCCCCTCAGAGTGAAATTCTGAGGGTTTTGCGGGTGTCTTATAACCATGGCTTTGGTTTTGTTGGTGTTGATCTTTAGGCCAAGGTCGTTGCACTTGGCCTGGATCATGTCCAGTGCCTTTTGGGTGGCGTTTCTTGCATGTGCTTTGTATGGGTATATGATACATATGTTGTCAGCATATATGAAGATTTCCACTCCATTTGGGGGGTTTAGAGTGGCTAAGTTCTCCATCAGTAGATTGAATAGGTAGGGGCTTAATATGCCTCGTTGTGGTGTTCCGTTTTCTAGGGGGGATGAATTCGGTGTTTTTTTCTTGGAAAGTGACACTGGCTTCTCGGTTCAGTGTGTAGTTCCGAGTCCAGGCCAGTAAATGTCCTTTTACTCTTTTTATAACAAGTGTAAAGAGGATAGCAGGTGAGCTTGCTAGCTCAAAAGCTTTCTCGAGATCGAGGAAGATGACAAAGGCTTTTTTGTCATTAATTGTTGTAAGGACATCTGTGATGCATTCTTGAGTGCCTATGCCACTCCTGTAGGCATATAGGCGGTAATGTAGTTGGCCTATTTTCCATTGCAGTCTGTTGAGTACCATTCTCTCAGCTACTTTCTCGGTGCAGCTAATCAAAGCTATGGGTCGGTAGGTGTCTGGTTCCTTGGGTTTAGGGATGGGTTTGGTGTCCTGTTGGTTCCATGTAATTGGGCGTAGTCTTTCTGTGTATGTCCTGTTGATCAAGTGCAAGTACACCAACTTCGCGTGGCTTCCCATGTTCCTTAGCATGATGTATGTGATGAGGTTGGCTCCAGGGGCATAGTCCTTTCTGCCTTTTGCAAGGGCCGTGTTGAGTTCCTCCATGGTGTAGGGGTTGTCGGTATCATCTCCTCATGTTGCAGGTGGCTTCAATGATATTGTTCCTGATTGGGAGCAGTGTTCTCTGCCTGTTTATAGTTTGCAGAGGTAGGTTTGTGCTTTTTGCTCTGTCAGCAAAGTTGTTGGCAATTCTGTTGTCTTCAGCTAATGGGTCTGTGTGTGTGACTCTGGGTGTGCTATGCTTCCCAGAAACTTTGTTGAACCAGCCCCATATTTTAGCTAGGGATGTGCTGAAGTTAACTTCATGGCACCATGAATACCATTTGTTTGTTTTGACTTCCAGTGTTTGATGATTTCCACAAGTAGATCATGAAGTTCATCACTTCTGTGTCTCCTGAAAAGTTTCCTGGTTCTATTAAATCTGGAATTCATTTCTTTAATGCGGCTGTTGTAGTACCAGGCGTCGGCGTGTTTCCTTTCAGAGTGCTTTTTCTGAGGCATGGAAGCAATGGCAGCTGCATCTAGTTGTTTGTTGAAGTCAAGTGATAGGGTGGAAATATCAATGTGAGGGTTCTTGATGTATTCCAGAGCCCATTCTGTCATAGCTGTTTCGAATTTTTCCCAGTTGGCAAACTTTGGGTTCCACCTTTTAGGGGGTGGAGGAGGAGGGGGCTATTTTTCCAATTCGAGTTTAACTTCTATGGCAAGGTGATCACTCGTTAGTACAGGATGCAGCTGCCATTTGACGCCTCTTTTTATGGTACCAGAGAGGAAGGTAAGGTCTAAGCGACCTCATTTTAGATGGGTGGCTTCTGTAACGTTGTTAAGCAATGTTACATCAGGATATTCTTGCAGTAGGACATGCAAGTGTCTGTTTGTTTGATTTATTGCTGATATTGAGTTCAGGAACGGTTGGTGGGCATTGAAATCACCTGCAATTATTGAGTCGTCCTCGGAGGCGGCGATGAAGAGCGACTCTGCATTGATGCTTTTTGCTGGGGACTTGTAGATGTTGTGGACTGTGAGAGTTGTGGCTAGCAGAGATATCTCTGCCTCTGTCTCACAGTCAATGCTAGGTGCTATTTTGGAGGGGAGGCTGCTTTTGACAAGAGTGTTAGTCCTCTTGTTGTTGGTGATTGATACGTAATGTACACTTTGTATCTTGAGAATGCAAATGGTGTGTTCTCATTTAGCAGAGTTTCTTGCAATACAATTATGTCTGGGTCTTGCACTGAAGTTTGAGATTGCAGGAATGCGAACTTATTGCGGAGTCCGCACACGTTCCATTGGAGCACTTTCACTTGGGTGTTGTGGTGGGTGTTTTGGTTGTTGTGAGTGGTTGTATTAGGATCGTTTGTTGGAGGGTTTATGAAGGGAATTGAGCTTGAAGTTCAAGGGCGGCGTTGTAAAAAACGAATTCATCATGAGACTTTTGGGTAAACTTAATTTTACGGGATCGCAAAAAGTTGCGGAGAATATTATTAATGGCTGCTAGAAGAGCATCCATGGGGCAAGCAGAAAGGTCGTACTCATTACTATCAATAGTTGGAGGGGGAGTGGCGCTTGGCTGGCTTCTGACAGCGGGACTAGGTAAGCTGGGAAATTCTCTTAAAGAGTAAGAGGAGCAGGGTGTGTGGGTTACAGGTGCGGAGGAGGATGAGGAAGGTTGAGGTCTGATCAGCTGGGAGGCAGCGGAAGGATTGGGAGGAGAGGTAAATCTTAGAGGTAAAGGAGTGGAAGGAGTGTGGGAAGGGGATCTTTTTGACTTTGGAGGAAGTCTAGGAGGACGTTAAGGTTTAGGTCCTGGAGGAAGACTTGGAGGAGAAGGAAGTTCAGGAATAGCATGTCTGGAGGGGTTAGGATTTTGTTGGGAGGTGCGGTTGGTTGGTGGAGGGGTGTGGTTGGTTGGAGGTCGGTGCATTCGACGTGGCTAACGTGGGTGCAGGTTGTAGTGGCGATCTGCTCCCTGGCGGTCTGCGATGTGCTGCAGTCGAAAGGGAAATCTATCATGCCAAGCATGATGAGATCCTCTGCAGTTCGGGCAGTGAGCGGTGGTGTGGTGTCCTGCCTTAAACCTGGCAATGCAGTAGTCTGTGGGATGCTGTCTGCTGCTGCAAACTGCACAGATCTCCGGACCTGTGCAGCGGCTCCGGTGGTGGCTGAACTTCTGACATCTGAAGCATCTGAGCAGCTCTCGGAAGTACTCCTCAGTGCAGAAGGTGCCCCAGTGGCCGAAAAAGAGCTTAGGAGGGCGAGGTCCCTTGCCTTGAAAACTGCCTCCAACTTGTGGGATCTCCTTCCGGCCTTTCCCTCACATCTCTTGGCAGTGAGAATGGAAGGATGTCGGAGCACAGGTTCAATTAGCAGGTCAAGGTCGTACACTATGATGATAGTGGTAGGCCTTTCGGTGAAGTCCAGCTTGAGCACGTTATCCTGCTGCTCAAGGAAGGTCTTGGTGGGTTGGTCTTGGGCAGAAATGACTAGTTGTCCCCTGCGGTTTGGACGTATAGTCATATTCAGGTGCGGGTTACTGGCCTCCTTGGCGGCAACAGCGGCATAAGGTGTTGTGTTGGGTCCTAGAGTTAGCCTGAATTTTGTAGGATTAAACGTGCTGTCAGTGGTCTGCTGTGAAGGTGGCTGTTGAGTAGGGTTGATGTCGGTGTCCTGGTGGTCCTTGTCATCTTCTTCTTCTGCTGCTGCTACTGGGCACTCTTGGGTCTCTCCTTGAGGATCTCTTGAGGTTCCAGGGACTGGTTCCATTGCAGGTGATTTTGGAAGGTTCTTGTGGCTCCTCAAGGTGAGACATCTGTTTTTTTTTATCCTTCCCTTCTCCGCTCTAGTTCGGGGGAGGAGGTAGGGATGGGGGAAGAACCCCTGGCTGCCATCGCAAACACACGATGGTAGCCTTCAGCTGGTCGAATGGTGCTTGGTTGGTGGTTGCCTCAATAACACAAGATAAACACAAAAAAATAAGTGCTAAGGCACCGTTGAAACTATGAACTTGCTAACACCCGGGAAACTCAACGGGCAAAGCACCGAAAATGTCAGTAACTGCTACAGATACCGCCGATGAAGTGATCCTCTCACTAAGCTGTTAGTGAGAAGAATGCTGAAACTTCAAAAATGAGAGAAGACAGATTGCAAGTAGGAGAGGATCTAGATAGAGGTTGAACATGGTTTAGGTTAGGTTACTTAAGTTTAAACTTGTGCTGGTATTACGTTATCTAGGGAAAGGGTAGCTGTGGAGAAAAGCTGAGAATGTATCAACATTAGCAATAATGTGTTTTACATTTGCTGTCATGGTTACAAGAATGCTGACGTTGAAATCCTGTCATAATAGGCTCGTTTCTTGACAATTCAATAAATAGTTTTGCAGAGGTTCGTCAGTTAGTTACTGACAGTTGTTGCACGGTCCTTTAGGTCTCTGTTTTGCTGCTGGGTCCTCGTCGTTATCAATGATGATTTGCCAGTTACACAGATATCCCAGTAGCAGTCTGCAAATAATAACTGCAACTTGGCGTGGGGTTTTTCTTGCAAGTGGATACGGGTTTAGGTTTGTTGCTTCAATGTACCATTTGGCTGATCTGCATCTATCTAGGAAGGTTCACCTTACTTTGCCAGTGTTTTGCCTGTTGCAAAATGCTGTCATTCGATTCTTGAGGGTTTTCAGTGAAGGTTGAAGTGTGTTGCTGATTGTCTGGCACATTAGGGCAGATTTGGCTAGGTGATCGACCTCGTCGTTGCCACTGATTCCAGTGTGACTTTGGATCCAATTTAGTGTTATTAGCCTGTTGTTGCTTTGGTGAGCTAAGGCTAGGTACTGTATTGCAGTTATCAGGTAGACATTTTCAGTGGGTTCTTTGTTGCTGAAAGCCAGATTGGCTCTTCTCAAGTCTCCGTGGATTGTTGTGGTTCTTGCATGTAGACTGGCCGAGTGTTCTAAGGCTTTGGCAATCGCCACTAGCTCGGTTTGTAGCGTGGAGGCGTGGTTTGAAAGCCTCCAGTTTTCTCTGTAGCCTGATGGAGAAACGACTGCAGCTGCTGCTGCAGGAATATCACGATCAGGTGATACATCAGTGTAATAGATGTTGGGAGCTGAGGTGTTGCTGATTGCCTTTTTGGCTGATGATGTAAGTTGTTCTGGAGTGCAGAGAGCTTTGCTTGCTGCTGGAAGGATGGTGAAATTGCACTGTGTGGGGTCCGGAGACTACGGGGCAGGAGTGATGTAGCCATCATGCTTTTGTTGACCCTTTGTATTGCAGGCTTCATTTTGTATATGCATTCTTTTAAGTGTATCCAGGAGTCTCTTTGCGTGCCTTTTTGGCCGATCAGTCTCCTCCGCTAAGGGGAGGAGTCCTTTAAGTCTTTTGTTCAGAGGGTAGTCTCTGTTTCCTTTGATTGACTTGAATATGATACTGCAGTTCCTGATGTGGATCCTAGCTGAAAGGGAAATTAGGTTAATATTGGCTCTTAACCAACAGAACCTGGTCCACATCGAAGAGTCTCATGGCATTGTTTTCTACCACTTCTAAGGAGGCTTTTTGAGTTTTGCCCAGCGAGGTGAGCATAGGTGCTGAGATCGCATTGCTTGGATGTAAAAAAAGTTTTAGGAAGTTGTTTGATACTCCTTGTTTGAGGGAGGTCATTCGTTTCATGGCTGAGAGACAAATTTTCGTTTTCTCTCTGAGGTGGGTTTCTTCGTTGGCAGATGATAGAGTTTTGTTGATTATTACGCCTAGATACATGAATCGATTTACCCATTTTCTGGGTTCACCCATGAGAGTGAAATTATGAGGGACTTGTGGGTATTTGATGGCCATGGCTTTGGTCTTGTTGGTGTTGATTTCTAGGCCAAGGTCTTTGCATTTGTTCTGGATCATGTCCAATGCCTTTTGGGTGGTTTTGTGTGAGTGTGCTTTATGTGGGCAGATTATACATATGTTATTGGCCTATATGAAGATTCCCACTGAGTTTGCAAGGTCTAGAGGGGCTAGATTCTCCATAAGTAGGTTGACAAGTTAAGGGCTTTTTATGCCCCCCTGAGGTGTACCGTTTTCTAGGGGGATGAATTCGGAGGTTTTTTCTTGAAAGGTGACTCTGGCTTCTCGGTTCTGTGTGTAGTTCTCAGTCCAGGCCAGTAGGTGTCCTTTCACTCTTTATTTTCTACAAGTCTGAAGAGATAGCTTGGGAGCTGGCAAAGGCTTTTTTTGTCGTTGATTGTTGTGAGAACATCAGTTATACATTCTTGAGCGCCTATGCCCTGTCTGTAGGCATAAAGGCGAGGATGTAATGTGCCTATTTTCCATTGGAGTTTGCTGAGTATTATTCGTTCAGCTACTTTTTCGGTGCAGCTAATTAAAGCTATGGATCGGTAGGTATCTGGTTCTTTGGGTTTTGGGATGGGTTTCGTATCTTGTTGATTCCATGTAATATGCCGTAGTCTTTCAGTATATGCTCTGTTGATTAAGTGCAAGTTCACCAACTTAGCGGGGCTTCCCATGTTCCTTAGCATACTGTATGTGATTAGGTCAGCTTTAGGGGCAGTGTCTTTTCTGCCGTTTGTGAGAGCCGTGTTGAGTTCTTCCATGGTGTAGGGGTTGTTGGTGTCATTTCCCATGTTGCAGGCGGCTTCAATAATGTTGTTTCTGATTGGAAGTAGTGTTCTCCGCCTATTAATGGTTTACAAAGAAATATTTGCGTTTTGGGCTCGGTCAGCAAAGGAATGTTTGGTGATTTCAATAAGTAGGTCATGAAGTTCATTGGTTCTGTGTCTCCTGAAGAGCTTTCTGGTTCGGATGATTCTTGCATTCATTTCCTTGATGCGGCTGTTGTAGTACCAGGTATTCTCATGCTTTGTTCCTGAATACTTTATCTGAGACATAGAAATACTGGCGGTGCCATGTAGTTGTTTGTTAAAATCAAGCAATAGGATGGAGATATCATTGTGGGAGTTCTTTATATATTCACGAGCCCATCCCATCTTGGATTGCTCGAATGTAGCCCAGTTTGCAAACTCTTGGTTCCACCTTTTGGGGGTGGAGGAGGAGAGGGATATCTCTCTAATTCGAGGTCAATTTCTATAGCAAAGTGATCACCTGATAGCACAAGATGCAATCGCCATTTAGCACCTCTTTGGACTGCTCCTTAGATGGGTTGCTTCTAACACATTGCTATGCAATGTTACGTCCGGATGTTTTTGCTGTAGGGCGTGCAAGTGTTGGCCTGTCTGGTTTGTTGCCAATATTGAGTTCAGAAACGGAATGTGAGCATTGAAATCGCTTGCAATGATTGTATCATCATCAGAGGCAGTGGATAAGAGCCCCTCTACATTAATGCTTTTGTTTAGAGATTTGTAGAAATTTTGGACTGTGAGGGTCCTGGCTACATGAACACTGAGTATCTCTGCCTCTGTCCCACTTTATATATATATATATATATATATATATATATATATATATATATATATATATATATATATATATATATATATATATACATACTTTGTATACTGAAAATGGTGTATTCTCCATTAGCGAGGTTTCCTGCAGCACAATTATGTTTGGATCTTGCACTGAAGTTTGTGATTGTAGGAAGGCGAACTTGTTTCTGAGTCTGTTTGTGTCAGGATTGTTCATTGCAGGGACTATGAAGGGACTAGGGTTTGGAGTTCTTGGTTGGCCGTGTTGAAGATAAAATCATCTAAGGATTGCTGTGAATATTTAAAATGGTGGCTATGAAGGCCCCATGGGGCAAGTAATGGGGTCAAGGCTGTTTCAATCAGTGGAGGATGGTTTGAATGGAGTGGAGGGTCGTGAGGCGCTTAGACGGCTTCCAACAGCGGGACTAGGGAGACTGGGAAAGTCACTTAAGGAATTGGTAATGCGTGTGTGGGTTACTGGTAAGGATCATTGTGGTTGGGTTTGCTAAGAGGAAGTGGAAGGGATGGAAGGAGAGGGAAATCTTAATGGTGAAGATGTAGAATTGGAGGGGACTCGTTGTGATTTTGGAGGAGGTCTTGGAGGATGTTGAGGTTTGTGTTCTTGGAGAGGACGTGGAGGAGAGGCAAGTTCAGGAACTGCATGTATGAAAGGATTAAGATTAGGTCGGGAGGTGTGGTTTGTTCGAGGAGAAGTGTGGTTGGTAGGAGGTTGGTATATTCGACGTGGCTGGCATGGCTGCAGGTTGTAGTGGTGATTTGCTCCCTGGAGGTTGGAGATATGTTGAAGTCTTACTGGCATCTCTTCTACAAGCATAGTGAGGTCCTTGGCAGTTGAGGCACTTGGCAATGGTGTGTTGTCCGGCCTTGAATTTGGTGATGCAGTGGGCTTTAGGGTGCTGTCTGCTGCTGCAAACTGCACAGATCAGCCTCTGCAGTGGTTCCTGTGGTGTCCAAACCTCGGACACCCGAAGCATCTGAGGGGTCTGGGAAGTACTCTTTTGTGTAGAAGGTTCCCCAGTAGCCGAAGGAGATCTGTGGAGGTCGTTGTCCTTTGATAACTGCCTCTAACTTGTGGAATCTTCTTCATGATTTCCCCTCGCATCTCTTGGCTGAGAAAATGGAAGGGTGGTCGAGCACTGGTTCCAGAGGTAGGTAAAGGTCGTAGTTTATGATGATGGTTGTCGGCTTGTTGCTGCTCTAGGAAGTCCGTGGTTTCCTTGTCCTGGGTGGAGATGACAAGTTGTCCTCGGTGATTTGGCCTAATTTTCATCTTTAGCTGTGGATTCCTGGCCTCCATAGTGGTTATGGCAGCTTAGGAGGTTGTGTTGGGGCCAGGAGTAAGCCTAAATCTGGTTGGCTGGGTTGACGTGTTGTTGATGATCTGCTGTGAAGGTGATATCTTGGTTGTCCTCTACTTCTGCTTCTTCTTTATTATTCTGGTTCTGGTTCTCTTCCGTCTCTTCTTGGTTCCCCTTAGGTGTTTCCTGGATTGGTTCCATGGCTGGTTGGGTGGAACACGTGGTTTTTTTTTTTGTGACTCCGCAAGGTGAGGCACTGGGGCTTCACGATCCTTTCCTTCTCCACTCTGGCATGAGGTGAGTCGGAAAGAATGAAGTTGGACAAGCCCCTGGCCGCCATCACAAACACACGATGGTTGCCGACAGCTTCTTGTTCAACTAACAGTTAGGCGTGTTTTATTCTGTCTCAATAACACAAAAAGAAGTGTGCTAATGGTGCAGTTCAAATTCACTAATTCGAACTCGCTAACACTTGCCCTGAACTCCATGGTCCGAGCACTGAATATTTCAGTTACTCTGCAAACGAGTGGGAAAAAATGTATATTTGCAAGAATGCCATATACGTGCAGATTGAAAAACTTTATCCTTTTATTAATTCACAAACAGGGAGACACAAAAGATCTTAAAAAATACCACCAAATAAGTATACTCTCAGCGATATATGAAATATTTACAAAGAAAATATTAGGTTAAAGAGAAAGACAGCTAGACTTTAATCAACCAAGAGTGCGGATAGACTTTAGGAGCAGGTAGATAGAATCCAAGGACGATCAAATAGACAAGGCATTCGTCAACCCAATCAGAAAAAAGTTGAGGAAACACTGAAGAAAGGAAGACACATCAAATTAATGAAAAGAAGTCTTGGAACGTTGTGCCATCAAATATTTGCTTTAGTAGATGAAAATATAAACATTATTAAGAAAAAAGGTGGAGAGCATTTTTGTACAATGCTATACAATAATGATATGAGTAATATCTTTGCCTATAGAAATAATGAAACAGCTGAGCCGGTAGAAAAAGTAATAGTAGGAGAAGTAAATAGACATTTAAACGCATGTAAAGAGACAAAAGAGCAGGGGAAGATGGCCCAACAATGAAGTCAACAAAAGATGGAGACGATTTCATAGTAGTAAAATTCACTGAAATTTTCACAAAATGTCTGCAAGAATGCTCTATATCAATAGTTTGGAACAAAAACTTTATAACTATACCTATTCACAAAAGGAAAACACAAAAGACCTGAAAAAAAATACAACCCAATAAGTGTCCTCTCAGCGATATATGGAATATTTACAAAGTTCTTATTAGGCCGAATAGTAAGACAGCTAGACTTTAATCAACTAAAGAGGGTTTTAGAAGCAGATATACCACACCATCCATGCAATTACCCAGTGAATCGAAAAATATACCAAGTATTACAAACCACTATATAACAATAGTCGTGAATACATTTACAACTTTAAATTTGCAGGTGACACAGTTCTATTTAGTGAATTATGGGCGATTGCAGAAGATAATAAACGATTTGAATAGAGAAGGTAGAAATCTATGACTGAAAATGAATATGAGTAAAACTAAGATAATGTTCAATGAGAATGCAAAGACAACAAATAAGCGATATGGACGGACCTCTGGAAATTGTTAATGAATATAACTTGAGACATACGGTAAGCATTTCCCCAGGAGTTGACACTGAAATTAAATGAATGGTACGCATGGGACGGAGAGGTTTGGTAAACAAAAAGAGATTATGAAAATTAAAACTAAAATACTACTTTCTACAAAAAAGAAAAGGATTTTTTTTTTTTTAATGGTCCTACCAGTATTAACTTAAGTATCAGACTTGGAGCGTTACTAAAGCCTTGGAACATAAGCTAGTTACAACTTAAAGAGCTATGGAAAGAATAGTGATGGGAATAACACCAATATCTTGGACAGAAAAGAGAGCAACATGGATACGAGAGCAATCTAATGTAGAGGATATTCTAACAACATGTAAGCAAAAGAAATGGACTTTGGCCGGACTTACAGTGAGAATGGACATTAAGAATATCAGTTCCAGTCCCGGGACAATGGAAAAGAAGCAGGGAATTTAGAGAAGAAATGGATTACCGAACTAAGAAAATTTGCTGGAATAGATTAGCATAGAGAAAGCATAAACAGACTTCAGTGAAAAAATAGTCTTACGCCTTTGTCTTGCAGTGGACTACAGTGGGTTTCACAGACAGTTCACGCACGTTTTCGAGCAATATTTTTGTAATGAACACTTGTATGAGTATGAGAGTTTGCTACAGATCATTACACCTAGTGTAGTAATTTATGAGTATCGTGAATCACTAATTGTAAAGAATAAAGACACTTTTCCCCGTATCGAGAGGCAAAAACTTTATTATCCAGAAATGGATACAAACAAACCAGTATAAAAAGGCTCCGCCTACTCTCTCCATCCACATTTAATTCATCCTCCTTCCCTTCCTCATCTGCCCTTCCCCTTCCTCATCTGCCCTTCCCCTTCCTCATCTGCCCTTCCCCTTCCTCTCTCTCTCTCTCTCTCTCTCTCTCTCTCTCTCTCTCTCTCTCTCTCTCTCTGTCAAGCCGGTTGTTCTCTTAAATGAAAATCGGGTCAACATAAATGATAGGCGTATCCCTTCTTGTGTGTTAAAATACTAAGTAAAGGACATACCCTAGTTCAATGATTACTGTAAATGCACTTACGAGTATTTGGAAAAAAACAGGAGGCTTATATTTCTTTTTAAAATTAACAGATCTTATCTGACTTTGCGTAAACTATACGTATCTGATTACTGCATATCTGAGATTTTATGCTTCATTTGAAAAGCAATACAATTTGACCATAAAAGAAATCCTTTCGTGTACAACCCTAGAGCCTAAAGGGTGTGCTACCCTAAAATTAGCACTCTTTAGGGTAGACCTTACAGTTTTTATAAAGACAGCTGAAATTTTAGCTTCTAAATTTTCTGATCTTTTTTTGCAGCTTAGCAGTAGAAGTTTCCTTTTGCGTATGTTGGAGAATTGCTATTTTTACTCCATTGGGTAAATATGTATTTCTAATGCTGCTGATTACCACCTAATTGCCATAACTCCCGTATCATCTACAACTTTAGAACATATTTTGGCAAAACGTCTAAATGAGTATGCCAAAGGTAGTACCGTTTTCCATAATTGGCAGTTTGTCTTTCACAAAGAGCTTGGATCATGTGATGACCATATAATTTCCAATGCTGTACAGAAATACTTTGATTTTGGTCTGGAACCTCCCACGGTTGTCCTTGATTTCAGTGCTGCCTTCAACTGTGTTAATTATTAGGCAATTGTTTTCAAACTCAAACAGTTGGGAGTAGCTGGATTTTTTTTAGCATTATTAAGGAATTTTTAATTTATAGATTACAAAGAGTTGTTGATAGGCACCATAGTGAGTATAGGAATGTGATAACTGTTATTCCTCGGGGTAGTGCTCTGACCATTACTTTTCATTCTATATACGCATGATATGTGGTTTGGCCTAGAAAACAAGCTCATTGCATGTGCAGATGATGCTATTCCCATCCCATTAATTCCAGCTCCAGAATGTAGAGCAATGGATGCAGAATCCCTAACTAGAATTTGTGCGTGGTCCAAAACTCAAAGTATAATTGCAATTAGATCGAGGACAACGACTCCTCAACATCCATGTCTTTGCATTCAAGAAATCTCTAACTATATAAAACTCATTTAAAATTCTGGTTGGTTCTTGATTTTAAACTTATTTCTAAGGAACACATCTGCTCTGTTTCTTTTTCAATTGCACAAAAAGTTGGCTAATTACGAAAATCTTTTAAGATTCTGGTTTCAATCAATCCCTCGGAAATGTTTGAATTCATTTATTCTACCTTGTTTCAAGTAATATTCGTCCGTTAGATCTACCGCTGCAGAGAGGCTTATGGAGGTGTACACCAAAATGGTATTTTTCCTTTTTCTTTTTTTATAAAGATTACCAATTTCTTAGATCTAAAGCCCCCCTGACACTTGCGCGCATTTTTGCCACGCACTGGCACGCATTGATGCGCGCCAGTGCGTGCCACTTTTTGGCACGCACTGGTGTTTTTTGCGCACTGTTCATGACCAGTTCACTCCAGTTCGCGCATCGTTCACGCGACGTTCACGCGACGTTCACGCGAGGGCATGAATTGGCACGCGTAGTTCGCGCATCGTTCACGACACGTTCACGCGAGTTCACTCATCATTCCGCATCGTTTCCGCATCGTTCACGCCAGTTCACGCCAGTTCACGAATTGGCCACTCCATATAAAAACGGGGCTTCTCCAACCCGAGGACATTCTTGGATTGGCTTCAGACGAGACAACATGCTTACTGTCAGAGACACCATTGTATTGAGAAGAAGATACCTATACCTAGCAGCTGCTGTAGCATTTGTTGGACTGCATCAGAAAAGGCTGGCAAAGGAAAAAGAGAAACAAAAGCCCACCCTACCTCGAAGAAAGATACAAAGGAAAGTGTGGGTCAGGGAATGGTTAACCAGAAGGCACTCGTTTGGACACTATGACAGTCTATTGACTGAACTCCACAAGGAAGATCCAAAGGGCTACAAAAATTACCTCAGAATCACACCTGACCTGTTTCAAGAGATGGTTGAGAAGTTAACCCCGCACCTCCTGAAGCAGTCTACCTTCATGAGGGAACCGCTTCAAGTTGGACTCAAGCTTGCTGTTACCCTCCGCTTTTTAGCCACTGGAAATTCCTATCAAAGTCTACAGTACAGCTTCAGGGTTGAAGCAAGTACCATCAGCAAGTTAATACCAGAGGTGTGTAAAGCCATCATCGCTGCCTACAAGGACGAAGTGCTGCGTTGCCCCAAAACTGAAGAGGCCTGGAAGGAAGTTGCTGCCAGATTCAGCTCCAGATGGAATTACCACAACTGTCTGGGGGCTGTGGACGAAAAGCACATTGCCATAAAGAAGCCACCCAATGCTGGCTCTTACTACTACAACTACAAGGGCTTCCACAGCATTGTACTGATGGCAGTCGCAGATGCTTCCTACAGGTTCCTCTATGTGGATGTTGGGGCAGAGGGTGGTGCGTCGGATGGAGGAACATGGAGCAACTGTTCTCTGCATGATGCTGTAGAAGACAACATAGCTGGAGTGCCTCAACCAGAACCACTCCCTAATGATGACCACCCAGTGCCCTATCACTTCGTTGGGGATGACGCCTTTGCTCTACGAACCTGGATGATGAAACCATTCTCCCATCGGTCACAAGTCCTACGAGAACGCATATATAGCTACAGGTTGTCTCGTGCCCGACGTGTCGTTGAGAATGCCTTTGGAATTTTAAGTCAAAGGTTCCGTTGCTTCTTGACGACTATGCAGCAGAAGCCCAGCACCATCAACCTGATCACCATGTGTGCCTGTGTCCTGCACAACCTCGTCCTCATCAAATACCCAGGTGCTTTGTCAGAAGTGGACTACGAAGATCCGGACACACATGCTCTGATCCCTGGTGCATGGAGGAATGAGCAAAACCTGCAGGGGCTGATGACTCTACCCGGCCATCATATCCAGAAGGATGCAAAGGATCAGCGAGACTACCTTTCACATTACTACATGTCCCCTGCTGGTGCTGTCCCTTGGCAAGAAAAAATTGTAGTACCTCCATGAGCTGTATAGTTGTTCCATTTTGTAAATAAAAGAAACGTATATTTTTCGTTTGTATTTTTTGTGGCCCTTTATTTTAGTTTCTATAAGAAAGCATTTGATTTACATATAAATAGCAGACATAAAATATGTACAACTATTAAGAAAGCATTTTATTTTTACATTCAAACAGCAAACTTCAAAATTTCTTGGGTTTATTTTTCATTACATTTTTATTTAAAACAAAAAAATGTGCATCTTGATTGGTAAATAGATGAAAATAAGTGTGTGCATGAATTAAGACATCATTTAATTTTTACATGAAAACAGCAAACTTCAAAATTTCTTGGGTTTATTTTTCATAACATTTTTATTTAAAACAAATGTGCATCTTGATTGGTAATAGATGAAAATAAGTGTGTGCATGAATTAAGACATCATTTAATTTTTACATGAAAACAGCAAACTTCAAAATTTCTTGGGTTTATTTTTCATAACATTTTTATTTAAAACAAAAAATGTGCATCTTGATTGGTAAATAGATGAAAATAAGTGTGTGCATGAATTAAGACATTTAATTTTTACATGAAAACAGCAAACTTCAAAATTTCTTGGGTTTATTTTTCATAACATTTTTATTTAAAACAAATGTGCATCTTGATTGGTAATAGATGAAAATAAGTGTGTGCATGAATTAAGACATCATTTAATTTTTACATGAAAACAGCAAACTTCAAAATTTCTTGGGTTTATTTTTCATAACATTTTTATTTAAAACAAAAAATGTGCATCTTGATTGGTAAATAGATGAAAATAAGTGTGTGCATGAATTAAGACATTTAATTTTTACATGAAAACAGCAAACTTCAAAATTTCTTGGGTTTATTTTTCATAACATTTTTATTTAAAACAAAAAATGTGCATCTTGATTGGTAATAGATGAAAATAAGTGTGTGCATGAATTAAGACATTTAATTTTTACATGAAAACAGCAAACTTCAAAATTTCTTGGGTTTATTTTTCATAACATTTTTATTTAAAACAAATGTGCATCTTGATTGGTAATAGATGAAAATAAGTGTGTGCATGAATTAAGACATCATTTAATTTTTACATGAAAACAGCAAACTTCAAAATTTCTTGGGTTTATTTTTCATAACATTTTTATTTAAAACAAAAAATGTGCATCTTGATTGGTAAATAGATGAAAATAAGTGTGTGCATGAATTAAGACATCATTTAAATTTTACATGAAAACTGCAAACTTAAAAATTTCTAGGGTTTATTTTTCATTTCATTTTTATTTAAAACAAAAAATGTGCATCTTGATTGGTAATAGATGAAAATAAGTGTGTGCATGAAATAAGACATCATTTCATTTTTACATGAAAAACAGCAAACTTAAAAAAATTTGCTTATAGCGACAATACGTCAACAAAGGCAGGATCGTTACCTCGATCGTGTCGAAATCCCCGAGCTAACAATATAAGCATTTTATGCGGAGCTAAATAGCTAGATTATTAAAGCAAAACAAACTGGGAACGTCGCTCTAGCAAACTAAATGACCCATAAGAGCGAGCGATAGCATCCTGGATGCCTCCGGTAGGCAACAGCTCTTGTTTACGTTAATATCACTTTTGATTTCATTCAAAATGACAAGAGCTTACATTTATACATAGTAAAGATAATACTCAACTTTCCATTATTTTTTCACATTAAGACAGCAAATATAAAAACATATTAGCTTTATTTTTCTTTCATTTTCATTAATTTTTTCGTTTCCTTTTTGCTTCTCTTCATTATAAAGATAAAAATAGTTTGAAATAAGATATTTTTTTCCACATTAAGACAGCAAATATAAATTTTTTGGGGGGTTTATTTTTCTTCACTTTTATTATTTTTTACTTTACTGTTTCTTTCTTTGTATTTTAAGGAAATAGATGAAAAGTGTTTGGAAATATGTAAATAGTTTATTTACATTAAAACAACATATATATACAAGTATCACACTTCAATTATGTACAAATATTTTACACTATTTAAATTTCCTTGTCCTTGACTGGTGGGGTATCAAGCTCCTTGGACGAGTAGAGGGGTGAGGGTGTCATGGCTTCATCAAGGTTGCTGTCGATGGTCCCCGGGGTCAGGACAGGGAAGGTCAATGGACTTTTGAATGCCGCCGACAGCGACGTTAATGAAGGTGCTGGTGAAGGAGCCTGGACAAGGGTGGGTGACGACACTGGCACTGATGGCGAGGTCACCTGGACAGGGGTGGATGACAGTGGAGTTGGCATCCCTGGGTGCCACTCCGTGGTACGGGGCAAGGAAGAAGGGCTTGACTGCGGCACCCAGTTATGACTGGCTGGACGATGCTGCTGCTGCTGCTCTGGCTGTGCATGCGAGGGTCCTGGTTGAGGGGACTGCCAAGGTTGCTGCTGGTGAGGGGGTTGCCAAGGTGACTGCTGGTGAGGGGGTTGCCAAGGTGACTGCTGGTGAGGGGGCTGCCAAGTTGACTGCTGGTGAGGGGGCTGCCAAGGTGACTGTTGCTGAGGGGGTTGCTGATGCACAGGGGGCTGTAAAGGTTGCTGTTGCTGTGGGCCTGCCCAGGTCTCTGAGGATTGTTGCTGTGCCTGCTGCAAGACCTGAGTCTCGTCCCTGTAACGTTGTGTGAGATTGAGGCACTCTATTTGGAATTCGTGCCATCGGTGTACTGGGATGGCACGCATGTAGCCTTCCAGCAGGCACGAAAAATCGTGCACAATCTTGTGCTGGCCCATAAACGTTGGGGTTGACGAATCAGCTTTCGACACAAGCTGAAACATAAAAAATATTATAAAAATATATTATATATTATATATATGTATATATGTAACAAACATTGAAACTATTTAGTACAGCATTTTAATGCAACAGATAGCATATGTCAAAAAAAATTAATACTCACATTCCTCAATATATTGCTGAAATCCTTCTCCGACACATAGGTGTCGCTGTGAGAGGTGTCAAGTGTTCGGCAGGACCCCTTCCCCTTGTCCTTCCTGGTGGTGGTAGATGCCTGGCTGCGAGTCCCCGTCGACCTCACGTCATCGTCGACTTCGCTGGCTGTCGTGGCACCTCCTTCGGAGCCACGAAACTCCTCACTGGCGACTGTCTCTCCCCGGACGATGTGCTGTATGAGGAACGACCAAGTGTCCATGAGGAAGTCATCACGGCCACTCCTTTGGGCTTGGCCAGCTCCACTCTTCTTCTCCTTCTTCATAATTTTGCCAACCCTCGTCCTCAAGTTTTCGTAGCGTTTTTTGCACTGGGCAGCAGTGGCAGGAGGTTCCAGCTGGCTTCCTGTATATGCCCACCTGCTGTCCTTCAACACCTTGTTTATCCACTCCTTGTGTTTCTTGTCAAAGAGCATGGGGTTCTCCTTGACAAGGTCGGCCAACGTAGTCTCCGTCTCTTCCGTCCACTGGTAGTCAGGGATGTCCTTCTTAGACACCCGAACCCGCTTCTTCTTTAAATCGTCATCACAGGATACCTGGCTCTGTCTTGTATACTGCTGTGTCTCCGGGATGACCATATCGAGACTTGAAAATGATGAATGAGGAGAATCTCGATCTGCAGTCTCCTCTATCACGTCCATTTTCCTCCCCCTTCCCTTTGGCTGCTTCAGTTTAGGCATGTTGTCTCCTCGCTGGCGAACTCTGGAATGGCTAGGAGTGTCCTCGGACCTCAATTTATATACCCCCTAATCCCCTTAATCACACGAGAGCTCCACCCCCTGATAATCCCACGAGAGCTCCACTGGCGGAGTAGGAGGGCACTAGCATGAGTAGGCGGGCACTAGCGTGAACCGGCGGGAACTGGCGTGAACTGGAGTGAACGATGCAGGAACTGGCGTGAACTGGAGTGAACGATGCGGGAACTGGAGTGAACGATGCGCGAACTAGCGTGAACAGTGCGAGACAATGCGGGAGTACAATGCGTGATAATGTCAGTGGGAAGGCTGCGATGCGGGAACTGGCGTGAACTGGAGTGAACAGTGCGGGAACTGGAGTGAACGATGCGTGAACTGGCGTGCACGATGCTTGGAAGGGGAAGCATGGCACGCATTGGTACGCTCTGGCACGCCAGTTCCCGCACTGTTCACTCCAGTTCACTCCAGTTCACTCCTGTTGGCGCATCGTTCACGACTATTTCACGGCCATTTATAGCGTGCCAATGCGTGCCACAAACTTTAAACATTTCAAAGTTTTGGGCCCGCATGGCACGCATTGGTACGCTCTGGCACGCGAGTTCTCGCACTGTTCACGACATTTTCACGGCTCGTTCACGCGAATTCGCGCATCAATGCGTGCCAGTGCGTGCCACGAATGCGTGCAAGTGTCAGGGGGGCTTTAAGTTATCAGTTATTTTGCGCAAGTTAGCAAGAAGAACTTTTAGTACTTGTTGGAAAATTGGTAATGTTACTTTACTATGTAAATGCGTTTGTGGTAGCTCAAGTCCAACTGGTTACCACCCAATTTTCTTAACTCCTATGATATGTAAAGTTTTTTAAATGTCTTTTGGCTAAACGTCTAAATAAGTTTGCTGAGGGTAATAATCTGTTCACTAGTTTTCAATTTGGCTTTCGTAAAGGCCTTGGAGCATGTGATGCCCTTCTTACAATCTCCAATGCTGTACAAAAATCCCTTGATTGTGGTTAGGAAGTGGAATAAGGGTAAACGAATTAAAGGGGAATATTAGCTTTCATTCCGTCCCAACATCCATGTTATACTGTACTTTGCTTAGTAAATATAATTTTTTCGTGAGTAATCCACAACGGCATCTTTATAAGACAGAAACACACTTTATCGACTTCTGTGGATTCTGGTAATGCACCTTTAATGTGAAATATGATATTATGAAAACAGAGTTTGTGGGTTTGGACACCGAGACCTCGTATTATAGACATGAGCTGTATACGCGACTAAAAATTCGTATACATTTCCTTCCAGATGAAAGGCAAAGGCAAGCGATTTTTTTTGCCGTTATGGAAAGGATTTTCCAAGCGATTTCAAAAAGACGCTTTGTTGATAATAACAAAAGCCTTGTATACATACTAATAGAATGACAATAGGTGAGGAGAATGAACAGGTGTTTACATTTTGCCTGAATATGTATGGTCATATTAAACTGCTATAAAACTATAAAAGCATAAACCAGATAGTATTGATAATGTAATGTTACCATATATATATTACCGTTCAACATCTATGAACAGCAACTTATTATCTTGCCAAAAAATTTGCAGATAAGAATTGGTTATTTCAATATTACATTTTGTATAAGCATGAACCTATTAGAATAATATCTACATATATATCAGTTCAACAATTATATATATAAAAACTCCTGGTTACACAGTAAGGAACCTTTCTTTAATACATTTGATAATTTTAAGAGGGAAGATACATTAGGTATCATTTATATGGAATACAATGAGCTTTGGAGATTTTTTTTTTCAATAGAGACTTTTCGGAGATGTAAATTGACTCATATTGAGAGTGGAAATTTAACTTAAAGGGGAGGTAGCAAACAGGCAGGCTGCCAGCCGGCGACAGAGAGATGCCTAGAAAGACAATAGAAAAAAGGCAGTATACTGATATAAAAAGGAGAGAAGCATCAAGGAAACATACGGAAAATCTAAAAAAATTTTAATTTTAAAACAAATTGATCGAAATGAATTTTGAAGTTGAACGTAAAACAAATCTCCAGAGACAAGGGGAACAGGACACAGATAGCAAACACAAGCAAATACAAAATGAAGACTGAAGACAGTAATGTTGAGACCACAGAGAAATGCCAAAAAAAGAAAAGAAAAATACCCAGAGAGAGAGAGAGAGAGAGAGAGAGAGAGAGAGAGAGAGAGAGAGAGAGAGAGAGAGAGAGAGAGAGAGGATAACAGCCGAATAAAAACGAAGTAGGATCTAGGGTATTTGATAATTCGGTAACTATTTGACCTACTATAAAGGATACATAAATTTCAGAAATTTCTCCTTCATGAAAAAATGAATCTGCTTCAGCTTTGGCTACTATAAAGGATACATATATTTCAGTGATTTCTCTTTTATGAAAAAATTCATCTGCTTTAGTTTTGGCCACTATAAAGGATACATATGTTTCAGTGATTTCTCTTTAATGAAAAAATTAATCTGCTTCAGTTTTGGCTACTATAAAGGATACACATATTTTTCGGATTCCTTTTCTTTTTTATGAAAAAATGAATCTTCCAGTTTTGGCTACTATAATGGATACGTATATATTTTAGTGATTTATCTTTTATGGAAAAAATTATCTATTTCAGTTTTGGCTACTATAAAGGTTATTTATATTTCAGTAATTTTTTTTTATGGAAAAATTAATCTGCTTCAGTTTTGGCTTCTATAAAGGATACATATAATTCAGTGATTTCTCCTTTATGAAAACACGAATATACTTCAGGTTTGACAACTATAAAGGATACATTTATATTTCAGTAATTTCTCTTTTATGAAAAAATGAATCTGCTTCAGTTTTGGCTACTATAAAGGATACATATATTTCAGTGATTTCTCCTTTATGAAAAAATTAATCTGCTTCAGTGTGGCCACTATAAAGGATGCATATGTTTCAGTGATTTCTCTTTAATGAAAAAATTAATCTGCTTCAGTTTTGGCTACTATAAAGGATACATATATTTCAGTGATTTCTCTTTTATTAATAATGAATCTACTTCAGCTTTGGCTACTATAAAAGATACATATATTTCAGTGGTTTCTCCTTTATGAAAAAATAATTCTGCTTCAGTTTTGGCTACTGTAAAGGATACATATATTTCAGTGATTTCTCCTCTTTGAAAAAAGGAATCTGCTTCAGTTTTGGCTACTATAATGGTTACATCTATTAAAGTGATTTCTCCTAAATGAAAAAAATGAATCTGTTCCAGTTTTGCCTATTATAAAGGATACATATATTTCACTGATTTCTCTTTTATGAAAAAATTAATCTGCTTCAATTTTGGCTGCTATGAAGGATACATACATGTTTCAGTGATTTCTCTTCCATGAAAAAATGAATCTACGTCAGTTTTGGCTGCTATAAATGTTATATATATTTCAGTAATTTCTCCTTTATGAAAAAATGAATATGCGTCAGTTTTGTCTAATATAAAGGTTACATATATTTCCGTTATTTTTCCTTTATGAAAAAAGAGTGCTTCAGTTTAGGTACTATAAAGGATACATATATATTTCAATGATTTCCCTTTTATGAAAAAATGAATCTACTTCAGTTTTGGCTACTATGTGGGATACATATATTTCAGTGAATTCTCTTTTATGAAAAAACAAATCTACTTCAGTTTTGGCTACTATGTAGGATACATATATTTCAGTGATTTCTCCTTTATGAAAAAATGAATTTACTTCAGGTTTGGCTACTATAAAGGATACATATATTTCAGTGATTTCTCCTTTATGAAAATGAATTTGGTTTAATTTTGGCTTCTATAAAGATTAACTATATTTCAGTAATTTCTCCTTTATGAAAATATTTATCTACTTCAGTTATGGCTACTATATAGGATACATATATTTCAGTGATTTCTCCTTTATGAAAAAATTAATATGCTTCAGTTTTGGCTACTATAAAGGATACATATATATTTCAGTGATTCCTCATTTATGAAAAAATGAATCTGCTTCAGTTTTGGCTACTATTAAGGATACATATATTTTTCAGTGATTTCTCTTTTATGAAAAAATTAATCTGCTCCAGTTTTGGCTACCATAAAGATACATATATTTCAGAGATTTCACCTTTGTGAAAAAAAATAATATGCTTCAGTTTTGGCTACTATAAAGGATACATATATTCCAGTGATTTCTCATTTATGATAAAATGAATCTGCTTCAGTTTTGGCTACTATAAAGGATACATATATTTCAGTGATTTCTCCTCTATGAAAAAATGATCGTGCCTCAGTTTTGTCTACTCTAAACGATACGTATATTTCAGTAATTTCTCCTTTATGAAAATATGAATCTGTTTTAGTTTTGGCTACTATAAAGGATACATATATTTCAGTGATTTCTCTTTTATGAAAAAATTAATCTGCTTAGTTTTGGCCACTATAAAGGATACATATGTTTCAGTGATTTCTCTTTAATGAAAAAAATTAATCTGCTTCAGTTTTGGCTACTATAAAGGATACACATATATTTTTCGGATTCCTTTTCTTTTTTATGAAAAAATGAATCTGTTCCAGTTTTGGCTACTATAATGGATACGTATATATTTTAGTGATTTATCTTTTATGGAAAAAATTATCTATTTCAGTTTTGGCTACTATAAAGGTTATTTATATTTCAGTAATTTTTCTTTTATGAAAAAAATAATCTGCTTCAGTTTTGGCTTCTATAAAGGATACATATAATTCAGTGATTTCTTCTTTATGAAAATACGAATATACTTCAGGTTTGACAACTATAAAGGATACATATATATTTCAGTAATTTCTCTTTTATGAAAAAATGAATCTGCTTCAGCTTTGGCTACTATAAAGGATACATATATTTCAGTGATTTCTCTTTTATGAAAAAATTAATCTGCCTCAGTTTTGGCCACTATAAAGGATGCATATGTTTCAGTGATTTCTCTTTGATGAAAAAATTAATCTGCTTCAGTTTTGGCTACTATAAAGAATACATATATTTCAGTGATTTCTCTTTTATTAATAATGAATCTACTTCAGCTTTGGCTACTATAAAGGATACATATATATATATATATATATATATATATATATATATATATATATATATATATATATATATAACTGATTTCTCCTTTATGAAAAAATGAATCTATTTCAGCTTTGGCTACTATAAAAGATACACATATTTCAGTGGTTTCTCCTTTATGAAAAAATAAATCTACTCCAGTTTTGGCTATTGTAAAGGATACATATATTTCAGTGATTTCTCCTCTTTGAAAAAATGAATCTGCTTCAGTTTTGGCTACTATAAAGGTTACATCTATTATAGTGATTTCTCCTAAATAAAAAAAATGAATCTGTTCCAGCTTTGGCCTATTATAAAGGATACATATATTTCACTGATTTCTCTTTATGAAAAAATGAATCTGCTTCAATTTTGGCTGCTATGAAGGATACATATATGTTTCAGTGATTTCTCTTCCCTGAAAAAATGAATCTACGTCAGTTTTGGCTGCTATAAATGTTATATATATATTATTTCAGTAATTTCTCCCTTATGAAAAAATGAATATGCGTCAGTTTTGTCTAATATAAAGGTTACATATATTTCCGTTATTTTTCGTTTATGAAAAAAGAGTGCTTCAGTTTAGGTACTATAAAGGATACATATATATTTAAATGATTTCCCTTTCATGAAAAAATGAATCTACTGGAGTTTTGGTACTATAAAGTTATATATATTTCAGTAATTTCTCCTTCATAAAAAATGAATTTGCTTCAGTTTTGACTACTATGTAAAGGATACATATATTTCAGTGAATACTCTTTTATGAAAAAAATCTGCTTCAGTTTTGGCTACTATAAAGGATAAATATATTTCATGATTTCCCTTTATGAAAAAATGAATTCTACTTCAGTTTTGGCTACTATAAAGGATACATATATTTCAGTGATTTCTCCTTTATGAAAATGAATCTGGTTTAATTGTGGATTCTATATTAAATATATTTCAGTAATTTCTCTTTATGAAAAAATTAATCTACTTCAGTTTTGGCTACTATGTAGGATAAATATATTTCAGTGATTTCTCCTTTATGAAAAAATGAATTTACTTCATTTTTGGCTACTATAAAGGATACATATATTTCAGTGATTTCTCCTTTATGAAAATGAATCTGGTTTCATTGTGGATTCTATAAAGGTTAATATATTTCAGTAATTTCTCCTTTATGAAAAAATTAATATGCTTCAGTTTTGGCTACTATAAAGGATACATATATTCAGTGTTTTCTCCTTAATGAAGAAATGAATCTGATTAGTTTTTGGCTACTATAAAGGATACATATATATTTCAGTGATTCCTCATTTATGAAAAATGAATCTGCTTCAGTTTTGGCTACTATTAAGGGATACATATATTTTTCAGTGATTTCTCTTATGAAAAAATTAATCTGCTCCAGTTTTGGGTACCATAAAGATGCATATATATCAGAGATTTCACCTTTGTGAAAAAAAAATAATATGATTCAGTTTTGGCTACTATAAAGGATATATATATTCCAGTGATTTTCATTTATGATAAAATGAATCTGCTTCAGTTTTGGCTACTCTAAGGGATACATATATTTCAGTGATTTCTCCTCTATGAAAAAATGAACGTGCTTCAGTTTTGTCTACTCTAAACAATACATATATTTCAGTAATTTCTTTTATGAAAAAATGAATATGTTTTAGTTTTGGCTACTATAAAGGATATATATTTCAGTGATTTATCTTTTATGAAAAAATTTATCTGCTTTAGTTTTGGCCACTATAAAGGATACATATGTTTCAGTGATTTCTCTTTAATGAAAAAATATCTGCTTCAGTTTTGGCTACTATAAAGGATACACATATATTTAGGACTCCTTTTCTTTTATGAAAAAATGAATCCGTTCCAGTTTTGACTACTATAATGGATTTGTATATATTTCAGTGATTTATCTTTTATCGAAAAAATTATCTATTTCAGTTTTGGCTACTATAAAGGTTATATATTTCAGCAATTTCTCTTTTATGAAAAAATGAATCTGCTTCAGTTTCGGCTACTATAAAGGATACATATATTTCAGTGATTTCTCCTTTATGAAAAAAATAATTTTGCTTCAGTTTTGGCCACTATAAAGGATACATATGTTTCAGTGATTTCTCTTTAATGAAAAAATTAATCTGCTTCAGTTTTGGCTACTATAAGGATACATATATTTCAGTGATTTCTCTTTTATTAATAATGAATCTACTTCAGCTTTGGCTACTATAAAGGATACATATATATGTATATTTTAGTGATTTCTCCTTTATGAAAAAATGAATCTACTTCAGCTTTGGCTACTATAAAAGATACACATATTTCAGTGATTTCTCCTCTTTGAAAAAATGAATCTGCTTCAGTTTTGGCTACTATAATGGTTACATCTATTAAAGTGATTTCTCCTAAATGAAAAAAATGAATCTGTTCCAGTTTTGCCTATTATAAAGGATACATATATTTCACTGATTTCTCTTTTATGAAAAAATGAATCTGCTTCAATTTTGGCTACTATGAAGGATACATATATGTTTCAGTGATTTCTCTTCCATGAAAAATGAATCTACGTCAGTTTTGGCTGTATATATATATAGTTATATATATTTCAGTAATTTCTCCTTTATGAAAAAATGAATATGCGTCAGTTTTGTCTAATATAAAGGTTATATATATTTCCGTTATTTTTCCTTTATGAAAAAAGAGTGCTTCAGTTTAGGTACTATAAAGGATACATATATATTTCAATGATTTCCCTTTTATGAAAAATGAATCTACTGGAGTTTTGGGTACTATAAAAGTTATATATATTTCGGTAATTTCTCCTTCATAAAAAATTAATTTGCTTCAGATTTGACTACTATGTAGGATACATATATTTCAGTAAATTCTCTTTATGAAAACAAATCTACTTCAGTTTGGCTACTATGTAGCATAAATATATTTCAGTGATTTCTCCTTTATGAAAAAATGAATTTACTTCAGGTTTGGCTACTATAAAGGATACATATATTTCAGTGATTTCTCCTTTATGAAAATGAATCTGGTTCAGTTTTTGCTTCTATAAAGGTTAAATATATTTCAGTAATTTTTCCTTTATGAAAAAATTTATCTACTTCAGTTATGGCTACTATATAGAATACATATATTTCAGTGATTTCTCCTTTATGAAAAAATTAATCTGCTTCAGTTTTGGCTACTATAAAGGATACATATATTTCAGTGATTTCTCCTTAATGAAAAAATGAATCTGCTTTAGTTTTTGGCTACTATAAAGGATAAATATATATTTCTGAGATTCCTCATTTATGAAAAATGAATCTGCTTCAGTTTTGGCGACTATTAAGGTTAAGGATACATATATTTTTCAGTGATTTCTCTTTTGTGAAAAAATTAATATGCTCCAGTTTTGGCTATCATAAAGGATACATATATTTCAGTGATTTCTCCTTCATTAAAAATGAATCTGCTTTAGTTTTTGGCTACTATAAAGGATACATATATATTTCAGAGATTCCTCATTTACGAAAAAATGAATCTGCTTCAGTTTTGGCTATTATTAAGGATACATATATTTCAATGATTTCTCCTTAATGAAAAAATGAATCTGCTTTAGTTTTTGGCTACTATAAAGGATACATATATATTTCAGTGATTCCTCATTTATGAAAAAGAGAATCTCCTTCCGTTTTGGCTAATATTAAGGATACATATATTTTTCAGTGATTTTCTCTTTTATGAAAAAATTAATCTGCTCCAGTTTTGGCTACCATAAAGATACATATATTTCAGAGATTTCACCTTTGTGAAAAAAAAATAATATACTTCAGTTTTGGCTACTATAAAGGATACATATATTCCAGTGATTTCTCATTTATGATAAAATGAATCTGCTTCAGTTTTGGCTACTATAAAGGATACATATATTTCAGTGATTTCTCTTCTATGAAAAAATGAACGTGCTTCAGTTTTGTCTACTCTAAACGATACATATATTTCAGTAATTTCTCCTTTATGAAAAAATGAATCTGTTTTAGTTTTGGCTACTATAAAGGATATATATATTTCAGTGATTTCTCTTTTATGAAAAAATTAATCTGCTTTAGTTTTGTCTACTCTAAACGATACATATATTTCAGTAATTTCTCCTTTATGAAAAAATGAATCTGTTTTAGTTTTGGCTACTATAAAGGATATATATATTTCAGTGATTTCTCATTTATGATAAAATGAATCTGCTTCAGTTTTGTCTACTCTAAACGATACATATATTTCAGTAATTTCTCCTTTATGAAAAAACGAATCTGTTTTAGTTTTGGCTACTATAAAGGATACATATATTTTAGTTATTTCTCCTTTATGAAAAAAAAAATGAATCTGTTCCTTTTTTGGCTACTATAAAGGGTACATATATTTCAGTGATTTCTCCTTTAATGAAAAAATGAATCTGCTTCAGGTTTGGCTACTATAAAGGATACATATATTTCAGTAATTTCTCCTTGATGAAAAAATGAAACTCATTTTAGTTTTGGGTAATATGTAGGATACATATATATATTTCAGAGATTTTTCCTTTATGAAAAAATGAATCTTCTTTAGTTTTGTCTGTTATAGAAGATATATATATATTTATATATATATATATATATATATATATATATATATATATATATATATATATATATATATATATATATATATCATAGTGATCTCTCCTTTATGTAAAAATAAATCTGGTTCAGTTCAGGCTACTATAAAGGATACATATATTTCAGTGATTTCTCCTTGATGAAAAAAAAAATAATAGGCTTCAGTTTTGGCTACTGTAAAGGATACATATATTTCAGTGATTTCTCCTTTGTGAAAAAAATTAATCTGCTTCAGTTTTGGCTACTATAAAGGATACATATATTTCAATGACTTTCCCTTTATGAAAAAATTAACCTGCTTCAGTTTTGGCTACTATAAAGGATACTTATATTTCAGTGATTTTTCCTTTATGAAAATGAATCTGGTTTAATTGTGGATTCTATAAAGGTTAAATATATTTCAGTAATTTCTCCTTTATGAAAAAATTTATCTACTTCAGTTATAGATACTATATAGGATACATATATTTCAGTGATTTCTCCTTTATGAAAAAATTAATATGCTTCAGTTTTGGCTACTATAAAGGATACATATATTTCAGTGTTTTCTCCTTAATGAAGAAATGAATCTGCTTTAGTTTTTGGCTACTATAAAGGATACATATATATTTCAGTGATTCCTCATTTATGAAAAAATGAATCTGCTTCAGTTTTGGCTACTATTAAGGATACATATATTTTTCAGTGATTTCTCTTTTATGAAAAAATTAATCTGCTCCAGTTTTGGGTACCATAAAGATGCATATATATCAGAGATTTCACCTTTGTGAAAAAAAAATAATATGATTCAGTTTTGGCTACTATAAAGGATATATATATTCCAGTGATTTTTCATTTATGATAAAATGAATCTGCTTCAGTTTTGGCTACTCTAAGGGATACATATATTTCAGTGATTTCTCCTCTATGAAAAAATGAACGTGCTTCAGTTTTGTCTACTCTAAACAATACATATATTTCAGTAATTTCTCCTTTATGAAAAAATGAATCTGTTTTAGTTTTGGCTACTATAAAGGATACATATATTTCAGTGATTTCTCTTTTATGAAAAAATTTATCTGCTTTAGTTTTGGCCACTATAAAGGATACATATGTTTCAGTGATTTCTCTTTAATGAAAAAATTTATCTGCTTCAGTTTTGGCTACTATAAAGGATACACATATATTTTACGGACTCCTTTTCTTTTTTATGAAAAAATGAATCCGTTCCAGTTTTGACTACTATAATGGATTTGTATATATTTCAGTGATTTATCTTTTATCGAAAAAATTATCTATTTCAGTTTTGGCTACTATAAAGGTTATTTATATTTCAGCAATTTCTCTTTTATGAAAAAATGAATCTGCTTCAGTTTCGGCTACTATAAAGGATACATATATTTCAGTGATTTCTCCTTTATGAAAAAAATAATTTTGCTTCAGTTTTGGCCACTATAAAGGATACATATGTTTCAGTGATTTCTCTTTAATGAAAAAATTAATCTGCTTCAGTTTTGGCTACTATAAAGGATACATATATTTCAGTGATTTCTCTTTTATTAATAATGAATCTACTTCAGCTTTGGCTACTATAAAGGATACATATATATGTATATTTTAGTGATTTCTCCTTTATGAAAAAATGAATCTACTTCAGCTTTGGCTACTATAAAAGATACACATATTTCAGTGATTTCTCCTCTTTGAAAAAATGAATCTGCTTCAGTTTTGGCTACTATAATGGTTACATCTATTAAAGTGATTTCTCCTAAGTGAAAAAAATGAATCTGTTCCAGTTTTGCCTATTATAAAGGATACATATATTTCACTGATTTCTCTTTTATGAAAAAATGAATCTGCTTCAATTTTGGCTACTATGAAGGATACATATATGTTTCAGTGATTTCTCTTCCATGAAAAAATGAATCTACGTCAGTTTTGGCTGCTATAAATGTTATATATATATATATATATATTTCAGTAATTTCTCCTTTATGAAAAAATGAATATGCGTCAGTTTTGTCTAATATAAAGGTTATATATATTTCCGTTATTTTTCCTTTATGAAAAAAGAGTGCTTCAGTTTAGGTACTATAAAGGATACATATATATTTCAATGATTTCCCTTTTATGAAAAATGAATCTACTGGAGTTTTGGGTACTATAAAAGTTATATATATTTCGGTAATTTCTCCTTCATAAAAAATTAATTTGCTTCAGATTTGACTACTATGTAGGATACATATATTTCAGTAAATTCTCTTTTATGAAAAAACAAATCTACTTCAGTTTTGGCTACTATGTAGCATAAATATATTTCAGTGATTTCTCCTTTATGAAAAAATGAATTTACTTCAGGTTTGGCTACTATAAAGGATACATATATTTCAGTGATTTCTCCTTTATGAAAATGAATCTGGTTCAGTTTTTGCTTCTATAAAGGTTAAATATATTTCAGTAATTTTTCCTTTATGAAAAAATTTATCTACTTCAGTTATGGCTACTATATAGAATACATATATTTCAGTGATTTCTCCTTTATGAAAAAATTAATCTGCTTCAGTTTTGGCTACTATAAAGGATACATATATTTCAGTGATTTCTCCTTAATGAAAAAATGAATCTGCTTTAGTTTTTGGCTACTATAAAGGATAAATATATATTTCTGAGATTCCTCATTTATGAAAAATGAATCTGCTTCAGTTTTGGCGACTATTAAGGTTAAGGATACATATATTTTTCAGTGATTTCTCTTTTGTGAAAAAATTAATATGCTCCAGTTTTGGCTATCATAAAGGATACATATATTTCAGTGATTCCTCCTTCATGAAAAATGAATCTGCTTTAGTTTTTGGCTACTATAAAGGATACATATATATTTCAGAGATTCCTCATTTACGAAAAAATGAATCTGCTTCAGTTTTGGCTATTATTAAGGATACATATATTTCAATGATTTCTCCTTAATGAAAAAATGAATCTGCTTTAGTTTTTGGCTACTATAAAGGATACATATATATTTCAGTGATTCCTCATTTATGAAAAAAAGAATCTCCTTCCGTTTTGGCTAATATTAAGGATACATATATTTTTCAGTGATTTTCTCTTTTATGAAAAAATTAATCTGCTCCAGTTTTGGCTACCATAAAGATACATATATTTCAGAGATTTCACCTTTGTGAAAAAAAAATAATATGCTTCAGTTTTGGCTACCATAAAGATACATATATTTCAGAGATTTCACCTTTGTGAAAAAAAAATAATATGCTTCAGTTTTGGCTACTATAAAGGATACATATATTCCAGTGATTTCTCATTTATGATAAAATGAATCTGCTTCAGTTTTGGCTACTATAAACGATACATATATTTCAGTAATTTCTCCTTTATGAAAAAACGAATCTGTTTTAGTTTTGGCTACTATAATGGATACATATATTTTAGTTATTTCTCCTTTATGAAAAAAAAAATGAATCTGTTCCTTTTTTGGCTACTATAAAGGGTACATATATTTCAGTGATTTCTCCTTTAATGAAAAAATGAATCTGCTTCAGGTTTGGCTACTATAAAGGATACATATATTTCAGTAATTTCTCCTTGATGAAAAAATGAAACTCATTTTAGTTTTGGGTAATATGTAGGATACATATATATATTTCAGAGATTTTTCCTTTATGAAAAAATGAATCTTCTTTAGTTTTGTCTGTTATAGAAGATATATATATATATATATATATATATATATATATATATATATATATATATATATATATATATATATATATATATATATATATATATATATATATATATATCATAGTGATCTCTCCTTTATGTAAAAATAAATCTGGTTCAGTTCAGGCTACTATAAAGGATACATATATTTCAGTGATTTCTCCTTGATGAAAAAAAAAATAATAGGCTTCAGTTTTGGCTACTGTAAAGGATACATATATTTCAGTGATTTCTCCTTTGTGAAAAAAATTAATCTGCTTCAGTTTTGGCTACTATAAAGGATACATATATTTCAATGACTTTCCCTTTATGAAAAAATTAACCTGCTTCAGTTTTGGCTACTATAAAGGATACTTATATTTCAGTGATTTTTCCTATATGAAAAAATAAATTGCTTCAGTTTTGGTTACTATAAAGGATACATATATTTCAGTAAGTTCTTTTTCTATGTAAAAATGAATCTGCTTCAGTTTAACCTTAAAGTTGTGTATAAACGAATATAAGAGGCTATACATATTACATGCTGAGAGAGAGAGAGAGAGAGAGAGAGAGAGAGAGAGAGAGAGAGAGAGAGAGAGAGAGAGAGAGAGATTGGATAGACAGAAACTTTGTTTGCGTGTACGGCTCAGTTGATATAAACAGAGTATATAGCCTATATACACAAACACGCAAACACACACATACACACACACACTCACACACACACACACACACACACATATATATATATGTATATACATATACATATACATATGTATATATATGTTTGTGTGTTAGCGACAAAATTAAAAATTCATATTTCTATAGAATATTCAGGAAATATATAGAATGCTGAATATATGCGTGTGAAGTACATAATAGTAAATGTTCAACACTTATCCTAGGTATTCCATAAAATACCGATTACTCCTTGGGCAAAGTGTGAAACAAGGTAAAAGAAAATGAGTTCTTATTGACTTGTATCTCTTGTGCTATTATTCCACTTACAAGGTGAAAGATCATTTACTCCATTATACGCTTAATGAGCATTAGAGACTATTTTTCCCTGGATGCATACGAGTAACATAGTATTATATTCATTCTCATTCAGAATGGAAACACGTAACTACAGTGTTGAAGTTGCAATTTTCATAAAAAAAATTTACAATAAGGTTTTGCAGGAAAAAAAAAAACTAGTAGCATTACCCGATAAACTGGATGAAGTTAGGAATGCTAAAGCTGCTGTAAGATAGGGTTGTGGTGACCGATGTGGTAACGTCCCTAACTGGTGAACGCCAGACTGTGGTTCAAGTCCCACTCAAACTCGTTAGTTCTTTGGTTGCTGCAACCTCATAATCCTTCTGATCTAAAGATGGGGTGTTTGGGGATGCCTATAGATTTATCTACATAGTCACAGCAGCCATTAGCAGGCTCTCCTTTGTCCTATATATATATATATATATATATATATATATATATATATATATATATATATATATATATATATATATATATATATATATATATATATACTATACATATATTATATATATATATATATATATATATATATATATATATATATATATATATATATATATATATATATATATATATATATATACATATATATATATGTATATATACCTACATACATATATATACCATATATAAAAATATTATGTATTTATATGATATATAATATATATATATATGTATATATATATATATATATATATATATATATATATATATATATATATATATTTCTGAATATATACCATATGTAAATATTTTACATATGTATATATAATATATGGTATATATATATTTTTATATATACTGTATATGTATATATATTGACACACACACACACACACACACACATATATATATATATATATATATATATATATATATATATATATATATATATATATATATATATATATATGCATATGTTGGTGTGAGAATGTTTTACGCACACATTCGTTCTTCTGTCTCATATCTCTTCAATGTGATATAGAGTTATTTAGAGTTGTAGTTTACTTCTTGAAATAAGTCAAAGTTAAATTAACTTTAAACAAATTTATTGTTAACTCCATTACTGGAGTATGGATGGTTTGGTCGGAAGACCATTCCGTATGAAAAGATAAGTTGAACTGGTTTAACATAGGTTTGCATTGATAACGTGACATTAGCTATCTCAGCATTAATACAAATATGATTACATTGGATTATAATCGGAAGCCATCTGGTTCCGGTGTAGAGATCAAAAGGTCAACTGTTTCTCACGGGATGCTTGTGACATGTTGACAATACATAAATAAATGTTACCTATGCAATGATTTAGCTTGGTCTTACTTTCGCATCCTGTTATGGCTGTCGTTCACACTCCAACTCTCCTATGATCCCTTGGGTCATGGGTTTATCAATATATTATCATTACATTAGCTCGGACAGCTACCTTCAAATATTTGAACTTAAAATTTAGTTAAAAATATGTTTCCTAGGAGTGTGACTGGATATATATTTTAGTCATAGCCATAAACAAGTGATTAAGGATGAATATGCAAAAGGGTATATGTTAAAAAAATACATACCTAACGAACATAGTCAAAAATAAAGAAAAATTCATGGAATATACAGATCTATATATGTCATATTACTAGCAGATGATTATGAGGTACCCTAAAAAAAAATTGAATGTACATATGAATTGGTAACTTGTTAAAGAATAATTGTTACCTTTGTCAAAAATCCAGATTATCATAATACGGTAACTTATAAAGAATATTTGTTATCTTGGTAAAGATATTATTTCATCAAAGTTGTTAATAATGTGCACACAAAAATAAAATCCTGGTACGTACATGCACCATGGTTTCATATATATATATATATATATATATATATATATATATATATATATATATATATATATATATATATATATATATATATATAGGTATATAGGACTTATATATTTTATTAGATGCCCAAAAGATACTTTTTTTTTAAAACATATAGGGCTACAATATTTTATTAGGTGCCCAAAAAACACGTTTTTAAAAATGTTTATAAAATGCAATGTCCTGGAGTCTCTTCAACTACATATTACTAGCGTACTGCCTGCTTTTCATACACTTCACAGTTCCAGATAATTTTACCCCCCGAGTCAAGTGAAATGGCCAATTTCAAACGGCTCTAAATGTAAATGCTTTCAGGGCAATTGGAGTGTTGTCTTGACATGGCAAAACGTTCCTCTGGAGCTCCACCTGTTTTTTCCTTAACCTACGCCAAACAAAGATGTTAACTGCGTTAAAAATCATCACCGTAACGCTGATTGATGCCAGCAACACGTAGAAACGAAGATTCCCCCCTGCATAAGTCGGTGACGGGTGGTCCGTCTCAGTTAATTTCATCAACCGATTAGCCACTCGTGCGTTGTATGGGAGAGGTAAGGATGGGATTGTAGTGGTCCACGTGAAATTCGCGAAGTAGGTCCGTTCCCTGATGATAGTGTTAATTCCTTGGACCGTGTAATTCGTGGACGTACCGATGCAACCTTCAGCTGCAATGAAGACCTGGGAGTGGGACGTGGATCTGTCCGGGCATGATACATTGAAGCCGGCCTTGTCGTATTGTATCCACGAGCCGTTGTTCAATCTGCAATTGAACTTATTATCGTCAAAAGGATAAATTTTTTTCAGACAATCTTCATATGTATGGGAGAGAGCACCGTTTAGCACTTTACCTAACTCGCATGAATCCCTTGATATATGATGAAATTCAAAGGAGTCAGTTGTACATACTTTATTATTCATTGCTTCTGAACAGTGAGTAAATTTATCTAAGTCTCTAATGACCGTATGTTTCCTTATCAGGGGAAATCAATACGAGTCCTGTCAAACTAGATATTACTGGACTTGAGTTATTCGTCATAAAAGCTGGAAATGGTGATACAGTATTTTGTATGATTGCCAGGCATCGGAAAAATCAAAAGGAACTGTAATCATGATCCTGTAATTTTCAACGCTTACTGTAATTAGGCTATAATAAAATTCTAACCTATGGGCGTCTAACAAAGGAACATAACCTATTTTCTTCCGTCCGTTCTCCAAAATAATGTTAGGTCTTTTATTGTCAAAAGATGCGGTGATAAAATACCTTTAGTTGCTAATGTAATAGCTTCCACATAGTCTTTTGATTTCTCAATGAAATGTGAAATTTTAACATGGATATGATCTATTTTTGAATTATAATAAGTTAACGTTGCCAGCAAGTTTGTACTTCCATAATCTGACTGATATTACTAGAATGTTCGTTCACCAAACTCATTATTTGATTAATTGATGTTAATTGATTCCTTAGTTCTGATAAAACTAGTTCGTTTTCATGTTCTAAAAACTCAATTATCTTATTTTGATTACTGATTTTAAGACGATTTGAAATTCCTAAGCCTAAACTTGCAACAGATCCAAAGATGTTTAGTGCAGCAAAAATAAACGGATTACGTCTTTCAAGGTTAGTGTGTCTCAATGTCCACATCAGAAGGTCACGAGCCAGAGCTTCTGCCTCGTCAGTCTTATTTTGCAAGTCGTACGATAGCATTTCTGCTACGCTTAGTGTTGGTGCAAGTGAACTCTCTGTATTAAAAGGAAAATGTCGTTTATGCATTTCATTTAATGAAGCAGCAAACCTTGAAAGGTCGCTCTTTAAGCTAATGATGTCATTCTCTGGGAGGAAAATAGCTTGCATATTTACTTCTATAATTATATTGCTTTCTGTAATAAAAAAGTCTTCTGTTCTCTCTACTATAGTGCCATATTTAAAATCTATATTCTTAGTTTTAGGGCTCTTCCCACACGAAAAAAGTGTCTGAGCGAACAATATCACTCCTAACAATAAAAACTTCATTTTGGAAACCTGCAATAAGAAAAATATATGTAATTACTCATGCATTAAGAAGAAAAAAATGTTTACATACATATATTATACAAGTTTCATAGATACAAAAATTTCCCTCACTTCCTTCTCTCTTATTTTAATTTCTTATGTGAGCCAATGGTACAATTCTCTCATCAGTGGGTTGGAATACATTTTGAACTCTAAATCTATTGGCCGTTAATGTTTCCAAAATGTTAAATGGGCCTTCAAACTTAGGTGTCAGTTTGTAATTGAGTCCTTTACGTACATTTACCTGTATGTATAAATTATCACCCACGGTATGTTTTAGTTGGCTTTGCTATTTTATCATGATTCCTTTTCATTATGATTTGTGATTCTTCTAAATTCTTTTGACGGATATCATATCGACTTATGCTTGCATTTATAACTTCCTTTAAAGGATTTGATAAATTAGTTGTAGGCGTTAATACATGGAAAGGCGTTCTAGCTGGGGTACCATACAATGCCTCGTGTGGCGACATTTTAATAGATACATGATATGAGTGATTTAGAGTACTTAGTACCGCAGGTATTGCAATATCCCAGTTGGGGTCTGATCCCCCTAGTGTAACTCTTAATATTTTTAAAACCTTCCTGTTCGCACTTTCCACTAGCCCATTCAACTCTGGGTGATAGATCATGGTATTGATTTTCCTTATGCTAAGGAATTCACACAATGAGTTAAGGGAATGATTATTGAATTCTCCACCCGAGTCTGAGATTATCATGTGTGGAATTCCTTGTTTACTAATGTAGCACTCGTAAAACTTCCTAGGGCATTCAATCGCGGTTTTAGTTTTAAGTGCTATCAGTTCTGTATATCGAGTCAAAGCATCTATAATTACTAAGAGGTGCTTATTCCCTCTGTCTGACTTGTAAAATTCTGTTAATAAATCAAAATGTATTCTTTCAAAGGGTTGATTGGGCACGGGATAAGCCCCTAGGCTAACAGGTGTTTTTGTGTGCCCTTTATTTTCCTGACAAGTGCGACAATTAGCTATGTGGTTTTTATATCTGTAAGCATCGTATGCCAATAAAACAATGATTTGGCTTTCTGTGACATTATGGAGAACCCCGGGTGTCCATATAATGGATTTGCATGCAACCAATTTAGGACAGTGGGTATAAGTGAGATTGGTACCACTACCTGGTTGTTAGTCACCTGTGGTGTATTGCGGGTTTTCCTTGTCACGGATCTACACAGAATATTATCTTTGATTATATAATTCTGCTGCGTATACTTTACATATTCCTTTTCCTTAGGATTTCCTTTCAAAGCACTTATGATTTTTTCTAATTTCTGATCTTTTCTTTGCTCAGTATGTATTAGTTCAGTGCTCCCTCCCAGATCTTCCTGTTCAGATACAGTTTTAACAATAGGCATGGATGTTGATATATCTATTAATTCAGCTAATGGTTCCGTACAAGATGAGACGGGGTTGCGTGATAATGCATCAGCAATGATATTTGCTTTCCCAGGTAAATACCCGATCCTCGCACCAAAGTCCTGGATGATCAAATGCCACCGAGTTCGTTTGGGTCTGTGACTAAAGCCTTTAAAGAAGTCGGTCAGGGGCTTATGATCAGTAAGAACCTTGACGGGATAACCGTATATTATGACCTTAACCCTGGATAGGTACGCTCCTCGGACACCCCTTTAAGGGTATACTCGGACGCGAACGACCCCGACGCCAAAAATAATTCTTGAAAAATCAGTTTTTGCAGTAACCTCCTTTTTTCTTTTGCCAAAAAAAACTTCAATGAATGCTTAAAACAACTGTAAAGATAAATACTACTCATCTGCAGAAAAACTATTTATTATAAATATTTTAAAAAATTAAGTAGAAAAAAAAGACCTGACATAAAAATTCATAAAAAAAAAGTTTATACATATATACACAAATCCTTTTAGGAATTGATTCTTGAATGTTTAGGACACATCTTGATGTATTTTGGATGAAGTCAGACCCATGGAGGTGAAGATCTGAAATGAGAAAAAAAGGGTAACTTTTTTTGGCCAAAAAAAATTGTCCAAATTTCATGAATTTTTTGGGGTACCCAAATGAAATAGGAAGTGGCTATTTTTTTTAGGGAATAAACATATGTTATCCTAAAATAGAAATATGTAAAAAAAATCTTCATTATTTTGTAAATTACATTTATATCAGGGGCCATATCTAAAGGTAATTTTTTGAGTACTTAGAAATTTCGTAAAAAAATACATATATTTAATATATAATATGATATTTATGCAGGTAAAAATATACCAAAATATCACAAATTCTATAGGGAACAAGAATATATATAGATAGGGCAGCTTACGCTTCGGATATGTCCACAAAATGGCCGCCAACCACACTGACTCAGACTCCCTAATCTGCCACTTGAAATGTAGGAAGGGTATGTCAATTTCAAGGTGTTATTTACTAATCTAATTATTATTGGATATGCATAAAAATTGTATGGTGGGTTGCTGGATAATGGTCGATTATTTTACGACTATAAAATTGAAATTCTGACCCAAAAAAGTTTTTTTGAAGGGAAATAAAATCGAAAAAAAAAATGTAAAACAATATAATATTTTAGCTAAAAAAATTTGATGATATTCAATCAAAAAAGAAGTAAACAAAATTTTCCGACAAATAAACATCTAGAGGAATCATTACTCTGTGATAGTTCCTTAGTACGTAGTAATTTTGAAAGAATTGGGAAAAAACGAAAAAAATCACCGGAAAATCGAACACATACCTATATATACGCCATATCTGGCTAAAAAAAAGATAGGCATGGGTAGCCAGATCATCTAGAAACACTTTCCAACACTATAAAAATATAAGTTTTGCGACACTACTTGCCAATTCCTTACGGTAACATGACTAAGCAAAAAAATGCAAAACAAATAACAAGGGGCACTCGCGGAAAAATGGCTAACATTCTAATATACGGCATTTCAGAAAAAAAAAATTCAGCCACGTGCTAGGCAAACCATCAAGGCACATTTTCCGACAAATAAACATCTAAATGAATCATTACTCTGTGATAGTTCCTTAGTACGTAGTAATTTTGAAAGAAATGGGAAAAAACGAAAAAATGGCAATCACAGGAAAATCGAACACATACCTATATATACGCCATATCTGGCTAAAAAAAAAGATAGGCATGGGTAGCCAGATCATCTAGAAACACTTTCCAACACTATAAAATTATAAGTTTTGCGACACTACTTGCCAATTCCTTACGGTAACATGACTAAGCAAAAAAATGCAAAACAAATAAAAAGGGGCACTCGTGGAAAAATGGCCATTCTAATATACGGCATTTCAGAAAAAAAAAATTTCAGCCACGTGCTAGGCAAACCATCAAGGCACATTTTCCGACAAATGAACATATAAATGAATCATTACTCTGTGATAGTTCCTTAGTACGTAGTAATTTTGAAAGAAATGGGAAAAAACGAAAAAATGGCAATCACAGGAAAATCGAACACATACTTATATATACGCCATATCTGGCTAAAAAAAAAATAGGCATGGGTAGCCAGATCATCTAGAAACACTTTCCAACACTATAAAAATATAAGTTTTGCGACACTACTTGCCAATTCCTTACGGTTACATGACTAAGCAAAAAAATGCAAAACAAATAAAAAGGGGCACTCGCGGAAAAATGCCCAACATTCTAATATACGGCATATCAGATAAAAAAAAAGACATGCACGTGTTAGCCCAACCATCAAGGCACACTTTCTAACACATAAACATGAAAAAAAAATCAATAATATACGGCAATTGCTTACTACGTAGTAAATTTTTACAAATATTGAAAAAAAACAGAAATTGGCAACCGCAGTTAAATACCCAATATACCAATAACTACGTCGTATCTGACAAAAACAAAATCACGCATGGGTAGCCAGATCATCTAGACACACTTTCCAACACTAAAAAAGCAAAAGTTTTACGACACTATTTGGCAATATCTTACGGAAAAATGACTTGGCAAAAAAATGAAAAAAAATGAAAAAGGGGCACTCGCGGTAAAATGCCCGACATTCTAATATACGGCATCTCAGATAAAAAAAAAGACATGCACGTGTTAGCCCAACCATCAAGGCACACTTTCTAACACATAAACATGAAAAAAAAAATGAATAATATACGGCAATTCCTTACTACGTAGTAATTTTTACAAATATTGAAAAAAAACAGAAATTGGTAACCGCAGTTAAATACCCAATATACCAATAACTACGTCGTATCTGACAAAAACAAAGTCACGCATGGGTAGCCAGATCATCTAGACACACTTTCCAACACTAAACAAGCAAAAGTTTTACGACACTATTTGGCAATATCTTACGGGAAAATGACTTGGCAAAAAAATGAAAAAAAATGAAAAAGGGGCACTCGCGGTAAAATGGTCCTCGTGGTGATGAACGACATTTTAACTAAAAAAAAAATCATGCACATGGTAGCCAAACAATCCACCAAGACTTTCCACAACTGATAACCTATACAAGTTGCACCATTCTACGACAATTTCATAATACGTAATAACTTTGATAATTATGCAAACTACCTTAGAAGGGTAAACTCGGTCGCGCTCGACCCCGACGCGTCTCAGAAATCGGGGAAGGAGTACAGCTACAGCAATGCACATCTGGACACTACTAGAGCGTGTAGGGGAGACACCCCCTGCAGGTCGATCACCCACAAATTCAGTCACGGGGGTGAGTTACGTGAGAAAAACCTGTTTTTTTTTGACGCTCGGGGTCGCGAACGACCCACCGTACCTATCCAGGGTTAAAATGCACTAGTGAATTAACAATAGCTAGCCCTTCCTTGTCTATTACTGCGTATTTACTTTCGGAAGGTCTCAGTTTACGAAGAATAAGAAGCTATAGGGAAAAACTGTTTTTCATATTGCTGAAGCAATATCCCACCTACTCCTAGGTCTGAGGCATCTGTTGCAATGAAGAATTCCTCACCGAAGTCAGGAAACTTTAAGATAGGAGAACTACACAGTTCATCTTTCAAGGTATTAAACGCCTGTTGATGCTGCTCAGACCATATGAAATCTATGCCCTTCTTCGTAAGGTCAGTTAGGGGAGCAGCTATTATTGAATGCGTATAAAACGGCTGTAATATCCACTACACCCCGGAAATTGCTGTATTCCCTTGACATTAGTAGGTATCGGAAAGTTACGGACAGCCGACACCTTATTGTGGACTACTTTAAGACTTTGGCTAGACACCGTAAGACCTAAATAGACTAATTCTGTTTTGAAGAATTCACACTTACTAATATTTACCCTTAAGTTATGCTGTCTTAATCTCTGTAGCACTAGTTCCAGTTTTACGTAGATGTTCTTCTAAGGTATTAGAAAATATTACAAGGGCGTCCATATAGGCATGCAATATGTCCCCTAACAAGTCTCCAAACACTATGTTAATCATTCTAGTAAACGTTATGGGAGCACAATGTAAATCAAAAGGCATACGCAAAAATTCATAAGGCAGTGTATGGAATACTATTTTCTTCTAATGATATCTGGTGAAAGCCTTTAAGTAAGTCCAAAGTGGTAAAGTATTTGTTCTGACCTAGCAAAGATAAAATATCGTCAGTGCATGGTACTGGGAATCGATCAGGGATCGTTTCCTCATTTAAGTGACGGAAGTCTACGCAGATATGCCATGTTCGATCTTTTTTTGGTACAACTATAATAGAAAATTATAAGGGCTGTTCGATTTCCTAATGACTCCTTCTTCTAGCATTTTACCTACTTCATCATTTATCTCATTATGGAATTTCATAGGGAGTCTGTACGAGGGTACATAGATAATTTTATGCTTGTCTTTTAACCTTATTTGATGTTCTATGACATCTGTTTTACCTAAGGATCCATCCGTAGTGGAGAAAACATCATGATATTTAGTTAAAAGTCCAAAAAAATTCTGCTGAATTTCCTCTTCTTGAATGTCTTTAATGATTTTATTTTTAATAGATTGCAAAAGGGATTCATCCGCAACTGATTGAGTGTGATTGATTTCAGCGACGGTAAGAATACGATGTTTATAAACTTCTACATCCAAGATATGTTGATTTTTGTTAATTACTAAAGTGGCATTTAAATGATTACAGACTTCAATATTACATTGTTGTTGTGAGCCGACTGTATAAATAGCTTGTGTGACGGACAATCCGATAGTTTTCAAAGTGTCGGAAAGGATTAATATTTCAGATCCCGGCAAAGTTTTCTTTACTCTCACTATTATATTCGAAGTTACGTTCAGCTCGATAAATTGCGTGCAAGATGATATTACGGGTGAACGAGAATTCTGTTGGGTCGCGTATATTATTTCTTTATTCATGAGACAAGTGATTGGTTCTTCAACGTACGTTACTGTTTTATTTGTTGTCTCCTTTTTATCCAAAACTGATTGTAAGGTATTAGAAGACTTATAGATTTTCCTTTGATATACACGCTGTGTTTGGCAGGGGCTAAGATAATGTTTTGATTGCCCATAGACGGGTATCCTATAATCACAGCTAGATACATATCAGTGTTTTGTACAACGATAAAGGTATCGGCAAATGTGCGCTTACCGACCTTGTACTGAACATGAGTTACTCGTATTACATTTAATTCATTATTTCCTATACCCGAGAGCCTTACTACTCCGGACTTCTCTATAGGGAAATTCGAAAATAACAAGTGATGAGTCCTCAAATCCATGATCTTACATGGACTACCAGAGTCAAAAAATAATGTTAAGGATCGGTGTTCTAAATTTACAGCATATAATGATGGTCGTAACTCATTTTGACTTATTATTGCGTGAATTTGTTACAAATCTACGGGAACCTGCACTGATTTATTTGATTCGGCCGTGTGTTTTATAGGAAAATCTATTGCCTCACAATGATCTGATAAATTATTAAATGGATTATTTGATACAAGGGATGTTGATACAAATGACACAACATCACTCTCTTCCCCATTGGAGTTAATTATGTGGTATTTGCTTTGCTTTGCACATTCTGAAAATTCGTCTGACCTTGTAAGTTCTGGCTAGATAGCCCAGGAACAGAGTTATTTGAAGCACTATTTGTTTGTTTTTGATTTTGAACTGCATTGCTGTTTGGCTTTTTCTTCTTATTGAACTGAGGATTTTTCTTTTTATTTCCATAGGGAATTGACTGGGGAATTGACTGTGTGTTTTTAGGATTCTGTTGTTGATTACGTGAGTAGCATCGATTATATGAATGAGATGAACTATTATGTATTGAACAAAATTGCGTTCTGCAGTCTGCAATCAAGTGACCTTGGCGTTTGCAATTATAACACGTCATCCCTGCAACTTGATTATTATTAACTATGTTTACTTGTTGTAGCTTAGTTTCATTTTTTGCAAAAACTTGAGTAAACAAGTGATCAAGATCAGTACACTTAGACATGTGTTTCTTTATCTGTTTATATACATCTAATTCACTTTCGGGCATTAGCTTTTTATCGAAACACCGCACTAAGGCCTCTGGCAACATAATTGTCATGCAATTTAAATACATTAATCGTAAGAAATCTTTCACGGCGATGTTATCTCCTGTAACCCATGTGGAATTACCGAAAATATCCTGATATTCATTAAGCCTATCGGCAATGAGAGCCGGTCATTCTATAACATTAAGCTGAGTCATAGAGGCTTGATTAAGTGTATTTCTTAATGTTAAAACTGCATCTAAGGCTTCCTCACCCCCATAGCTTGCACATAGCCTTACTTTGAAATCGTCCCATGTAACTGCCTCTTGAAAAGAAACTCCCTTAAGATATACGCTTGCATCTCCTTTAGCAAAGTATATAAATCTTTTAACTTCTTGTAATTGTACAAATGGGTCTTTGATATGTTTTGCGTTTAAATGAGCGTCAACTGATGATATCCATGACTCGACATTCTGAGGTAAGAACCCATTGACCCAACCTTGAAAAGGAAGGATAGCTGATCTAGCACTCACTAAAGTTACTACGGGAGCGGGGTTGCTCGGTCCGGGAGTGGGGTTACTGGGATTCACAGGAGGCGTCATGTTTACTTTAACTTTTTTTTCTATCTCTACGATTCCTTGCGATCCTATCAAAATCTCTATATGAATACAGACGTCCACTGCGTAAACGCATAAGCACTATACAGTAAATATATGTTGCAGATTATAAAAAAATCCCCCAAAATAATGATATTAAGACAAAGATATTTCCCGAGAACTCCTGAAAGAAAACGGAATTAGCACAAAAAGAAAAAATTCTAGACGAGAATTAAAAGTTGAATATAGATTCCTTTAATGAAGGAAAATGAAGATTTGCAAATAACTCACCCCAGCAATAATGGACGATCGACTCGTGACATAAAACACTTCACTGCAAAAAATTGAATGAATAAAGAATGTACTTAGCTTCTGTATATATGGGCGAAGATCGATGACGTCATTTCCTCTCTCTCTCTGGTTTTTCAAGAGTTTAGCTGGATGATGAATGTTTTGACTTTATTTCCCGTCGTGCGTTGTTAAATGTTTTTCTTCTGGATGTGATTCTTGAATGTTTGTTCAGTAAACGTTGATATAGTTGAAGGACATTCCTTCGTCTTCTTAAGATGTGTTAATGATGTATGTTGATTGAAGATCCAGTTCCTCAGTTTATATATGATTTATAGTTGATATTTGATGAGTTCATTACTTAGGTAGACGTAGATACTTCGTCGTAATTGTAGATTCATTACTGTTGTAACTGCTAATTATTACAGTTGTAATCTCTGGTTGTTATAGTTGCAATCTCAGGTTGTTAAAGTTGTAACCGCTGCCGCCAATTGTTGGTGTGAGAATGTTATACGCACACATTCGTTGTTCTGTCTCATATCTCTTCAATGTGATATAGAATTATTTAGAGTTGTAGTTTACTTCTTGAAATAAGTCAAAGTTAGATTAACTTTAAACAAATTTATTAACTCCATCACTGGAGTTTGGTCGGAGGACCATTCCGTATGAAAAGATAAGTAGAACTGGTTTAACATAGGTTTGCGTTGATAACGTGACATTAGTTATCTCAGCATTTACTACAAATATGATTACATTGGATTATAATTGGAAGCCATCTGGTTCCGGTGTAGAGATCAAAAGGTCAACTGTTTCACACGGGATGCTTGTAACATGTTGACAATACATAAATAAATGTTACCTATGCAATGATTTAGCTTGGTCTTACTTTCGCATCCTGTTATGGCTGTCGTTCACACTCCAACTCTACTATGATACCTTGGGTCATGGGTTTATCAATGTATTATCATTACACACACATATATATATATATATATGAATGTATATAAATTTATATATATATATAAATAAATAAATAAATATATATATATATATATATATATATATATATATATATATATATATATATATATACATACACACATATATATATATATATATATATATATATATATATATATATATATATATGTATATATATATATATATATATATATATATATATATATATATATATATATATATACATATATATATATATATATATATATGTATATATATACATATATATATATATATATATATATATATATATATATATATATATATATATATATATATATATATATATATATATACTGTATATATACATATATATATATATATATATATATATATATATATATATATATATATATATATACTGTATATATATGTGTGTATGTATATCTATATATATATATATATATATATATATATATAAAGATATATGTATATATTCTTACGAGGCTAGTCTAGTGTAGAGTAAATATAGTAGTTATATGATAATTTTGTTTATATTTCATATATTGTTTTCAATAGTGCATTGAAGTGATGATACCTAGCCCATAAAATGAGCCACTCTCATGTAGATATAAGTATTTTATGTGAATTACGTAAGACCTTTGTTGTGAATTTCATTATATTCTTTATTCAAGTTAAGATATGTAATTTGAGCATTTATTTTTAAGAATCAACATTTTTATTTCACATATGTTTGCTAAGAAGTCTTACGTAGTCTATGTGAAAGTATTGTAGGATTCGTGCGAGATAGGAACAAGGGCTCAGGTAATGTTCCTTTATATTTTATAATGTGTTGCATCATATTATAGAGAGAATTTCAGAACATGGGATTTGGGATGTTCTTTATCACGGTTTTTCGAATTTTCGAGTAGCCCGGCGAGAGGATGTTATCTCTTATTTTTTATTGTAGGGACAATAGGTAGGCGGATCTAGCTGGGAAGTCATCTTGTGGGTGCCTTGATGTGTATCTGAGTTACCAAAAACCCCCTGACTCGCCTCTTGGTATTTTTAACTAGTTGTGAACTTTAATGTTCTTAAGCAGAACCCTCACGCTACCAGAACTGGATTCGGGAAGCTTCTGGAATTAGTCAAAATTTCATATATAGGTAACCTAAGGTTGGATTTGACAGAGCCAGACAGACATAGAGATTGAGTTAGAACCGCAGCCTTCCCCTCCCACTCTCTCTCCCACACAAAACCCAATGCATTGTCGGAAGTGTTCAGTGCGTTTTAGTGTATCCTCTCCTCAGTGACTCTGGGTCTCAAAGCAAATCCTGTGTCACGCAAGACTAAAAGGTGATTTCTTAATTCATTGTAATGGGGTGAGTGTTGGCATTGTATAAATTTTTTTTAGTAAACGGCCCTGTAGGCAGGATAGGGTTATAAAGTGATCTGGGTAACTATTATTCATTAAGAGTCAAACTTAAACATTGTATTATTTCAGAATTATTTCAATCATCTGTATTATTGTCATTCCATTCGTTATTTTCTTAGGTTAGGGTTTATTCACATATACTAGTTCAAGTCAAGTTATTATAAATTTCAGGTCGTAATATTTTTTTCTTAATCTAAGTTCTGTTCAGACTTAATTTTTCCAGTAACTTCTTTTTGTTATTCTTTTCAAAGTGTTGTAATTTGTATAGAATATATTCATTTTTGTAACGAGTGCATAATTAGTTTTTAGTGTGCTTACGAGACCTTAGGATATTCAGAGTTTTATACATTGCTTTCTGGAAGTTGATTGACGGTCTCAGAATTCGGGTATTAATGTTTTAAAGTGTAACAGTTTTAATGTAAAAGCAAATAAGAGGTAATTTGGATTTCGAGAGGTTAATTAGCTTGCCAGTCGTAGTATATGTCATATTATATGTTTGGTTCCCAGTCACGAGCCATTTTATAGCATATTTTGTCAATACCCAGACTTCGGGAGTCATAATCGTATAATATATATGGGGTGCTCAGACTTGGGATCCATACATTATAATATTATATGTATACATATATATATATATATATATATATATATATATATATATATATATATATATATATATATATATATATATATATATATACGAGGGGCAAGTAAAAAATAAGGTTCCCAACGCTGTACACTTGCCATGCGAGATGCTAGGTGAAATCTGGCAACACCGCCTTGATTGTTGCTCCGCCCACTCCATTCCCACTACCGGGAGCGATCGCTGCGACGCTCAGTGCCGTCCTAACAGCCATCCGCGATGGAGCCTGCAATCGCTGTCACCGCCAGGTGTGAAATCCGTTCAGTGATTCGATTTTTAAACGCGCAGAAGCTTAAACCTATTGAAATTCATAGACAGTTGGAAGAAGTTTATGGCAAAGCTTGCATCAGCGTCCAACACGTCCGCAAGTGGTGCAGGGAGTTCTCCGAAGGACGCACAGACGTCCACGACGGGCAAAGGAGCGGGAGGCCATCGGTGTCCGACGAAGTCGTGGCGAAGATTGAGCGCATTCTCCTCGAGGATCGGAGAGTAACGCTTCGGGAGATGGCTGACCAGGTTCCTGATGTTTGTGAAAAAACCATCGACAACATTTTGACTGGAAAACTTGGTTATCACAAGGTGTGTGCGCGGTGGGTCCCGCACATGCTTTCAGAAACCCACAAAGACAATCGCGTCAAGTGTGCCGAGGGGTTTCTTCGAGAATGCGCTGAGAATACCGAAGAATTCTTGGACTCCATTATTACGGGAGATGAAACGTGGTGTCACTACGTCACTCCAGAAACAAAAGACCAGTCGAAACAATGGCGCCATACCGGATCACCTGTGCCGAAGAAGTTTAAGCAGACCCTGTCCGTAGGAAAAGTGATGGCAACGGTGTTTTGGGACCGAAAAGGCGTCTTGCTTACCGAGTTTATGCCTAAAGGGACCACAATAAATTCGGAGAGGTATTGCGAGATGTTGACGAAACTCAAAAGAGCCATCCAAAATCGCTGGAGAGGATGACTGACCAAGGGCATTAGGCTGCACCACGACAACGCGCGCCCGCATGTCTCGACAGACCACTGCCCTACTGGACAAATTCGGCTGGAAATTGCTTGATCATGCCCCCTACAGCCCTGATCTTGCTCCCAGCGACTTCCACTTGTTTCCGAAATTGAAGCAACACTTGGGTGGACAACGCTTCAATACAGATGAAGAGGTGAAGGAAGCGGTCAGCAAGTTCATCGACGGCCTAGCGGCGGAATTCTTCGAAGAGGGTTTTCAGAAGTGGATAACTCGTCAGGAAAAATGCGTAGAAAAATCTGGCGACTATGTAGAAAAATAGTTTAAAGTATAAGCTTTCACATTGTATACTTATTTATGTCAATAAAAAATGTCTTATACCTGCAAAAATTTTGGGAACCTTATTTTTTACTTGCCCCTCTATATATATATATATATTTATATATAATTACATATATGCATATATATATGTATATATATATATATCGTAATATATATATATATATATATATATTATATATATATATATATATATATATATATATATATATATATATATATATATATATATATATATATATATATATATATATATATATATATATATATATACTTATGATTATATAAATGCACACACACATGTATATATATATATATATATATATATATATATATATATATATATATATATATATACACACATGTACGTATATGCATATATATGTAAATGTGTATATACTGTATATGTATATATGTTTATATATGTATATGTATATTCATGTGTATATGTATGTATACATATATATACATGCATATATATATATATATATATACATGTGTATATATGTATATATGTATATACGTATTTAGGAATATATATGCATATATGTATATGTATATGTATATATATATACACACACACACACACACATATATATATATATATATATATATATATATATATATATATATATATATGTATATACATTTATGTGGTATATGTATATATATATATATGTATATATATACATACATATATGTTCATATATATGTATGTATGGATGTATGCATGTCTGTATATATGTATGTATGTATATGTATATTAATATACATATATATATATAATCTATATATATATATATATATATATATATATACATATATATATATAAGTGTACTATATATGTATGAATGTATGTATATATCACGATTATTATTATTATTATTATTATTATTATTATTATTATTATTATTATTAGCCAAGCTACAGCCCTATTTGGAAATCAAGATGCTATTAGCCCAAGGGCTCCAACAGGGAAAAATAGCCCAATGAGGAAAGTGAATAAGAAAATAAATAAACGATGAGAAAAAATTAACAATAATTTATCCTGAAAACAGTAACAACATAAAAACAGATATATCATATATAATCTATAATAAGACTTATGTCAGCCTGTTCAACATAAAAACATTTTCTGCAATTTTGAACTTTTGAAGCTCCACTGAATCAACTATCCGATTAGGAAGATCATTCCACAACTTGGTCAAAGCTGGAATAAAAGTTGTAGAATACTGTGTAGTATTAAACCTCATGATGGAGAAGGCCCGACTATTAGAATTAACAGCATGCCTTTTATTACGAACAGGATGGAACTGTTCAGGAAGATCTGAATGTAAAGGATGGTCAAAATTATGAAAAATCTTATGCAACAATCTTATGAAGTATTTGCCCGACGGCACCAAATAATAATATCTAGATCAGGAAAAAGAAGTTATCAGACATTAAGTTTCTGTCCAATAAATTAAGATGAGAATCATCAGCTGAAGACCAGACAGAAGAACAATACTCGAAACAAGGTAGAATGAAAGAATTAAAACACTTCTTCAGAATATATTGATCACTGAAAATCTTACAGAGACTTCGTTAATGAGCCAATTTTTTTTGTGTAATTGAAGAAGACACAGACCTATTGTGTTTCTCAAAAGTAAATTTGCTGTAAAAAAATCACACCTGAAATCTTAAAAGAGTCATACAAAGTTAAAGAAACATTATCAGTACTGAGATCCGGATATTGGGTAGCCACTGTCCTTGACCTTGTGACGAGCCGAGAGAAGGTTGTGACTCAAAGACAGGGTGAAAGCTACTGAGTGAATTTATCATAGAACACTCTCCTTTGTATACAAAAGCTCAAGGCAACACGAAATTTCCTGTTCAAAATCAACACCGTTACCGATGAGAAAAACAGACATGTTTTTTCAGGTTCTTTTTAGTGCGAGGGGAGAGCGATGATACAAGCATAATATATACACAAAATGAAGTATGTACGATCGTGTGACACGTTTGGTACATGGTTCCCCCCCTAAAAATGACATACTGTTATGTTAAAAAGGGCGCCCTGATCTAGAGAGACGAACTGTAAGTGGGTCATCTGGCAGGAGATAAGCAGGTTTTGGACGATCAATGGAGACCCAGTCCTCTTTGCCACAAATGTTTAGTAGGAATGCTTTCGGACTGTGTCGGATCACAGGGAAAGGGCCCGTGTAAGGGGGCGTTAGCGGTGGCTTGCTAGTGTCGTTGCGCAGGAAGATGTGCTTTGCAGAGTGCAAGTCTGTCGGTATGTGATGCTTCACTGGGGGCTTGGAAGTCTGGCGGCATGGAGTAAATTTTCCCACGATGTGACGTATGCACTGGATATCGTCGGAGGAGGTTGTAGAAGGAAAAAATTCGGCAGGGAAGACCAACGGGTCGCCATACACCATTTCAGCTGCCGAGACGTCGAGGGCGTCTTTAGGAGTGGTCCTTAGTCCCAGGAGGACCCAGGGAAGCTGAGTAAATCAGTTGGAATTCTTGCAGCGGGACATCAAAGCTTCTTTGAGGGTGCGATGAAAACGTTCAACCATTCCATTGGCAGCGGGGTTGCAGGCCGTTGTCTGATGTAGGGTGATGCCCAGGAGATTCGTTAATGATGTCTACAATTGAGAGGTGAAAGTGGTACCCCTGTCAGAAGTAATATGCTCAGGGATACCAAATCTAGCAATCCATCCTTGAGAGTAAGGCAGATGTACATGAGGCGGACATTGCAGTTTCCATGGGAATGGCTTCAGGCCAACGAGTGGAGCGGTCCATGACGGTAAACAGGTAACGATGTCCTTTTGATGTGGGTAGGGGGCTTACAATGTCGATGTGAATGTGTGGGAAACAACGCTGAGGTTGAGGAAAGGTGCCCACTCCTGAATCCGTGTGTCGATGTACTTTGGAAATTTGGCAAGAAGTACAGGTGTGGACCCAATCCTTAGCATCCTTAGAAATGCCGTGCCAAATGAACTTCGTCTTCAGCAGCTGTGCGGTAGAATGGCATGATGGATGAGAAAGGCCGTGAATGAAATCAAACACCTGCCGGCGCATGGGAGCAGGAATCCAAGGTCGCGGTCTTCCAGTACTGACGTCATAGAGGAGGGTGGTGTTGGAGTCTTCGAGGGGGAAGTCTTCCCAACGGAGGGACGTGCAGGATGTCTTACATGCTTGATACTCTAGATCCTGTTGTTGGGCTTCAGCCAGGGCGTTGTAATCCAATCCCAGTTGAACGACAGCATACGTGTTTCTTAACAGGGCATCGGCAACGGGATTCATTTTCCCAGGTACGTATTAAAGGGTGCAATTGTATTCGGCCACGGTGAAGAGATGTCGGCGTTGACGGGCTGACCAGGCGTCAGACTGTCGAGTGAAGGCGTGCATCAGAGGCATATGGTCTGTGCGAATGACGAAGGGCGTATCTTCTAAGAAATGGTGAAAGTGACGGACAGCCAAGTGCACCACCAGCAATTCGCGATCGAAGGTAGAATAACCCAAATCTGCCTTGGACAGTTTCCTGCTGAAGAAGGCCAATGGGCGGGGCGACCTTTGACCACCTGCTCGAGTACTGCACCAATAGCGACGTCGCTGGCATCGGTGGAGAGAAGGAGAGGGGCATGTGGGATAGGAAAAGTGAGAGCCGCAGCGGTTGATAGGGCCTTCTTTGCAATGCAGAAGGCTGCTTCTTGAAGGGAACACCACTTCAGGTCCTTTGGCTTGCCCTTGAGGGAGGCATAGAGGGGAGCAAGAGTGGTGGCAATGGCTGGCAGAAAACGGTGATAATAGTTGATCATGCCCAAGAATTCCTGTAGAGCTTTGACAGTCGAGGGTGCGGGGAAGACCTGAACGGCTGCTACCTTCTGAGGGAGGGGATGGATTCCTTCAGGAGTGATGCGGCGTCCTAAGAACGACACTTCGTTGGCGCCAAAGGTACACTTGTCATAGCGGACTACAAGGCTGTTTTGTCGAGCACGATGCGCAGGTGACGGAGGTGTTCCTCTTTTGAGGAGGAGAACACAAGCATGTCTGCGTTGACCAATCTTCGGTGGTCGACATCGACCAGAAGGTGGAAATGAGAGAGGAAATCCGCACCGAGGATTGGCAATGTGACGTCAGCAACAAGAAACTTCCAATTAAATTTACCATTTCCAAAAGATAATGTAAGGTTCTCGTAACCGTAGTTGGGTATCGCAGATCCATTGGCAGCTACCAAGCGGACGTCGTCAGACGTAGACAGACTACGTCGTGTCCTGAAGAGTTCCCTTGGCAAAAGAGAACGACAAGCACCCGTGTCCACCAAAAATTGCATGGCCTACTTACACGTTTTTTGGCCACTGACAATCCTTGGCACATTTCGTCGCTGTTGCCCCGAATCTGAAGTGGTAGTAGCAAAACTGCGGCGGATGGGAGGTAGTAAGTATCTGTAGAAGTCGTTGGTTGGGGCGCGAGCGAGTGGTGGGTGGTGGGTGGCTTTGTCGCCACTTCGGCACGTCACGGGGTAGGCGTGTATGTCCTATGGCATTCACGTCAGCTTCGGTTGACGTTGAATAGGCGTCCTCTTTGTCGGGTGTGAAGGCGTTGATGGAGGTCTTGAAGTGGCTATCCATAAGGGCGTCGGCTTTGGTCATCAAGTCCTTTATGGGTAAACTATCGATATCGGCTATGGCAGTGCATACAGGTTCGGGTAAACGAAGTAGGTTCACCTCACGAGGAGAGCCGTCTGCGGCAGGTTGCAGGCGAGCGATACTGGTCATTTCCCTGAGGGCAAGGGAAGCCCTTTGGTCCCCAAATGGTTGTTGAGAGAGCTGAAAAAGCTTTGCTATACAGGCGGGCGGCGATGGCGAGTACTGCTGCAGAAGGTAAATTTTGAGGGCGTCATATGCTATTGGAGTGTGTCCTTGTTCACAAATCCAGTCGGATATTTCCAGGAATGTGTCCTCGGGTATCGCCGCGAGAACATAATCTGCTTTGGTAGTTGAGCGAGTCACGCCCTTGATGTGAAACTGGACTTCTGCACGCTGAAACCAAGCAAATGCCTCTCCGCTGGCGAACGATGAAAGTTTCAATGGGGCAGCCGCAGCGCCAACTTCCGTAGAGTCCGCCATAGTACCATTGATGGAGGGGCGAGGGGGGTTGGAAGGCGAGAGGAGCGAGTCGACTTTCGGGGTCACCAATGTGACGGGCCGAGAGAAGGTTGTGACTCAAAGACAGGGTGAAAGCAACTGAGTGAGTTTATTATAGAACACTCTCCTTTATATACATAAGCTCTAGGCAACAGGAAATTTCCTGTTCAAAATCAACACCATTACCCATGAGAAAAACAGACATGTTTTTTTCAGGTTCTTTTTAGTGCAAGGGGAGAGCGAAGATACAAGCATAATATATACACAAAATGAAGTATGTACGATCGTGTGACACACTGTTGGTACAACCTACTTACAATCATACTTTGCGTTTTGTTAGGATTCAACTTCATACCCCATAATTTGTACCATGCACTAATTTTAGCTAGATCTCTATTAAGAGATTCAGCAATCCCAGATCTACATTCAGGAGATGGAATTGATGCAAAGAGAGTAGCATCAACTGAATATGTAACAAGCTTGTTTTCTAGGTCAAACCACATGTCGTTTGTATATAGTATGAAATGTAATGGGCCATGGACACTGCCCTATGGAACAACATATTTCACATTCCTTTTACTCACTATGGTGCCCATTAACAACAGCTCTTTGAGATCTATTACTTAAAAATTCAATAATAATGATAAGAAACGACCCACCCACTCCCAGCTGTTTGAGTTTAAAAGTAAGGGCCTCATGATTAACACGGTCAAAGGTAGCACTAAAATCAAGGCCAATCATACGAACTTCCTGACCAAAATCAAGGGAATTCTGTACAGCCTTGAGAATTGTAAGAAGGGCATCACATGCCCCAAGGCCTTTTCTAAAAACAAATTGCAAACAAGGGAACAGATGATTACCTTCAGCACACCTACTAAGACTTGTTGCCAGAAGACATTAAAAATTTTAGATAAAATAGAGGTTATGAAAATTGGGCGGTAATCAGTTGCACTTGAGCTACCACAAACACATTTACATAGTGGAGTAACATTACCAATTCTCCAACAAGTGCTAAAAGCTCCTCTTCTTGCTAACTGGCGCAAAATAACAAATAATTTTGGAGCTAAGAAATCTGTAGTCTATAAAAAACAGAAGAGAAAATACCATTTTGGTCTACACTCCATAGGCCTCAAGGTCCATTAAAAGAGCTTTAATTTCACGAGATAGAAAAGCTAAACTAGTTAGTTTACCTTCAGGAAAAAAAGAATGAGGAAGTTTGAGTTTCTCATTATTCTGTTTACTGTCAAACATATCAGCCAAAATATATATATGTATGGTGTATATCTGTATGTGTGTACGTATCTATGCATGTATATATATATATATATATATATATATATATATATATATATATATATATATATATATATATATATATATATATATATATTTGAAGCCCACCGTAATGTAATATTTCATGCATTCT
>NC_090731.1:109616882-109621882 GCF_036898095.1 Palaemon carinicauda | reverse complement strand
CATTGCATGGAATACATATACACATCCCTTGGTAATGTCAGGAGAATTCTTTATTAAGGCTGTTTTTATTGTATTTTTACTCTTAAATGCTACATTTACATTGAAGTTTTTTAACAGTTGGGGAATTTCTTTAAATGAATCACAGTAAGGTAGTACAAGTAAATTTTGTGTGTTGTAGTTTTTTCTGTTATTATTACCGAAAAAAGCTGTTCTTAGGGCATCATCTAACACAATTTCAGGATACTTTAGTTTTTTACCTATTGCTCTGAATATATTGATGACGAAATAAACAAGAATATACCCGCCACTAGAAATGACCCTTTTTAGCAGGTGTCTAATGAGCTTGGGGGACTCCTCCCACTCAACACCTGACCCAGTTAGTTGATAAGGGAGTGTCATTGTTCTCTAAATCTCTATATGTATGTTCGTACGCTTGCTTTCCCTATAAATTGTAAAGAAACCTCTCTCAATAAATCAGTCCTCTGAGGAAGTATCACGAAACTAGTCAGGACTTAAGTGTATATTTCGTATTTTCATTTTCCCTGTGGTTCTTCTGCATATATATATATATATATATATATATATATATATATATATATACATATATTTATATAAAGATATATATATATATATATATTATATATATATATGTACATATATATACATATATATATATATATATATATATATATATATATATATATATATATATATATATTTACATATGCATATATGTATATATACGTATATATATGTATGTATATATATACATATATATATATATATATTTATTTTTTTATATATGTATATATATACAATTTTAGTCATATTTTTTGTATATTATGTCATAGCATCGTTTTGTTTTAAATGTTATTACTTGTTTTGTTTTAAGAAATATAGTTTTAAGGATGATTTTTAGTTAGGATATCCCTTCCGTGCAAGAGTCCATATTCAAAATATAAAACGAATTCGAAAGTTTATGCTGAAGAGATTTTGGTTAGTAAGTTACATTCAATGGTGGGGGACTATTTTTGATACCAGTCGCATTATGGCTCCTGAACAGAGAATGCCGAGGTGCGAAAGGAACAGGGCTTTTGGACGGAGCGATTATTATGAATTAGGAATTAGGAATGGGAATAAAGATTGAGAAGCATTTGAAGGTGTTAGAGTAAGATTTATGATTGAGTAAATGTGTAGAGTTCTTGGTAATATAAAATGAGAAGTTGGAAGATAAAAAGGATGAAGAAACTTAGGGAACTTGGGGAAATTGGATAAAAAGTAGAGGTAAGTGTAAAGATACGTATAAGAATGGAGAGTGAATTGACAAACAAATAGGAGTAATGATGTAACAAAGATTATGGAAGAGTTTTCGTTGGTGAAGATGCAGTTAGAAAAGTTTTCTCTGGTCCATATAATGGGTTGGAAGTGGAAGAAAACTAAGGAAAGGGATTAGGATGGAAGTATTAGTAGTAGTAAAAACGAAGGTAAAGGTAATAAGCATTTCAAGGATGAAAAGGAAAGTGGAAGGAAGCCTGAGAAGAAGATAAGAGAGATTTGAAGAAATAAAAGAAACAGTGTTAGGATTAGACAGGATGATCATGGATGGGTTTTGAAAAGGGTTAGTAAGTTGGGTAAGAAAGATATGATTAAGGGCAAGAACGCAAATGGTGAGTTAGATTCATTGTATTCAAGGGGGAAAATGTAAACAAAAATGAGAGTTAGATTCATTGTATTCAAACGAGTAAGAAGGAAAGCAGAATGAAAGAGTTAGATCCGTTGTATTTAAATGAGAAAGAAGGAAACTAAACCAAATATAGTAGTGTGGATGATAGTGAGTGTGGTCTTGGTGAAGTGTACGATATCATAGTGTGAAAACTATAATGAACATGTTAATATGGATGTTTGTAACCTTTTATGTGAGTATGGGAAGTATTGTCAGGCTAAGTATGGTAATACTAGCAGAGTCTGGGATGGGGAGTTAGGTGATTATTTGACAATATATTCATTAATTTTGTATTGGAGTGATATTGAATGAGGGGATGTCGAGTATGAAAGTGTGAAAGGTAGAATCATTAAAAAGTAAATAATATGAAAGGAGGTGTTCAGTTTGGGCATTGAAATGAGTTTGATGAGGCATGGATGATTGTGGGTGAATCTTTTTCTATGCGTAAATGTTATTTAGAAACTACGGAAAGAACGAAAAATGGGTTAACGAGAAATTTTCATGGGACGATATTATTATTATTATTATTATTATTATTATTATTATTATTATTATTATTATTATTATTATTATTATTATTATTATTATTATTAATATTAAGTTAAGCTACAACCGTAGTTGGAAAAGCTGGATGCTATAAGCCCTAGGGCTTCAACAAAGAAAACAGCGCTACGAGGAAAGGAAAGAAAGGAATAAATAAACTATATGAGAAGTAATGAACTATTTAAATAAAATCTTTTAAGAACAGTAACCAGTTTAAAACAGATCGTTCATACATGAACTATAGAAAGATACTTTTTTTTTCAGTCTGTTCAACATAAAAACATTTGCTGCATGTTTGAACTTTTGAAGTTCAATCGCTTGAACTACACGATTAAGAAGATTATTCAAGCTGAACACAGCTGGAATAAAACTTCTAGAATACTGTGTATAGTATTGAGCCTCATGATGGAGAATGCAAGACTATTAGAATTAACTATATATCTGATATTACGAACAGGATGACATTGTCTTGGAAGATCTGAATGTAAACGATGGTCAGCATTATGAAGAATCTTATGCAAAATGCATAACGAACTAATTGAACGACGGTGCCAGAGATTAATATGTAGATCAAGAATAAGAAATCTAATAGACCCCAAGTTACTGTTGAAACATGCTGGGATGAAAGAATTTTATCACTTCTTCAGAATAGATTGATCACCAAAAAACTTACTCAATGGGGTAACGTTTTGTGCAATTGAAGAAGAGACAGACCTAATGTGCTTTTCAAAAGTTGAACGACGTTTTCATACACTACTGTAGTATTTAAACAAATGAATTATAGAAGTTTCCCCAATGTTATACGAATTATCATCTATGTTTGTATATTTCATGAAAATAGCAAATGAGTTCTCTTCTCTTTTCTTGCGTAACAATAGTATTGAAGTGTTTTAACAAGACTTAAGATTAGCCATATATAATAACGATAATCTGAATTGGTATTTATAAACCTTATCATCCATTCGATACCTTTTGTCTAGTAGGTTTTATAAAACCCCTTTCCCATTATACTTACTATAAATATTATATTTAAACATAACTACTATCATTTTCCCTAATACAGCTTGATAGCCTTCTACACCCTACCGTCACGACTTTCAATACCATATATCTCCATATCATGAATTTTCATGCCCTATATTTATAATATAGATATTGAAACGTTTTCTTTGACTTATAAACATTACTTATCAAGACCTGTTTATTTTGCAGTTTGTGGCCAATTGTCCCGTCCTGTGTATGCCATGGTTGGTTCTGTTCAGCCAGACAGCTTCGACACCCTCCATTCGTATGCAAACACATTCCATATGCCATTTGTTACACCATGGTTTCCTGAAAACGTAAGTACACTCTGTTAAACTAGAAATATAATGTAGTATATATATATATATATATATCCAAATAAGCCATATATATTTTTGATACATTAATGTCTGGATTCTCTTAACGACCTCGGGATCAGAGCCCCAGGCGAAATCACACAAAGACAAGAGCTTGGCTCCGGCCGGGAATCGAACCCTGGTCGGCAAGCTTGTACAGACAGTGACTAACCCACTTGGCCACGAAGAAAGATAAAAGTCAATGACAATTCTTCTGTACTTATACCTGTCGAATTCAGGTATTTTGTACTTAGAATTGAAATCAACCCATCTTCACCATCGTAGCTAATTGGTAGTTTGTTACTTGGCATTCAATTAATGATAAATTTTGCACATTTTTACGTGTTTTTCATATTCAAATAAGCCATATATATTTTTGATACATTAATGTCTGGATTCTCTTAACGACCTCGGGATCAGAGCCCCAGGCGAAATCACACAAAGATAAGAGCTTGGCTCCGGCCGGGAATCGAACCCTGGTCGGCAAGCTTGTACAGACAGTGACTAACCCACTTGGCCACGAAGAAAGATAAAAGTCAATGACAATTCTTCTGTACTTATACCTGTCGAATTCAGGTATTTTGTACTTAGAATTGAAATCAACCCATCTTCACCATCGTAGCTAATTGGTAGTTTGTTACTTGGCATTCAATTAATGATAAATTTTGCACATTTTTACGTGTTTTTCATATTCAAATAAGCCATATATATTTTTGATACATTAATGTCTGGATTCTCTTAACGACCTCGGGATCAGAGCCCCAGGCGAAATCACACAAAGACAAGAGCTTGGCTCCGGCCGGGAATCGAACCCTGGTCGGCAAGCTTGTACAGACAGTCACTAACCCACTTGGCCACGAAGAAAGATAAAAGTCAATGACAATTCTTCTGTACTTATACCTGTCGAATTCAGGTATTTTGTACTTAGAATTGAAATCAACCCATCTTCACCATCGTAGCTAATTGGTAGTTTGTTACTTGGCATTCAATTAATGATAAATTTTGCACATTTTTACGTGTTTTTCATATTCAAATAAGCCATATATATTTTTGATACATTAATGTCTGGATTCTCTTAACGACCTCGGGATCAGAGCCCCAGGCGAAATCACACAAAGACAAGAGCTTGGCTCCGGCCGGGAATCGAACCCTGGTCGGCAAGCTTGTACAGACAGTGACTAACCCACTTGGCCACGAAGAAAGATAAAAGTCAATGACAATTCTTTTGTACTTATACCTGTCGAATTCAGGTATTTTGTACTTAGAATTGAAATCAACCCATCTTCACCATCGTAGCTAATTGGTAGTTTGTTACTTGCCATTCAATTAATGATAAATTTTGCACATTTTTACGT
>NC_090731.1:109511882-109606882 GCF_036898095.1 Palaemon carinicauda | reverse complement strand
GAGTTTCTCTTAAATATGTAAATTTGATCAAGTCTGTTTATGAGCATTTGCAAGTTCAAAGGTAATGTTAATCGAGTCCTATCAAATGAATTTCCAGTGATCAAGGGATTACTCCAAGGGAATGTATTATCACCTATAATATTTATCCTCCTCATGGTTTTTGTAGTGCATAGAAGGGTTGGGATGGTCGAGAAGAATTCAATTGGATTGGTAACAAGAAATTAGCGAACCTAGAGTATGCTGATGATGCTGTCCTTATCAGGCAAACGTGACAGGACTTGCAAAGTTTGCCTACCGGAATCCATGAAATGTCACACGAGGTTTGGATCAAGATAAATAGAATAAAGACAGAGAAAATGAGAACGGAATATTCAATGAAAGATCAAATATTATTTTACGGAGTTTGCCTACCGGAATCCATGAAATGTCACACGAGGTTTGGATCAAGATAAATAGAATAAAGACAGAGAAAATGAGAACGGAATATTCAATGAAAGATCAAATATTATTTTACGGAGAAATGATTTATGAGGTGGAATTATTTAAATATTTAGGAAATATGAGCTCTAATACAGGGTCTTTAGAATTGAAGTTTAATGAAAGATTGAAAAAAAAAATAAGATAATGGCTAGGTTAAGTAAAATTTGGAAATTGAATCACTTGAAATTACATATAAAAATCAGACTATATATCAGTTTAGTGAGATCTGTGTTATTGTATGGACATTTGTCAAGTCATGGTATGACAATGAAACAATATCCAACAGATTTTGTAGATTTGGGAAAAAAGCCCTCAGAAGAATATTGGGAGTTGAATGGTAAGACAGGATTAGAAAGGAAACTATAAGAGAGATTACTCGAGTGCCATGTGTTGATGAGATCATGGTGAGGGGTAAATGGAGATGGTTGGGTATGCTCTTTCTACTCCTCAAGAGAGATTAGCACACCAAACTTTCAATTGGGCTCCATATGGCACTAGGAGAGTTGAAAGACCCAAGGTTACATGGTTGAGGACTATGAAGCGTGAAGGAGATGATAAATGGAGAAGTTTTGTTTTGAAAGCTCAAGATAGAGACACTTGGCGAAGTCTAACTGAGGCCCTTTGCGTCCAGAGGCTTAGGAGGAGATGATGATGATGATGATGATATGTATATATATATATATATATATATATATATATATATATATATATATATATATATATATATATATATATGTATATATATATATATATATGTATGTTATTACAACTAGCGAATTACATTAATTCCCGAGCCCCAAGACTCACCTGCTTTATGGTACATATGTATGGTACGCGTGAGAATACCTCCGAGCTCTGAGAATAGTACGTATCTCCCAAATGATAATATATATGAACAATGGATATCTAAATATATCTTTATGTTGCACTTCAAACTTTTAACAGGAACTATATTAAAACCCTCCTCTTACTTCGGTTCTTAGTCAGGGGATAAGAGCAAGGCAATGAGTTTATTATTGGTGATCGAAATAATACACATTTTACAAAAATATGTATATTTTATAAATAACAATTCAACAGTAATACCAAAAATAAATCACTCAAAATTCAATTCTGAACTAGACCTTAGACTTAAGACAGAATGACACTTCTAGGATTTTACAATTATTTGTTTCACTAGAAATCAGTTTATTGACAATTAATGAAAAAACTTTACACTTTAACACTAAAGAAACTAAGTCAGATTTACACTTACATATAAAGTACATAACTGTTACTCTTACATCCTTTGTGCTCACAAAAGGTTACAGCAAAAATAAATGCACTTTATTGTTTAACCAAATCACACAGGGCCAGGCCCAAAACAATTAATAATTTTACAATATAAACTATTCACATATTCCCTTCACTTCTTTCCAAATAAAAAATTACCAGTTGTATTAACAAACACTATATACTAAACACGTTCAAGAGGAAAGAATTTTCCTGTTTTAGAGGAAGCACTATGGCTGAAGAGGTACTGATGAGAAGATTGGTGGAAGCACAGATATTCTGGAATGTCAGGCTGGATCTCTCAGTCCTAAGCATGGGTAGGTCCTTTATATATCATCCTAATTCATTCTGGAATTTACCAGTAAATCATTCCCAAAGCGTGGGGGCATGGTTTTCGCGGCATTTCAAGATGTCAGAATGCCAACTTGGCAGTTTTGAAGTATGGTTCTATCGTCGTCTGTCAAGGCAACCCCTTCAGCTAACTCCTCCCACTTCCTCTCATAACATTAAAAAAAAAAGTGTATGTTCAGTCTGGAACCTTCATGCAACTTCCAACTACGGGGAAAGATGATGCAATCCCTAGCATTTATACCTCATGCTTGACATACATACCTTTTAAAAATTACACAAGACTTCGTAACAGACCTATGTGAAATAAAAAATTAATCTTTTAAAAAAACCTAAATTTACATAAACGGAACTGAATGAAAATACATCTAAATGAATGACGACAGTCTTATGTAATTTGCATACATTTACTTACTCCTGCATGAGTGGAACTCACCTATACATCTCATAAATACACAAATGAAATGCATGAATAAAATAATCTGCTATCATGTTAGACCAGCTTTGTAAGATAGCTCCCCCCCAAAAGATTTTTTTATTCTGGGCCTGAATCAACCAATTAAACTCAAGATAAATAGTCTGCAACTACGTTCTCTTTACTGGGTATATACTTTACATTAATACAATACGTTGCAAACATAACCATCTAGTTAACCTTTGATTATTATTCTTCATTTTATTAACAAAAGTTAAAGGAATGTGATTTGAGCAAACCGTAATTTCTTCATTCTCTTGTCTACTTACACAAACTTCAAACTTCCTTATCATTGTGATTAGCGCTAGCAGTTCCGTTTCAACTGTCAAGAAGGCTCGTTGATGGTTCTTCAGCTTCGACCACATAAAACATACAGGTTAGAAGAACTCCTTCCTTGCCTTCTTGCAATAGGACAGCCCCAATCCTATTGTCCGACGCATCCACTTGGATAAGGAATTTATTGCTGAAATCCGGTGCTTGCAGTCTCGGTTTCGAAGTTAATATGGCCTTTATCTTGTTGAAGGATTCCTGGCACTCGCTGGTCCATACAAACTTTTTCTTGAGGCTAGTCAAATCTGTTAAGGGAGCGAGTATAGCCAAAAAATTCGGGCAAAACCGTTTGTAGAATCCTGCCATTCCCAAAAATCGTTGTAATTTCTTCCTCTTTGTGGGGTGTAATGCTTTCCTTATTCCTTAGACGTTAGCAGCTACTGGGGTGATTTGCCCTCTTCCGACTTCAAATCTAAAGTACCGAACTGTTGCCTTTTTAAATTCGCTCTTCTCCATGTTAATTGTCAGATGTGCTCATCGCAGCTTTTGAAATGCCTTCTCCAGGATCCAGAGATGTTCTTCCTAGGTCGATGAATGTATCACAATATCGTTGAGATATATGCCTACTCCTTCAATCTATCCCAGAAGGTTATCCATGACTCATTGGGAGGTAGCGGGTGCATTCATCAGATGAAATGGCATGACTGTGCATTGATGCAACCCAAACGGGGTTATAAAAGCTGATGATAATTTTGCGTTGTCATCCAAAGGAATCTGATAACAGCCTTTTAACAAGTCAATCTTAGAGACGAACCTCGCTTTCCCAATGTTGTCGAGTAGTTGGTCTATGAGTGGCAATAGATAATTGTCACCCACACTGATTGAATTCAACTTTCGATAGACTGTACACATCCTGAAAGATCTGTCAGGTTTTTTTCACGAGCAAGCATGGAGAATTGTAAGGGCTAGAGCTTTGTTTGGCTAATCTGTTTTGATACAAGTAGTCCGATTGATTTCTCATGATTTCTTGGTGATACGGTGACAGTCGATAGGCACGTTGTTTAAATAGTCTTTCTGTGGTTTTAAGATGTATCTCATGCCTGGTCAAGTTGGCTCATTTCAGGCCATCTGAGACAATTTCAGGGAAACTTTTAATCTATTAGCTTAATTCCTCTTGCTGCTCCTTGTTCAAATGAGTTAATTTCTAAGTTCCTAAAGTTGGACGAATTATTCACTTTGCTTACAGCCCCTACCTTATATCTGTCGTTGTCTTACGTGGACTGAATCTTCTTCTTCTTCTTTGTCTGCATCTTTTCCCACTTTTATGTGCGGTCGATGTTTCTGACCAGCTTTCTCCATCTACCTCTGTCCCACACTTCATCACCAGTTAATCCCTTTGATCGAAGGTCATCCTTCGCTTTGGTCTCCCTCTCCTTCTCGTTCCCTGTACCTTCATTTCTATCACCCTCCTCCCAATATACTGTTCATCTCTTCTCATAATATGACCATACCACCTAAGTCTACTTTCTTGGATCTTATCTGTTAGTTTTCTAACTCCTGTGGTACCCCTTATTACTTCTTTCCGTATCTTACATCTTCTTGTCACCCCACACATCCCTCTCAACATTCTCATCTCTGCCACATCCAGTTTCTTCTCTTCTGTCTTCTTTATTGCCCACATCTCCGCTCCATACATCATTGCCGGTCTCACAACGGTCCTGTGTACTTTACGTTTCAACCTAACCCCTATTTTCCTGTCACATAGTATTCCACGCACTTTTTTCCAATTCTTCCGTCCTGCTTGTATTCTGTGGTTTATTTCTGCCCCTAGATCACCATCCTCTGCAACTGTTGATCCTAAATACCTGAAATTTTAAGCTCTTTTCAATCTCTCTCCTTGTAAACTAGCTTCCCCATTCTCTCCAGTCTGTTAATCTTTTTTTCAAAGAAGGTGTTGATCATTGTTCAGTAAAAAATAACTGCAAAGTCAATCACTCTTTCTCCTCCATCATTTCTCTCACCCTCACCCCAACCTCCATGCACTCTCTCTATCCCTTCCCTACTAATTCCCAAGTGGTCATTCAGATCTCCTCCTATAATTACCCTTTCCTTTGCGCCATACACACCTGGGAAGCTTCGGTCTCGTGTTTGCTAAAGTATGGGTTTCAATAAGTTACCGTGTACCTTCCCTTGGCTTTTCCTTCTTCCTGGTGTTTTGATAACGAAGGGAAGGTCACTGATCTTTTCCAAAATCCAGAAGGGTCCTTGGAACTTGTTGGTGAGAGGGAATCCCCTTTTCGGTAAGAAAACCAATACCTGTTGTCCTACCACAAACCATCTGTTATTACTTTCCATATCAAACCTTTCCTTCATTTTTTCTTGGCTCGTTTTCAGGTTTTCAAGGGAAATTTTTCTTATCTCGCCGAACCTTTACTCGAAGTTCTTGACATATTTTCCATCCATTTCCTCTTGATCTTTCCATTTTTCTGCCAAGATTTTAATCGGTCCTCTTACTTCTCATTCAAACACCATTTCAATAGGGCTACATCGAATGCTTTCTTGGTAAGCATTGTGTACCTCAAATAACATCAAAGGTAGTCCGATTTCCCATTCATTTCCTGTTTTGTTGCAGTACTTTGTTAGCTTGCTCTTTAGGGTTTGATGAAATCTCTCTAATTCATCTTGGGTTTCCGGGTGATAGGCACTGGACAGTTGTTGTCTCACATCCATTAGTTTCATCACATTTTGAAACAATTTTGACATGTTATTTGTTCCTCGGTCACTTGGTCAAAAAATCTAATACCTAATACCGATTACTTTGGCACTGATGTTCCTGACGGGTATGGCTTCTCGGTATCTTGTTACTGGACACATCAAAGTTAACACATACTCGTGGCCTTTCTTCCTTCTCGGTAATGGTCCCACAATGTTGATCATCACATTGCTGAAGGGTTCTCCTAGTGCTTCAATCGGGTGTATGGGAGTCTCCTTGATGTATTCATTAGGCTTTCCAGACATTTGACAAATGCGACATGCACTGCAAAACTGGCTTACAGCCTTATACATGCCAGGCCGGAAAAAGGGTTTCATAATCTCCATAGTCTTTCTTATTCCCATGTGTCCCGTCTCATGTGCTACAGCGAGCACCTGTCTTCTGAGCGGTGCGGACATCAAGATCTGATGGTATATACCCCATTTGGATTTTCCAGGGATATCAACGGGTCTATGCTTCCTCATAAGCAATCCATCCTCGACTTAATAACAGGTGGGAGACTGCTGCACCTCCGTATCATCCACCAAACGGTACAATAATTCCGTCAATGTTGCATCCTTCCATTGCAATCTTATCAGGCTTTTCTGACTCACTTGTCCTACTCCTAATGCTGAGTTATCTATTTTTTCCAAGTCCATTGTTTCCTTGTCTTTCTGTTCATTTATTTTTCGGTCCTCTTCTTTTGGACTCTCTCAGGAGCTCACCTCTTGCGTATTATCCTGGGAAACCTCTTCTTCCGTGAACAAATCTTCCACGTTCATCGTTCCTTTGGTTTCTCTGTCTTCTTCTGCAGCTACTTTCTTTGTCCCACAACTAGGAAACAGATACGGGTAGTCCTTCTCGAATTCAGTCGTAGGACTATACTTCAGTTGTTTCTCCATTACAATGGGGCAAGGCACAAACGGCGCTCCACCAACCTCATTTCTCAGTAGGACTTCCACTCCTTCAACAGCCAATGAATCTTTTCCCCTAAAATTAAAATAGCCTGTCACCAACTTGCTTGACAGTTTCAAACGGCAAATATGGGTAACCTCCTCACCTCCTGTTCCCTTCAAAATGACAGAATCTCCTGTGAGAGATTGTTCCACCATCAGGTATACGACTCGCGTCACCACACTATGATTACATCCAATGTCGCACATTATCTTCACAGGGATTTGCTCGCTCCCATCCAGAGCAGCTAACATACTTTCATAAATATATGGTTTAACCCTGGATAGGTACGCTCTTCGGACACCCCTTTAAGGGTATACTCGGACGCGCGCGACCCCGACGCCAAAAAAAGTTCTTGAAAAATCAGTTTTTGCAGTAACCTCCTTTTTTCTTTTGCCAAAAGAAACTTCAATGAATGCTTAAAACAACTGTGAAGATAAATACTACTCATCTGCAGAAAAACTATTTATTATAAATATTTTAAAAAATTAAGTAGAAAAAAAAGACCTTACATAAAAATTCATAAAAAAAAAGTTTATACATATATACACAAATCCTTTTAGGAATTGATTCTTGAATGTTTAGGACACATCTTGATGTATTTTGGATGAAGTCAGACCCATGGAGGTGAAGATCTGAAATGAGAAAAAAAGGGTAACTTTTTTTGGCCAAAAAAATTTGTCCAAATTTCATGAATTTTTTTGGGTACCCAAATGAAATAGGAAGTGGCTAATTTTTTTAGGGAATAAACATATGTTATCCTAAAATAGAAATATGTAAAAAAATCTTCATTATTTTGTAATTTACATTTATATCAGGGGCCATATCTAAAGGTAATTTTTTGAGTACTTAGAAATTTCGTAAAAAAATACATATATTTAATATATAATATGATATTTATGCAGGTAAAAATATACCAAAATATCACAAATTCTATAGGGCAACTTATGCTTCGGATATGTCCACAAAATGGCCGCCAACCACACTGACTCAGACTCCCTAATCTGCCACTTGAAATGTAGGAAGGGTATGTCAATTTCAAGGTGTTATTTACTAATCTAATTATTCTTGGATATGCATAAAAATTGAATGGAGGGTTGCTGGATAATTGTCGATTATTTTACGACTATAAAATTAAAATTCTGACCCAAAAAAAAATTTTTGAAGGGAAATAAAATCGAAAAAAAAAATGTAAAACAATATAATATTTTAGCTAAAAAAATTTGATGATATACAATAAAAAAAGAAATGAACAAAATTTTCCGACAAATAAACATCTAGAGGAATCATTACTCTGTGATAGTTCCTTAGTACGTAGTAATTTTGAAAGAAATGGGAAAAAACGAAAAAGTGGCAATCGCAGAAAAATCGAACACATACCTATATACAGTATACGCCATATCTGGCTAAAAATAAAGATAGGCATGGGTAGCCAGATCATCTAGAAACACTTTCCAACACTATAAAAATACAAGTTTTGCGACACTACTTGCCAATTCCTTACGGTAACATGACTAAGCAAAAAAATGCAAAACAAATAAAAAGGGGCACTCGCGGAAAAATGGCCAACATTCTAATATACGGCATTTCAGAAAAAAAAAATTTCAGCCACGTACTAGGCAAACCATCAAGGCACATTTTCCGACAAATAAACATCTAAATGAATCATTACTCTGTGATAGTTCCTTAGTACGTAGTAATTTTGAAAGAAATGGGAAAAAAGGAAAAAATGGCAATCACCGGAAAATCGAACACATACCTATATATATGCCATATCTGGCTAAAAAAAAGATAGGCATGGGTAGCCAGATCATCTAGAAACACTTTCCAACACTATAAAAATATAAGTTTTGCGACACTACTTGCCAATTCCTTACGGTAACATGACTAAGCAAAAAAATGCAAAACAAATAAAAAGGGGCACTCGCGGAAAAATGGCTAACATTCTAATATACGGCATTTCAGAAAAAAAAATTTCAGCCACGTGCTAGGCAAACCATCAAGGCACATTTTCCGACAAATAAACATCTAAATGAATCATTACTCTGTGATAGTTCCTTAGTACGTAGTAATTTTGAAAGAAATGGGAAAAAACGAAAAAATGGCAATCACCGGAAAATCGAACACATACCTATATATACGCCATATCTGGCTAAAAAAAAGATAGGCATGGGTAGCCAGATCATCTAGAAACACTTTCCAACACTATAAAAATATAAGTTTTGCGACACTACTTGCCAATTCCTTACGGTAACATGATTAAGCAAAAAAATGCAAAACAAATAAAAAGGGGCACTCGCGGAAAAATGGCTAACATTCTAATATACAGCATTTCAGAACAAAAAAATTTCAGCCACGTGCTAGGCAAACCATCAAGGCACATTTTCCGACAAATAAACATCTAAATGAATCATTACTCTGTGATAGTTCCTTAGTACGTAGTAATTTTGAAAGAAATGGGAAAAAACGAAAAAATGGCAATCACAGGAAAATCGAACACATACCTATATATACGCCATATCTGGCTAAAAATAAAGATAGGCATGGGTAGCCAGATCATCTAGAAACACTTTCCAACACTATAAAAATATAAGTTTTGCGACACTTCTTGCCAATTCCTTACGGTAACATGACTAAGCAAAAAAATGCAAAACAAATAAAAAGGGGCACTCGCGGAAAAATGGCCAACATTTTATTATACGCATTTCAGAAAAAAAAAAAATTTCAGCCACGTGCTAGGCAAACCATCAAGGCACATTTTCCGACAAATAAACATCTAAATGAATCATTACTCTGTGATAGTTCCTTTGTACGTAGTAATTTTGAAAGAAATGGGAAAATACGAAAAAATGGCAATCACAGGAAAATCGAACACATACCTATATATACGCTATATCTGGCTAAAAAAAAATAGGCATGGGTAGCCAGATCAACTAGAAACACTTTCCAAAACTATAAAAATATAAGTTTTGCGACACTACTTGCCAATTCCTTACGGTAACATGACTAAGCAAAAAAATGCAAAACAAATAAAAAGGGGCACTCGCGGAAAAATGCCCAACATTCTAATATACGGCATCTCAGATAAAAAAAAAGACATGCACGTGTTAGCCCAACCATCAAGGCACACTTTCTAACACATAAACATGAAAAATTTCAATAATATACGGCAATTCCTTACTACGTAGTAAATTTTTACAAATATTGAAAAAAAAATAGAAATTGGCAACCGCAGTTAAATACCCAATATACCAATAACTACGTCGTATCTGACAAAAACAAAGTCACGCATGGGTAGCCATATCATCTAGACACGCTTTCCAACACTAAAAAAGCAAAAGTTTTACGACACTATTTGGCAATATCTTACGGAAAAATGACTTGGCAAAAAAATGAAAAAAAATGAAAAAGGGGCACTCGCGGTAAAATGGTCCTCGTGGTGATGAACGACATTTTAACTAAAAAAAAAATCATGCACATGGTAGCCAAACAATCCACCAAGACTTTCCACAACTGATAACCTATACAAGTTGCACCATTCTACGACAATTTCATAATACGTAATAACTTTGATAATTATGCAAATTACCTTAGAAGGGTAAACTCGGTCGCGCTCGACCCCGACGCGTCTCAGAAATCGGGGAAGGAGTACAGCTACAGCAATGCACATCTGGACACTACTAGAGCGTGTAGGCGAGACACCTACTGCAGGTCGATCACCCACAAATTCAGTCACGGGGGTGAGTCACGTGAGAAAAACCTCTTTTTTTTTTACGCTCGGGGTCGCGGACGACCCACCGTACCGTTCCATGGTTAAAGGCATCAACGTTGTTTGGGGTTGTCCAATTTGCTGTGTAAACGTTAACTGGTTTATTTTCCTTGTCGACTTTTCCTGTTTGATTCTTTGTCTTCGTATTCTTTTAGAGTTGAATTACCCTTAACCACTTGGGTGACTGCTTTGGGTTGGTTTGACCAACATTCCTTACCGATATGGCCTTTTTTTCCTCAATTATAATAGACGATGATAATCTTCTGCGTGTCTTTCACAACATCTGAAGGAGAACGATTTGACGATTGTTGTGGTACCATCACATTCTGCCCATTTTTCTATGGAATAGTACAAGTTGTACATCCGTTGTAACTATTGAACTTGTTCCCATAGTTATTACTGAACTGGTTTCCATGGTTCGGTGAATACTTGACACTTGGTCGGAATAATGATTGAAACTTCATACCCGAGGGTTGTTTACGACTAATGATATTATAAGCTTCACTCAGCGAAGCGGCTCTATAAAGTTTTTTCACCTCTATCAAGTACGTTCGAATATGTTCAGGAATTCCTCGTAAATATTGTTTTAGCACTATCAGTTCTAAATCAGCCATCTCTGTCAATTTGACAGCCTCTATACATCTCTTAAGACATCATCATACTTTATAAGCATAATCCAGGAATGTGTGCAATAATACAGGCCATTCATCTTCTTGCCACTCCACCATTGACGCGACCTTTTCCAAATGATCAATGAACTCGTCGGGAGCTTCATCCTTGAATTTCGGGATCAATATCTGTGCTCTTGCCACATCAAACACGAGATCGTACATAGCAGGGGTCACACCTGCCTGAGATGACAACAACTTTGCATGAGCATTAAACAGTTCCAATTCCCTTGCCTGCATTGCAATTTCTCTGGCTTCTTCTCCCGCTGTATCTTCCTATCTTGCAATTTCTCTTGCCTCTTCTCTCTTTCTTCCCATCTTGCGATTTCTTTTACCTCTTCTCTCTCTCTTTCTTCCTGTCTTGCAATTTCTCTTGCCTCCAGGTGCCTTGCATGTCTTGTAATTTCTCTTGCCTCTTCTCTCTCTCCTTCTTTCATTTCCCTTGGATGTATTGCAATTTCTCTTGCCTCATCTCTCTCCCTTCCCGCTCTGCCATCATGTTCTACTTAATCAAATTCTCTTCTGCGGCAATTCGTCTAATCTCAGCCTCTATATTTATTTTTGCTTTCATTCCTTCAGTTTGTGTGTTTCTCTGATACTTGTTTTTTTACGAATTCTGCTTCAGTCTTCTGAGTTTATATGAACTTCTAAGGCTAGACACTTGATTTTGGCTTTAATCCTTCCACAGGTTGAATGGCCACCACATGCCATTAAGATACCGAGCCAGTGAGCTTTAGTTACATTAGCTTCCGACAATTCCTGAACAATAGAGTCTTCAAAAAACTCTTGTACATTTAACTGCGCCATCTTGTACTTTTTAAAAAAAAATTATACCTCTCCAAAAAATATATCCTAACAATACACGGAATCCTACCAAAACTAAACTCGTCAAACCTTTAATCAAAACATATCCCTGCTATCATCAATATTTATAAAAAGACTTGGTCGATCCTAGGATCTGGGCACCAAAACATATATATTATGACTAGGGAATTGCGTAAATTCCTGAGATCCAAAACTCACCTGCTTTAAATTACATTAGTCTGATACACACGGCAATACCTCCGAGCTTTGAGAATAATACGCAACTCCCAGACGTTGATATATATGAACACTGAATATCTAAAGGTCTCTTTACGTTACACTCAAAACAAAGTGGGTGATTACTTTACTTTTAACAGGAACTTTGGTTCTTAGTCATGAGATACGAACAAGGCACCAAGTTAATTATTGGTGATCGAAATAATACACACTTTACAAAAATAGATATATTCTATAAAAATAACAATTCAACAGTGATACCAAAAATAAATCACTCGAAATTTCAATCTGAACTAGACCTTAGACTTAAGCCAAAATGAGACTTCAAGAATTTTATAATCCATCGTTTCACTAAAAATTGATTTATGAAAATTTTGAATTTTGACAATTAATGAAATAAGTTGACACTTTAACACTATAGAAAGTATATCAGATTTCCTCTTACATATACGTGACTGTTACTCTTACGTTCTTTTAGCCCACACAAGGTTACAGAACGGTAAAGCAAAAATAAATACACTTCACCTTTTAACCAAATGACACAGGGCCAGTCACAAAAAATTTACCATGTAAAATTTACTTATTTACAATGCTGGTAAACAAGAATTACAAATCCTGTGGTGTTTTGCTAATAAGGACCGCATAATCAGCATACTCTAGGTCAGCTAATTTCCTATTAGCAATCCATTCTAATCCTTCTACACCATCCTCAACTGTTCTATAAATTACAAAATCCATGAGGAGAATAAACAACATAGGTGACAACACATTCCCCTGGAGTATTCCGCTGTTCACTGGAAATTTATTTGATAGGGCTCCCCTAACGTTAACTTTACACTTGCTATGCTCATGAAAAAACTTGATAAAATTTACATATTTACAAGAAAAAAATAGCATTTTATAATTAATATCTGCTCATTACCAATTAGATATTTATCAAATCAACGTGACAAATCAGCCATTTCTACATAATTTTGATATAAAATAAAGTCGTTTAACATTCTTATATTTTCATGAATAATTCTTACATTTTCTTCGTTATTTTAAATACTTTTTAAGCAATACAAATATAATCCCCTTACATAGTGTAAATGGTTAACCATTCCACAAAAAAAAGAGAAGAAATGCAATAAAGGATATATTGAGGGGTCTAGATTCCCCTTCTAAATATGTAAACTACCTTGGGCTTAGCCTCCTTGGGCACTCTGGAAGCCTGACTATTTTTTTATCGCAGGGGTAATTATCCTGTTTATTTGCTGTATATTCTCAGCAATACATAAATATAGTAGTGAAGCAAAAACAAATGAACTGGTTAATTTGAGTAAATAGTGCTTTTAACCCACTGAAATCTGCTTAACTAGCTATGAGTACTGGCATTCCCTATATATGCATATGATACATATGATCAGCGCCTAAGTCCCTCTCCATCAAGCTAGGAACAGGGATGGCCAGACATTGGCTGCGAAAGATTCCTCAGGTAGACCAATGAGTCTACATATAGACTCCCCTAAGCCCCCTTCACCCATAGCTCATAAGGATGGTGAGGTTATAGGCACTACTAGAGACTATTGAGCTTGCACGGGTCTCAAACTCATGTCCAACTGATTGTAAGCCAGAGATGTTTCCTATAGGCTACCACAACCCTATGGATGCAAATAGCATAGCTATCAATAGTGTAAGTTCACAGAGCGACTTGAATATAGAGAGACCATTTTGCTTTGCTTCCCGGGCATTGAGAAGAGCAGAGAAGAACTACAGCACTTTTGATTGGGAGGCATTGGCCATTCTTGGGATCCTCAAGAGGCATTGGTTTTTTTTTTGTGGAGTCATCCTATTCAATGGTAAACTGATCATTTTCCCTAACTGGATTAATTCTATAGGAGAGGGCTAACCACCAGACAAGCTAGGTGAATAAAATGACAGTTGAAGTTTGATATTAGTGGTTTCGACAACATAGCTGGCAGTGGAGACTGGGATGGGATTTTGCATGATCTTTTGGGCTTAAATTGGTCACAATTGTATAGTAGTGTTGATCCTTTTTTCCCTTTGAATGAGAATCTAGTCAACATAATTGATAGGCGTATCTCTTCTCGTGTACTAAGGTACCGAGTGAAGGAAAAATCATGGTTCAAGTATGATTGTAGACATGCTTATTTGGAGAAGCAGGAGGTCTATCATCTTTGGAAGGGTAACAGATCAGATTTGACCTGGAATAACTATACTCAGCTTAGAGGTTTTGCTCATAGAGTTTATCCTTCAACTGAAAAGCAGTACCCATTTAATCATAAGAGTCACCCTTTCTGGTACAACCTAGGAGCATCAGTGGTGGACTACCCTTAAATCTGCAGTCTTTGGTGTAAATACAACAGTTCCTCCTTTACATAAACCAGATGACTCTGTCACTCACTGTCGAAAGGAAAAAGGCAACCCTTTTGGCTGATATGTTTGACAGTAAGTAGAGTAAAGAGAAACACAAACTTCCTCATTCTTGTTTTCCTGAGGCTAAACTAATAGTTTAGCATTTCGATCTCGTGAAATTAAAGCTCTTTTGATGGACCTTGAAGCTTACGGAGGTGTAAACCCAATGATATTTTTCCTTTATTTTTTTATGAAGACTGCAAATTTGTTAGCTCCAAAGTTACCTGTTATTTTGCGCAAATTATCAAGAGGAGCTTTTAGTAATTGTTGAAGAACTGGTAATGTTACTCCACTATGTAAATGTGTACACGGTTGCTCAAGTCCAACTGATTTCCACCCAATTTCTATAGCTCCCATATCATCTAAAGTTTTTGAATGTATTCTGGCAAAATGTCTTAATAGGTTTGTTGAAGGTAATCATCTGTTCCCTAGCTTGCAATTTGGTTTTTGTAAAAGCCTTAGAGCATGTGATGCCCTTCTTACAATCTCCAATGCTGTACAGATATCCCTTGATTGTGGTCAGGATGTTCGTATGATTGGCCTTGATTTTAGTGCTGCCTGTGACCGTGTTAATCATGAGGACCTTGTTTTCAAACTCAAACAGTTTGGAGTGGGTGAGTTGCTTCTTAGCATCATCATTGAATTTTTAAGTAATATATCACAAAGAGCTATTGTTGACGGGCACCATAGTGAGTATAGTAATGTGATATCTGGTTTTCCAGAGGGTAGTATTTTTGGCCCATTACTTTTCATACTCTATACACAAAACCTGTGGTTTGGCCTAGAAAACAAGCTTGTTACATATACATATGTTGCTACTCTCTTTCCATCAATTCTATCTCTTCATTGTAGATCTGGAGTTTCTGAATCCTTTAATAGAGATCTAGCTAAAATCAGTGCATGGTGCAAATTATGGGGTATAAAGATGAATCCTAAAAAAACTCTGGTATGATTGTGAGGAGGTCAAGGACAGTGACTCCTCAACATCCAGATCTCAGCATTAATAAAGTTTCTTTAACTCTGTATGACTCTTTTACAATTTTAAATGTGATTCTCGACATAAAATTTACTTTTGAGAAACACATTAGTTTTGTGACTTCTTCGATTTCCCAAAAGATTGTTATTAAAGAAGTCTTTTAAGATTTTCTGTGACCAATCTATCCTGAAGAAGTGTTTTGATTATTTCATTCTACCTTGTTTTGAGTATTGTTCTCCTGTATGATCTTCAGCTGCTGATGCTCATGCTAATTTGTTGGAGAGGAACTTACGGTCTATTAAATTTCTTATTCCTGATCTAGATATTAATCTTTGGCACCGTGGTTCAATTAGTTTATTATACATGTTGCATAAGATTTTTTTTAATATTTTTTAACATCTTTACATTCAAATCTTCCTGGAAAGTTCCATTCTGTTCGTAATACTAGACATGCAGTTAATTCTAAAAGTCAAGCCTTCTCCATCATGAGGTTCAACACTACACAGTATTATAGACGTTTTATTACGGCTGTGACAAATTTGTGGAATGATCTTCCTAATCGGGTAGTTGAATTAGTGGAAATTCAAAAGTTCAAATGTGCAGCAAATTTTTTTTTTGTTGAACAGGCTAACATAAGTCTTTTTATAGTTTATCATCATCATCGTCATCATCATCATCATCATCATCAGTTCCTCCTATGCCTATTGACACAAAGGGCCTCTGTTAGATTTCCCCAGTCGATTCTATCTTGAGCTTTTAATTCGATACTTCTCCATTCATCATCTCCTACTTCACGCTCCATACTCCTCGGCCATGTAGGCCTGGGTCTTCTAACTCTTCCGATGCCTTGTGGAGCCCAGCTGAACGTTTGGTGAACTATTCTCTGTTGGGAGTGGGAGGAGCATGCCCAAACCATCTCCATCTACCCCTCTTCATGATCTCATCCACATATGGCACTCGAGTAATCTCTCTTATACTTTCATTTCTAATTCTGTCCTACCATTCAACTCCTAATATCCTTTTGAGGGCTTTAATCTCTAATCTACTAAATCTATTGGAGATTGTTTCATTGTCATACCATGACTCATGTTAGTAGAGTAACACCGATATCACTAAACAGCTAAGCTGTTATATAGTTTGATTTATATATGTAATTCCAGGCAATTTTATTTCAAGATTTTACTTAACCTAGTCATTGTCTGATTTGCTTTGTTTCAATCTTTCACTAAACTTTAATTCTGAAAATCCTGTTTTGGAGATAATAGTTCCTAAATCCTTGAATGATTCTACCTCATTAATCCTTTCTCATTCCAATGATATTTCGTCTTCCATAGCATACTTCGTTGTCATCATTACTGTCTTTCTTCTATTTATATTCAGCCCAATCTCATGAGATATTTCATGCATTCGGATAAGCAAGCAATGCAAATCCTGTGGTGTTCTGATAACAAGGTCAGTACAAAATCCATGAGGACTATAAACAACATAGGTGACAACACAGTCCCTTGTAGTACTCTGCTGTTCACTAGAAATTCATTTAATAAGACTCCATTAATATTAACTTTGCACTTGCTATGCTCATGAACACACTTAGTCAAATTTACATATTCAAGAGGAATTCCATAATAACGCAAGACTCTCCACAAAATTGGCCTGTGCATAGTATCGAAGGCTTTATCATAGTCCACAAATGCCATAAAAAGAGGATTTCTATATTCTACGCATTGCTGTATAACATGTTTGAAAATGAAAATTTGGTCAGTGCTACTTTTACCTTTTCTAAATCCTGCTTATTCATCTCTCAGCTTTTCATCAAGATTTCTGTCCAGTCTCTTTAGAATAAGCCTACTATATATTTTCATAACAAGTGATATAAGTGTTATGCCTCTGTAATTATTGTAATCAGTCAGGTCTCCTTTTTTTCTGTTTTCACCAACATTCCTAACTCCCATCCATCTGGTTTTGCCTCTTCATGCCACATGCTACAAAATAATCTTGTAAGTAGTCTGGGAGACACTTCATTTTCGGCCAGTATAATCTCGGCAGTTATTCGATTCTATGCAGGGGCTTTCCATCTCTTTAGTTTTTTAGGATAGCTTCGACTTCAAACACACTGAATTCATTCATGGGCACATCGAGGTCTTCATCAGCTTCAGGTATATAAATCAAATTATTCCATTCATATCTCCTATTCATAACCTCACTAAAGTGTCTTTCTTCATCTTCTGTTGCTATAACAGAACCATCTCTCTTTTTGATGAGTATATGCTTCTTCTTCTTTGCCCCCTTAGAGATTTCATTAACAATTCTGTGAGCAATTCTTACACCATAGCCACTTCCTGAATTCATAGCTTAGCCAGCCTCATCTGCTTTACTGTCTAAATATTCTTTTCATCGATTCCTGTTTATTTTTTTATCTTTTTTTTATTTTACCTCACTATCAATAATGGAATACTTTGCATGCTCTACCTTGTAATTTCCAGTACTTCCTCGAAACCTCTCAACAATCAATAGTTTATATATGAAATACATGTTTAAATGTTATTATTTTTTTAAAAATATCGTATTCTAATTTTTATTTACTTTTTATATCATTTACATATTCCCTTATTTCCTTTCCTCGCTGAGCTACTTTTCCCTGTTGCATCTTTTGCAACTAGGGTTGTAGCTTAGGTAATAATAATAATAATAATAATAATAACAATAATAATAATAATAATAATAATAATAATAATAATAATAATAATAATAATAATAATACAAAAAATTTGAACGTTGCAATTATATGCATTTTAATGGTGACAAGGTAAATTAAAGAGAAAATCAATTTATCTTTAATTACAGAAGCCAAATGTATAGCTGATGTTAATGATATGTAACTGTCTTGCTCGATAGAAATCCGTGTCCTTTATGCACTGTTACCCTCCCAAGTCATGTTATTCTTGGAGAAATGACCTTACGTTAGACACCAATCCAATTCACATAGTCACCCATACCCTGACAATGGCAGTGAAAATTCTGTAATATAGGCTAAGGCCATCTATGCTCAATACCAATGTTTCCCAACCTTTTTTTTTTTTATTGCAACCCTAAATGCAGTCTCAAACTGGAGTAGCAACCCTAATAATTGTAATAATGAATTCAACCATTTCATGTTACAGTTATAAGCACGGTGTAAACTTGAGCATGTGGCCATTACCTTAAATACTGCTTTTTACCTTCGATTACCTTAAAACTTTTCAAATTTCCCTAAATTTTAAGCTAGTAAAACCGAAATTACCGTAGAATTACCCTAAAAAGTACCTTGAAACCATGAAAACGTTTAAAGCCTGGTTATAAATACTTGCAAAATGTCAGGTCTCATTATTATATTTCAGTCAATATTTACTAGCACAATGAAATTCAGCCAATTTTCAACAGGACTGTCAAAAAGAAATAAAACTTTATTTGCATATCCTTTTACGCAAAAAAGTAAGTTTCCATTGTGTGGTAAATAATAATATTTCAATACTTTGCTGATAAGTTTAACCGATTCACAAAATTATTACAGTGAAATTACATAAAAAAGTGGCTAGTGTAATAACCAAAAAAATATGCTTTCGGAATTGACATTCACCATATGAAAGAAAAAAAATTGAAACAGTGGGTACCTTGACTGCTGACTCGGGCTCCTCGCTAACTGTTTACATATTGCATATAAAAGCTAAATGCACTACGGGGGGTGGGGGAGGGGGGGACAGAGGATGCAAGAGAATAGGTGTTTTAAGACTACGCCTCTTTGGTTACTATGTTTCCAGTAGAATCTATACCTTATCCTTCTAGAGTAAATTAGTTACAATGATAGAAATAAAAATGTGAACAACTGTGAATTATTGTGATTTATTTTTGTAAGACCCTCTGGGGACATTCAGTAATACCCTCGCGACCCTAATATGGGTCGTGACCCTTGGTTTGGGAACCATTGCTCTATACTAAGGTTTTTTGCCTTTAATGCTTATTCTTAAATGTAAATATATTATGAAAGTGCAATAAGTTTGGTAGCACGCTGCAATATTCTTGGTATTTAGCTTAGCAGGATAACTAAAAAACAAAAAAATAAAAACCAGCCACACGCTAAGTTGGCGGTAATGCGAAGCGAAGGTGGTAATTGGATCACAGCAACTATTCGTGTGGCTATTCATTTGAGTGTCTTGAAGGCGCTTGCATGTACTAATTCAGTTTGTTTTTATTGTAGAAGTTAATTATACTCATTAAAGAAGATTGAAATGTATGTTAAATGACACGTTTGAGAACTTTGAGAGAACCATGACTAAAGTATAACTCAATTAGTCAAAGTCAAGGATTTTACACGATTTCAAATGCACTCTTATTCATTTATCTTCAATATCCCGTAAATATATAAGAAATTGGCCAAAATCATGTATATTGTAAAAGTCATTCAAATAGGGAGATGCTATATAGTAGGAATATAGTAGTCCACGTGTCCAAATAACATACTTAATGCTTAGAAAACATGCACCTTATCTAGGGAGGCAGAATGATCACTAAAATACCCAGTTGATATAATTGGCGGGAATTTCAAACGCAGTTGTTAATCAAGCGAATAATGAATAAGAGAAACAGCTGTCAGCCCAGTAACCATTCCGTGATATACTATACATACACTGAATTATAAAGAAATAACTATAATAATGGAGGATTGCTTAAAGAACACAAAACGTATGGGACGAATAACGAGCCAGACAAGAATCGTCGTAATTAAGGTCTGGAATTATCTTCGTGAGCAATATGATAAGGAAGCCGAAGATGATATTGTAAAGAGGACTGCTTCTGCAACAGGAATATCTGTTCGTTCCATTCAACGGATAAAGCAACAACACAAGCCTGGAGAGATACACTCTCCACCTCCTACGTCAAGAAAGTCACGAGTAATGGGAGCCTTGGATGATTTTGATAAGGACTGTATACGTCGGGAGATAATGGCTTTCTACGTAAGAGGTGAAATTCCAACAATAGAAAAACTGCTGTTGAAGCCACTCCTGAATTTCTCTGATGCTTATATGTCCCTTCTAAAACTTGTTAAGATATTCGGCTTTCGTTATAAAAAAAAATTGAAAGCGGTAGGAAGCTCTTGATAGAAAGGAATGATACTGTTCTTACAAAAAATAAATATCTAAGGCTTATTGATGAAAACCGAAAATCCGATTCTCCAAGACTTGAAATATATCTGGATGAGACATGGGTTAATGAAAAGGAGTTGGACTAGCCGCATTATAGCTCATGTCCTTTCCTATACCAGAACCGAACTTCTAGATGTGGTAAATAAGCACAAGTAACTACAGGACTATGAAATTGACAAAATTGCTAGAGATGCTGGCCATGAGGTACTCAAACTTCCTCCTTATCACTGCGAGTTCAACCCGATAAATTTGATTTGTGCACAAGTAAAAATGAGGTCAAGAAATGCAATTCAAATCCCAATCAGACTTTGACGAATGTTGAACGTATAACTAAACGTGCAATAGACAGAGTAACAGCAGTGGACTGGAAGTCATGTATGCGTCATGCAAGAGAAGTGGAGGAGTGGAGGATATTTATAGAAAAAGCGATATAGAACGTGACCATCTAACTGAGAAATTGATTATAAACATCACTAGTGACAATGAGGAGTCGGAAAACGATGATGAATGAATCTGTTATTTCAAGTCATTGTTTGATGTAGCCTATCCAATGATAAAGTTAATGTGAATTAATGTGTTTTCCTTTGTTGAATCAATTAAATGTTTAATGTATCTAGTTGTATGTTTATTCTACCTAAGCACGTTTACATATATTTAAAGCAAATTTCCATTCTTAAAAGTTTGTTAGACCAGGTTGTAACGCAGTGAAACTTTAAGATATCAGTAGCAAAATATAACGGATGAAGGATGAGGGTCAAGCGCTCTCTCTCTCTCTCTCTCTCTAGATTTATAGGCTACAAGTTTCTGTAGAAATAGCAAATTATTCCGGAGCTCGAATTTTGAAGTAGATTTCATAAATTCATTTTCAAAAGTAGCAAATTATAGAAATGGCAACACTAACTTAATCAGTCAAGTTGTCTACGGTGAGCGAGCTGTCAAAATCAGGTGACCGATGAGCGGCTGTTTCTCTGGATATTCCTCCTCCCCACTCCCAACATGCATATTTCGTGGTGTTTTATGATTCATATAGTTAAAGGCCATTGCCTGAAGTGTTAACCGTCATAAAAGTATTAGGTTCAGCGGCAACTGCTTATAGTAGTCCCTTTGATTGGGAATAAGATTATTGGGGGTCATGGGGCAGCTGTTTATAGTGTCAGCGGAAATAAAAGTATATGGATTAGGGGCAATTGCCTAAAGTAGTCACGTAGAATGGAAAAAGAAAAAGTATTGGGGAAAGGGGGCTCCTTCCTTATGTCGTCACGTAGAACGAGAATAGAAGTATTGGGATCAGGGGGCAATTGCCTCAAGTAGTAACAGAGAATGAGAATAATAGTATTTTGGTCAGTGGTAAACTACCTAAAGAAGTTACCTAGAATGGCAATAAAAGCATTATTGTCAGGAGCCAACTGTCTAAAGTCGTCACTATGAATGGGATTAAAAGTATTGGTGTCAGGGCAATTGCTTAATGTAGTAACGAAGTATTGGGGTTAGGGGGGAACTGCCTAAAGTAGTTACATAGAATGGAAATAAGATTACTGGGGTTAAAGGTCATCTCCCTAAGGTAGTCACATAGAAAAGGAATAAAAGTATTAGGGTTTTGGGGTAACTTCCTGAAGTAGTCACGTAGAACAGGAATACAAGTATTACGGTCAGAAGGCAACTACCTAGAATATTTACATAGTAGTAATTTATAACGGGAATAAAAGTGTTAGGTCAGGTAGCAATTTCCTGAAGTAGTCAAGTAGAATCGAAATAAAAGTATTTGAGTCAGCATGCAACAGCCTAAAGTAGTCATGTAGTTCTGGAATATAATCATAAAATAGTCACGTTGGAGGTGAATAAAAGTATTGGGTTCAAGGGGCAACTGTCAAAACTAGGCATGTAAAACGTGAATAAAAGTATTGGGGCCAGAAGGCAGCTACCTTAAGTAGTCTCGTAAAACTTGAATTGAAAAATTTGGATTAGAGGGCAATTGCCTAAAGTAGTCATGTAGAATGGGAATAGAATTATTGGGATCAGGTTCTACTGTACTGTGTAAAATAGTCAACCTAGAAAGGTAATAAAACAATTGGGGTATGGGGCTACTTCCCAAAATAGTCACTGAGAACAGTAATAAAAGTATTTGCATTAAGGAGCAACTGCTTGGAGTAGTGTCATAAAACGGGAATAAAAGTATTTTAGTCAGTAGGCAACTGCATAAAGTACTCACGTAGAAAAGGAACAAAATTATTAGGGTCATGAGGCTATTTCCTAGCGTCAAAGTACATAACAATATTTGGGTCAGGGGGAAGCTGCCTACAGGAGTTATATAGAATGGATATAAAAGTATTAGTGTTAGTGGGTAAGTGTCAACTGGAAGAAGATTATGAGGGTCAGGCTCCAAATTCCAAAAATAGTCACGTAGAATAGGAAAAAAATTATTTAGATCAGGGGGCAATGGCCTAAAGTAGTCACATAGAACTGGAATAAAAATGTAATATAGTCAAGGATCAACTTCCAAAAGTATTCCCTCGTAACTGAAAAGAAAGTATTGGGATAAAGGGGCAACTGCCTATAGTAGTTACGTAGAATGCGAATAAAATTATTGTGGTTAGGGGGCAACTTCCTAAATTAATCACGTTGAAGAGGAATAAAAGTATTAGCGTCAGAGGGAATAAAATTATTGGGGATAGGTAGCAACTGACTAAAGTAGTTACCTAAAAGGGGATTAAAAGTGTTTGGGTTATGAGTCAACTGCCTATAGTAGTCACGTAGATCTGGAATAAAAGTATTATTGTCAGGGGGCCAATTCCTAAAGTGATCACGAAGAACAGGAATTAAAGTATCGGGGTTGGGTTGTAACAGCCTAAAGTAGCCTCATATAATCAGAATTAAAATATTAGGGCCAAGGGCAATTTCCTAAAGTAGTTACGTAGTACTGGAATAGAATTATAGGGGTAAGTGGGCAACTTCCTAAAGTAGTCACGTAGAACCAGAATAAAAAGTAATGTGGTCAGGATGCAACTCTCTAAAGAAGTCATGTGAAATGTAAATAAAAGTATTGGGGTCATGGGGCAACTATATAAAGTAGTCACGCAAAAATGGAATAAAAGTTTTAGGGCAAGAAGGCAACTGCCTAAAGTAGTCCCATGGAAAGGGAATAAAAGTATTGGGATTAGGGGACAAGTGCCTGAAGTTTTCACCTAAAACGGGAATGAAATCTTTGGGGTCGGGCTACTGCCTTAAGTAGTAACGTAGAACGGGAAAAAAGAGAACTGGAATATATGTATTGGGGTTTAGGGACAACTGCCTAAAGTAGTCATGTAAAACATGAATGTAAGTATAGAATATAGAATGGAATAAAAGTATCAGGGGGCATCTGCCAAAATCATAGGTATGGAACGGGAATAAAAGTATTGGGGTCAGTGGGAAATTGCTTAATGTACTCACGTAGAATGCAAATAAAAATATTAGGGTCAGGCGGCAACTGCCTAAAATAATTACACAGAACAAGAATAGAATTACTTTGGTCAAGGGGCAACTGCTTAAAGTAGTCACCTAGAATGGGAATAAGATTAATATGGTCAAGGGGCAACTAAAGTAGTCATGCAGAACTTGAATAAAAGTATTAGGGTAAGAGAGCAATTGCCTGAAGTGGTCATGTAAAACGGGGATAAAAGAATTAAGGTTTAAAGGTTTAAAACTGCACATTACTGACAGAGGCAAGGGACAGTGATATTGCCCTAGCGAGCAGGACACTGACCTAGAGAGTGACCAAATATATGTAAGATCAACGCCCAAGCCCCTTCTCCGCTCAAGCTAGGACCAGGGAGGACCAGGCAAGGGACGCTGATGACTCAGCAGATAGATCTATAGGCTCATAAGAATGGTAAGGTTGCGGACACTAAGGAACTAACGAGTCGGAATGGGACTCAAACCCTCGTCTAGCAAACACAGGGTTAGGGGCAGCTGCCTAAAGTCGTAATGTAATATGGGAATGAAAGTATTTTGGTCAGGGGGAAAGTGCCTAACATAGCCACGTAGAAAGGGAATAAATGTATTTGGACCAAGGAGCAACTTCCTTAAGTTGTCATGCAGAACTGGAATAAAAGCATTGAGGTAAGTGGCAAAATGCCTAAAGTAGTTACGTATGATGTAACTAAGATTATTGGTGTTAGGGCAAAATTACCAAATATAATCACATAGAACGGGATTAAAACTATTAACGTTAGAGGGCAACTCCTTAAAGTAGTCACGAAAATGGGAATAAAAGTATTGGGGTCAGGGGAAAAATACCTAAAGTAATCATGTAGAACAGGATTAAAAGTATCAGGGTCGGAGGCAGCTGCCTAAAGTAGTAATGTTGTATGGCAATAAAGGTATTTTTGTCACGGGGAAAGTGCCTAAAGTAGTCACGTAGAACAGGAATACAAATATTAGGGACAAGGGCCAACTGTCTAAAGTAGTCACATAGCACGGGAATAAAAGTATTGGAATCAGAAGGCAACTGCCTAAAGTACTGACGTAGAACGGGAATAAAAGTATTAGGGTTATGTGGCAACTGCCTAAAGTATTCACGTATAACAGGAAAAATGATTGGTTTCATGGGACGACTGTCTAACGTAGTCACGTAGAACCAGAATGAATAATTGGGGTCATGGGGTACTGCTCATATCAGTCACTTAAAACGGGAATAAAAGTATTGGTGTCAGTGTGCAACTGCCTAAAGTAGTCAAGCAAAACTGGAATAAATGTATTGGGGTCAGAAGGGTACTGTCTAAAGTAGTAACACCGAACGAAAATGAAAGTATTCGGGCCAAGGGGGAACTCTTGAAGTAGTCACGTAAAACTTGATTAAAAGTATTACCATCAAGGAGCAACTGGCCAAAGTAGTCAAGTAGAACGAGATTAAATTTTTGGGGTCAGGGGACTACTCCCTAAAGTAGTCATGTAGAATGGGAATAAATAACTATGGGTCAGGTGGGATTTCTTAAAGTAGTTCCTTAAAACAGGATTAAGTGTATTGAGGTCAAATTGCAAATGCCTAAAGTATTCATGTAAAATGGTAATAAAATTACTAGGGTCAGAGGCAACTGCATAAAGTCGTCACATAATATGGAAATAAAAGAATTATGGTCGAGGAGCAACTGCATAAAGTGGTCACAATAAAATGTATTAAAAGTATTGGAGTAAGGGACAGCTGCCTAAAGTAGTATTGCAAAATGAGAATAAAAGTATTAGGGTTATGAGACAACTGCTTAAAGTAGTCATGTAGAACAAAAATACAAGCATTAGGGTCAGAGGGAAACTGCCTAAAGTTGTCATGTAGAATGAGAATAAAATTATTGAGGTCAGGGCAACTGCATAAAGTACTCATGTAATACGGGAATAAAAGTTTTAGGGTTGGGGGAAGCTGCCTAAAGTAGTCGCGTAAAACGTGAATAAAACGTGGGGTTAGAGGCAATTGCATAAAGTAGTTACATGGAATGGGAATAAAAGTATTAGGTCAGGAAGCAAGTGCCTAAAGTGTCTATGGGAATATAAGTATTATGATCAGCGAGAACCTACCTAAAGTAATCACATAAAATGAGGATAAAAGTAATGCGGTCAGAGGGCAAAGGCCTAAATTATTCAATAGAACCCAAATGAAAATATTAGGGTCAGCGAGGGGCCAACTGCCTAAAGTAGCCACGTAGAGAGGTAATAAAAGTATTAATGACCAAGGGCCAACTTCCTTAAGTTGTCATGCAGAACTGGAATTAAAGCATTGAGGTGAGTGGGAAAAGGACTAAAGTAGTTGGGGTTAGGAGGAAATTACCAATATAGTCACATGGAACGGGATTAAAACTATTAGGGTTAGAGGGCATCGGTTTAAAGTATTCGAGGAAAACTGAGAATATAAGTATTGGGGTCAGGGGAAAACTGCCTAAAGTAATCATGTAGAACAGGATTAAAAGTATTAGGGTCAGGGGCAGCTGCCTAAGGTAATAATGTAATATAGGAATTAAAGTATTAGGGTTAGGAGGCAAATTCCTAAAGCAGTCACGTAGTACTCGAAAAAAATTATTTGGGGTCATGAGGCAACTGACTAAAGTAGCCACATAGGACAGGAATAAAATTATGTTGTTAGGAGGAAAGTACCTAAAGTATTTATGTTGAACGGAAATAAAAGTATTAGAGGTAAGTGGTCAACTGCCTGAAGTAGTCATGTAGAAGAGGAATAGAAATATTAGTATTAGGGGCAACTGCCGAAAGTAGTCACGTAAAAAGGGAATCAAAGTATTGCGTTGAGGGAGCTACTTCGTAAAGTTGTCATATAGAAAGAAAATAAAAGTATTGGGGTCTGCAGCCAGTGGCCTAAAGTAGTCATGTAGAATGGGAATAAAACAGTTTCGTTTCGCACTCGGGATCGACGACGACTCTCCTCGCCTGGATCAACAGACGCATCGGCTACGTTCATCACCTGGACAACCTCTCGGGGGTGAAATTTTCACTGCAACCCCCGTAGAGTCTCACCACAATGTCCGGTTCTCATTTGGGAAAATCGGGATGGAAATACTATCCACATGCCAGTAGACACTGTGAAGACTACTTCAATGATCAAGTTTGTGACTGTGATAGCTGTGTGTCTTACCAGCAGCGCCGAGCTTATATGTTTAACCTCATGGCAAAACACTCCACCTATACTGCAGACCCATATGTCTTCAATCATCATATCAGATGCAAATGTGACTTAGGAGTCTGGGGAACTTTCCCCATTGAAGATTACACACCTGAGCCCCTTCGATGTTATAGATGCCAACGCTTTGGACATCATAAAAAAGAATGCGGAGGCCCCATCATCTGCGGTGTCTGCAGCCAGCGACATAGCACAGAAGTGTGCATTAAGGCCCATAAAGAGGGACGACAAACCACATCTAAGTGCCCTAATTGTTCTAAGCCACACCATGCTTGGAATAAGCGCTGCCCAGAGCGTCTCAAGAAGATAGCAGCTATGAAGAGTACATCCTCTCCAAACCAAAAGAAATCAGCTCCAACCCAACCACCGAAAGAACAGAGAACTCCTCGCCAGAGAAGACCACGTCAGCCTGCTACTGCTCCTGCGTCTACACCTGCAACTGCTCCTAAAAAGGACCAGCAACGACCTGCAACTGTTCCCCAAAAGGACCAGCACCTACCTGCAACTGCTCCTCATAAGGACCAGAAACAATCCTCATCCTCATTCCCTTCCCAAACCTTGGCTTAAGAAATTGAGTCTCTCACTTTACAAGACCTCATACCTATCGCCTTCCAGATCCTTACCAGAGTCCTCTCCTTATCCTCGACCTCCACCTTCCTGCAACTCCTGCAACAATTCCAGTTTCCAGCCACGGAGCAGGGATAAGCCTCCTCTGCTTGCAGCATTCATAACCTCTCTTTCCTTCCCAATTCCTATTTCCTAAATGGAGAATAGTTATTGCAAGGCCGTGTTCCTCATAAGGAAACAGCTCTTGCTTTTCCTATCTCCTACTCCCTTCCCACTCCCTTCACACACAATTCTCCTAATCCTTTGGGGGCCTTTCTCGTACATACTGGTCGAGCGTTGTACAGAGCCAGGCCCCTCCCCCTTCACACACAACTCTCCCAATCCTTTTAACCCCATCATGTGTGCTCTTTCCAATTCCCACCTCAGAGCAGGAATAAGCCTCTTTGCTTAAACCTACTCCTATTCTCTCCTACTGAAAATCCTTCTCTCCTCTTCCAGTTTCTCCTACTTACTGGGACTTGCTACTATCGATACTTTTTTCTCTAACTAAAACCTTTCTTTCGTGGACCTAAAAAGGAGTCCCCTTTTTCGGGTTACTTTCTACCCCTTTCAAGTCTTGTCAAATTCATTCTCATCCCTCATTCATCATCCTTTATCCCTCATCCTCCATCCTTTTCCCTGTTCCTGACTCTTTCATCCAAACTAATCCCCTTACTTTTCAAAACTAACCTCTCCTTTTGATAATACAATTTTTTACTCCTCTGGAGTTCTCCTCCTTACAGACCCAATCTCTTATGGGCTGTCCAGCGACAAGAGCCCGTGTCATGCTATAGGCATGGCAATCTGCATCATCATCATCGGGAATAAAAGTATTGGGTTAAAATGAACTGCCCAAAATAGTCACGTAGAACAGTGATTGAAGTATTAGGGTTAGGGACCATCTACCCAAAGTAGTTACGTAGAACGTGAATAAAAGTATTGGGGTCAGAAGGAAATTGCTTAAAGTAGTCACGGGGATAAAAGTATTGTGGTCAGTGGGGAATTGCTTAAATTATTCATGTAGAATAGGGATAAAAGTATTAGGTTTTTGGGCAACTGCCTAAAATAGTCATGTAGAACTGTAATAAAATTATTATGGTCAGCGCAAATGCCTAAAGTAGTTAAGTAGAACGGCAATAAGAGTATTAGGGTCAGAGGACGACCGCCTAAAGTAATTACTTAGAATAGGAGTAAAATTATTAGGTTTAAGCGGCCACTGCCTATAATAGTCATGTAGAATATGAATAAAATTATTGGGGTCAGAAGACACCTGCCTGAAGTAGTTACGTAGAATGTGAGTGAAAGTATTGATGTAAAGGGGTAACTGCCTAGAGTAGTTTCAAAGAACTGGAATGGTAGTATTGGGGTCAAGGGACTACTGCCTAATATACTTTCGTAGAACGGGAAGAAAAAATTGGCGTCAGTTGGTACTCCCTCTAGTAGTCACATAGAATGGGAATAAAAGCATTGGTATGAATATGCAATTGCCTAAAGTAGTCAAGTAGAACTGGAATAAATGTATTGGGGACAGAAGGCTACTGCCTGGACTAGTCATGTAATACGAGAATAAAAGTAGTAGGGTCAGGGAGCAAATACCTTAAGTAGTCACACAGAAATGTACATAAAGTAGTTACGTAAAATGGGAATAGAAGCATTGGGGTCAGGGGGCCACATACTAATGTAGTCACGTAGAACAAAAATAAAATTATTGGGGTTAGTGGAAAAATGCCTATATTACTCACTTAAATCGGGAATAAAAGTATTTTGATGAGGGGACAACTGCCTAAAATAGTCACAGAACGGTAATGAAAGCATTGGGGTCCGGGGGTAACTGCCTAAAGTATTCAGGTAGAATATGAATAAAAGTATTAGGGTCAGTGGGCTACTGCCTAATATGTCAATGGAAATACAAATATTATAGTCAGGGGTAACTGCCTAAAGTATTCACGTAGCATGAGATTTGAAGTATTGGGGGCAGGAGGCAACTGCCTAAAGTAGTCATGTAGAACGCGAATGAAAATATTAGGGTAAAAGGGCAACTTCCTACCGTGTTAACGGGAATAAAAGTATTATGGTCAGGGGCAACTGCCCAAAGTATTTATGAAGAATGGGAATCAGAGTATTGGGGTCAAGGGGCAACTGCCTAAAGTAGTCATGTAGAACCTGAATAAAAATATTTGCGTCAGGGGGCAACTTCCTAAAGTAGTTACGCAGAACTGGAACAAAAGTATCGTGGTAAAAGGGCAACTGCTTAAAGTAGTCACGTACAACGGCAATAAAAGTATTGGGGTGATGTGACAATTGCCTGATGTATTTATTTTGAATGGGAATAGAAGTATTTGGGGTAAGGGGGCAACTGCCTAAAGTAGTATCATATAGCGAAATAAAATTATTGATGTTAGGGGTCAACTACCTCAAGTATTTATGTTGAACTCGAATAAAAATATTAGTGTCAGGGCAACAGCCTAAATTAGTCAAGTAGAACTGGAATAAATGTATTGGGACAGAACGCTACTGCCTAGACTAGTCATGTAATACGAGAATAAAAGTAGTAGGGTCAGGTAGCAAATGCCTTAAGTAGTCACACAGAAACATACTTAAAGTAGTTACGTAAAATGGGAATAGAAGCATTGGGGTCAGGGGGCAACATACTAATGTAGTCACGTAGAAAAAAAATAAAATTATTGGGGTTAGTGGGCAAATGCCTAAATTACTCACTTAAATCGGGAATAAAAGTATTTTGATGAGGGGACAACTGCCTAAAATAGTCACATAGAACGGTAATGAAAGCATTGGCGTCCGGGGGTAACTGCCTAAAGTATTCAGGTAGAATATGAATAAAAGTATTAGGGTCAGTGGTTGACTGCCTAATATGTCAATGGGAATACAAATATTATGGTTAGGGTAACTGCCTAAAGTATTCACGTAGAATGAGATTTGAAGTATTGGGGTTAGGAGGCAACTGCCTAAAGTAATCATGTAGAACGGGAATAAAGATATTAGGGTAAAAGGGCAACTTCCCACAGTGTTAACGGGAATAAAAGTATTATGGTCAGGGGCAACTGCCCAAATTATTTATGAAGAATGGGAATAAGAGTATTGGGGTTAAGGGGCAACTGCCTAAAGTAGTCATGTAGAACCTGAATAAAAATATTTGCATCAGGGGGCAACTTCCTAAAGTAGTCACGCAGAACAGGAACAAAAGTATCATGGTAAAAGGGCAACTGCCTAATGTAGTCACGTACAACGAGAATAAAAGTATTGGGGTGAGGTGACAATTGCCTGATGTATTTATGCTGAACGGGAATAGAAGTATTTGGGGTCAGGGGACAACTGCCTTAAGTAGTCACATATAACGAAATAAAATTATTGATGTTAGGAGTTAACTGCCTAAAGTATTTATGTTGGACTCGAATAAAGGTATTAGTGTCAGGGGCAACTGCCTAAAGTAGTCAAGTAGAATGGGAATACAAGTATTGCGGTAAGGGGGCAACTGTCTAAAGTATTCATGTAGAAAGGGAAAAAAAGTATTGGGGTCAGGGGGTAACTACCTAAAGTATTTAGGTACAAGGGGAATAAAAGTATTGGGTTTTAGGGCAACTTCCCAAAGCATTCACGTAGATTGGAGTAAAAAGTATTGGGACCAGGGCTCAACTGCCTAAAGTAATCACATGAGTAAAAGTATTGGGGCCCAGGGCAAATTGCTTAAAGTAGTTACGTAGTATGGTGATAAAGGAATTAAAGTCAGGGGCCACTTCCTAAAGTAATCACATAGAACGGGAATAAAAGTATTATGGTGAGCGGAACCGCCTAAAGTAGTTACATAGAATGGGAATAAGAGTATCAGGAACATGGGGTGACTGCTTAAAATAGTCCCTTAGAATAAGAATAAAAGTATTATTGTCAGGGAGCAACTACCTTAATGGGTCTGGCCAGCTAATGCCATTTTTAAGGATAGGACTTTGATATTCATGCCACCTAATAAGGTGACTTATGACATCTCCAAACTGCATAGGTATTTTGCTTCTGACCAGTTTTGCGACGCGAGGTAGATTTTTCCTGAAAATTAGTGTTTTTCAAGTTCTATTTCCTCCTTTGATACTTAATATTAAGATCTGGGATTACTACCCTATATAAACCTGATATAGACCTCCAATGGAATAGAGTTTTTTTAAAGTAATTTTTCTGGTAGAAATTATATTTTTCAATAAGGTAAAAAAATAAACCCTCTAAATCAGGGAAAAAAAAAATTAAAGAAAAGAATATTGGAAAATGGAGTCTATTTGATTATTTGATAATGTCTTTCTATATATGCCAAATGTTAATGCTATATCTTTAAGACTATGGGAGAAGATAGACTTTGAAATTAAATAAGTATAGTTTTGAGATACAGTTGTTCAAAATGTTTCTTTGTATTTTAACAAAAGGCTTATTAATAAATCATGATTATTAATGAATTTCATGCTCCTTTCTGGATATTAATAAACCAAAACAATGTAATCCATCATAATTTAATCATAAATGAAGATCCCTTTGCTCAATATTTTGCTTCTTGAGGCACTATGTCAGTTGAGACTGTCACTCTTTTATCAACAACACTCTTCTTCACTAACTCCGCTATTATCACCGATATTACCCACTTTTGAATACTTATTAGAGTGAATTTCCTTCTACTTTATGTTGACGAGATGTTTAGATGGTCGTCTCCTCTTTGGCATGAGGAAATTCTTGCCAAAACCAAGAAAAATAGACGTAAAAGCGAGTGAATGTCAGAGGTCAAACTGTGTACTCTCTCTGAAGGCATAAATTCAGAACTTCCGGTCTTATGATTCATGGAATGTATAGGGATGCCATTGCTCACAATGTGTTATATATTAAAACGTAATAATTATCAAAATTCACAATAACAGAAGAAATACTGCATTTCCTTGTAGGGATCAATGTTTTTGGCTTATTGGATTACTTTTACTAATTACCCTGTAACCATGAAATTAGGAGGAATTTTGACAAAATATTTTGTACACTCATTCTCCATTGCTATACAAAGATCAAAGAATTTTTTAAGGATTTTGCGTTTTTCGTCCTATACCCTGATATATAGCCTTACCGGCCGGGCCTTTGAGTAGTCCCTTAGAACGGGATTAAAAGTATTAGAATCAAGAGCCAACTGCCTAAAGCTATCAGGTAGGATAGGAAATAGAGTATTTCAGTCAGTGGGTAACTACCTAAACTAGTCACATATAATGGGAATAAAAGTATTGGGATTAGGATGCAACTGCCTAAAGTAGTCACGTATAACGGGAATAAAAGTATGGGGGTCAGAGGGCAAATCGCCTAAAGTAGTTACATAGAACCTGAATAAAATTAATGGGATTTAGGGCAATTGCATAAAGTAGTCACATAGAATGGGAATAAAAGTATTGTGGTCAGCGGGCACCTACCTGAAGTAGTCACATAGAACAGGAATAAAAGTATTAGGATTGGGGACAACTGCCTAAAGTGTCAAGAGAAATAAAATTATTACGGTCAGGAGACGACTGCCTAAAGTGTTGACTGGAGTAAAAGTATTAGGGTCAGGGGGCAACTGCCTAGAGTTGTCACTTAGACCGGGAAAAACGTATTGGGGTCAGGGGGCAACTGCCTAAAGTATTCACATAGATGAGAATAAAAGTATTATGGTCAGGGGACAACTTCCTTAAATAGTCACGAAGAACTGGATTAAAAGTATTCAAGTAAGGGGGCAACTGCTTAAAGTAGTGACGTAAAACGGGAATAAAAGTATTGGGGTCAGAGCGCAATTTCCCAATGTAGTCACGTAGAATGGGAATAAAAGTTTTAGAGTTTGGGAGCAACTGCTTAATGTAGTCACGTAAAAGGAAATATAAATATTGGGGTCAGAGTCAACTGCCTAAGTAGTCACATGGGACAGGAATAAAAAATTTAGTTTCAAGGGGCAACTGCCTAAAGTAGTCACGAAGAATGGGAATAAAAGTATTGTGGTCAGGGGGCAACTACCTAAAGTAGTTACGTAATATGGTATTAAAAGTAATGGTGTCATGGGTCAACTGCCTAAAGTAGTCACTTAGAAGGGGAATAAAAGGACAAGGTTCAGGGGCCACTGCCTAAAGTAAGACCGTAAAACGGGAATAAAGGTATTAGGGTCAGAGGGCCACTAAAGTAGTAAATTACAATAGAATAAAAGTATTATGGTCAGGGGCCAACAACTAAAGTTGGCACATAGAATGGGAATAAAGATATTGCGGTCAGGGGCAACTGAGTAAAGTAGTCACATAGAATAGGAAGAAAAGTATTAGGGACTTGGGACAACTGTAGTTCAGATCACCCAGGGGTGTACAACACCCTTGCTTAGATAATATCCTCTACTCTCCACGCAATCAATAGTCAAAACCCTCTGTCACATCTTTTTTTTTTTCTTCTTCTTCTCCCCTATAGCATTATTATCCCATTTATATGGGGTCGCTGTTTTGCATGAGTCTTCTTCTGCTTGATTTGACATATACCTTTTTTTCATCTATATACTTTTCCTTCACATCCTCCTTGAGGGATTATTTCAAATTCTTCTTTGGTCTTCCCCTCCATTACTTTCCCAGAACCTCCTTTTCATCACTTCATACTATATTCAATAACTATCTACATGAAAAGTGTTTCAGTAATACTGCTGCATAATTAAGAACAGAGTGGAAAAGGCATTTTTAATCAAACAAATTATGCCCTTGCATTTACACCTCCTGAAGATGTATGTTCACTTTTGTTATAACTGAGGGCTATTAATGTAATGTGATTGTTTTTTTCTCAAATTAATACTCTCTTGAGGAATCAGGCATTATACATACAGAAATTCATAATTCAGCGTTAAGAAAATCTTGTCGCTACTGGGCCTCGACAAAAAGGCTGATTTTGTAGTGGCACAGTTTCATAGAGAGAGAGAGAGAGAGAGAGAGAGAGAGAGAGAGAGAGAGAGAGAGAGAGAGAGAGAGAGAGAGAGAGAGAGAGAGAGAGAGAGAGAGAGAGAGAGTTTCCACAAGTGATCAAGACTAATAGCGACAAGAGTTGTTAGACTATAATAAGCAAAAGGACAACGACTAAGTGTAAATGTGTAGTTTATCATAGTAATATAAACAAAAAATGTTGATACATCATTGTCAACTTTCTGGTGTGATAAAAAGGGTTAAAAGTCATAAAAGTTCAGAAATATATCATTTCATAACAAGAGAAATAACTCGAAAAAATAATACAGATTGGGAAGAAAGGGGCACTGAGTAAGACGAAAGAGAGAGAGAGAGAGAGAGAGAGAGAGAGAGAGAGAGAGAGAGAGAGAGAGAGAGAGAGAGAGAGAGAGAGGGGGGGGGGGGCATGGAAAACAGGGGGAAAAGAGTAGGGAGGGCTAGAGTATAATGGGAAAGGAAGCATAGTTCTCTTAGTTCATAATATAATGATAGGATGTCTACATAACAACCGTAATGATTACCTGGAACATAGATGAAGAATTGTTAGTAATTATTCCTCAGTTGATCCCATCTGTGGTCGTCAATTTTTCTTGGTGGGATTTAATGATACGTTGGTATTCATAAAATACACTTTAATAAATCTTGTGACTACATTGCTCTGTGACAGCCAACTCTTAAGTGTGTGTGTGGAGCGCCATACACAATCTGACAAAACCAAAACATTGCTAAACAACAAAAGAGCATCGCTCTCAAAAGACTTAAATCCTACTCCAGTACAAAACTATAAAGAATTACATCCTGTCTTTGAGGTAACTGATAAATGCTTGAATCCTAATATCCAAATAAATCATTTCACTTATATACAAAGTATAACATGTTTTATTCATGCAATATGATGTAATGTTGCGCAATACCTGTAACACTTGAAATAATACAGTACATTATATACAATAATACATAAGTCTCCTCCCCCTTTACTTGACATTATAAAAATCTTTATAAATCTAATCTCTCAGGGAGCTTTCCTCTGTTAATCCTATTAGGAAGCACTCTAACCTCATCTTGTACTGGTACATGAATTGGTTCTAAAACAACATTTGATGTTGGAGCATCTTGGTTAATATTTGACTCATTTGATCTAACTACTTCTTTAAGTTTCCCATCTCTAATATTAACATGCTCTACTGTATTTCTTGTTAATGGCTGTAATTGATCAACATGACGTTTTACAATATTATCACCAACACGAACATCATAATGTAAATTTCCTATCTCTCCTACAATCTCTCCTGGTACCCAATTCTCTGGAGTGTTGTACGATCTTACCATGACATCAGATAAAGCTAAAAAATGTCTTACATTAGGAAGCTTTACTACTTGTTTATAACCTTTATCTTCTAAATCACTTTGCAAAGTTGGATACAATAAATCTAACTTACACCTTATCCTCCTCCCCATCAACAAATTTGAGGGTGTCACTCCTGTTGTGCTGTGCGGCCTTGTTCTATAAAGCTTGCCGCACACTGAGCCCGAACGGAACCGCCCGATCAGAACTGAAACGTCCGACAGAAATCGAAAACATGCATTCTTACCTGGCTGTGCACATTGGGCCAGAACAGAACGGAACTGACGCGCAAGAACATAACGGAACCGACACAGTATTCTTTGAAAGATATTTTTTCTGAAGTGTCGGTGGCGTCTGACAGGCTACGCATGCGCAGAACGACTGCAACGGTTGTTTTGGAGGGGGTTGCCGAGGAATTCGGAGGTTAGAGTGATAGCAACCAATATTTTTCTGATGTCAGAAATTTGACGAATGTATTTTAATAACAATGATGTAAACATATGATTTAATACAAAGATTTTAGGAGTGATTATTATTTATTATTATTGTTTATTATTATTATTATTTATTTTTTTTTTGGCTGATGTCAGAAATTTTACGAATGTACTTTAATAACAATGATGTGAACTTATGATTCAATACAAAGAATTTTGGAGTGATTACTAATTATTATTATTATTATTATTATTATTATTTCTTTTTTGAAAACATATAAACATCTGGCTTATGGATTCGATAAAAGATTGAAATACAGAATATTTAATCCTTGTAACATCAATTAAATAAAAACTCAGTTATGATTAAGGAAAACTTCCTTCATTTATATAAAATTTTGAGTCGGTTCCGTTCTAGGGCTTCTGGCTCAGTGAGCGCGCTGGACGTCGTTTCTGCTCTGTTCTGAGGCTTCGGTGTCTTAGGCGGCGGTTCCGTTCCGGCTCAGTGTGCGACAAGCTTAAGACAATAAAAACTTTGATACAGGCAAAAACATGTTACCTGAATTTGCTTCTCTACACTTCATATTGTTTTTAAACGTTTGGACAAATCTTTCAGCCTCTCCATTGGTAGATGGATGACATGTTGCTGAAAATGTATGCTTTATATCATTGACATTACAAAATTCTTTAAACTCGTGTGAGGCAAATTGTGGACCATTATCTGTAACAATTCTTTTTGGAATACCATGTTTAGAAAAAATTTGCATTTACTCTTTTATTGTGGCATAAGACGTTGTTGTCTTCATTGGGATAATTTCTGGCCACTTACTGTAAGCATCTACTACTATCAAAAACAAATAATTTAAAAAAGGACCAGCAAAATGTATATGCACTCTTTGTCATGGATACCTAGGTAACTCCCACAGGTACATTCTAGCAAATTGAGGATTGTTCTGTTGCATAACACAACTCATACAATTCTTTATATAAGATTCCACATCTTTATCTACACCTGGCCACCATACATAAGTTCTGGCAATTGACTTTGATCTTACAATACCTTGGTGATCAGCATGTATTTCAGACAAAACATTATTTCTCAGTGAATTAGGAATAACTACCCTTGAACCTCTCATCACTATTCCTTGTGTTACACTCAGTTCATACCATATATCCTTATACGGTTTACAATTTTCCTCTTTTCCACATAAGTCCCTACCTGTCATTAAACTCTCTAAAACCTTACTAAGTGCTGGGTCTCTCTTGGTACTGTGTGCTACATCTTTTGCAGTTATGGGTACATCATATACAGAAATTAACAGAACACTGTCATCATACTCTTCTGGAGCTTTGTCTACTGGTAATGTGGATAAAGCATCTGCATTACCCATGTTAGATGTTGGACAGTATTCTATATCATAGTGGTACGCGGCTAACGTAATTGCCCAACGTTGTAGTCTTCCAGCTACCAACGTATGTAAACTTGCTTTTGGACCCAATATTGTTAATAAAAGTTTATGATCTGTAACAAGTGTGAACTTTTTCCTACCATAAAGATACATATGGAATTTTTTAACTCCAAAAACTAATGCTAAACCTTCCTTTTCTATTTGAGAGTAATTCCTTTCTGCCTTGTTCAATACTTTAGAAGTGAATGCAATTGGTTTTTCTTTTCCATCTGGCATTACATGAGATAATATTGCACCTAAACCTATGTTTGATGCATCACATACTAATTTAACTGGTAAATCCATTTGATAATGTACTAGGAGTGTAGGTGATGTTATTTCCTGTTTGATTCTTTCAAAAGATTCCTGACTCTTTTGTCCACTTCCATTCTACACCCTTATTCAACAAATTATACAATGGATGTGCAATTGTAGACAAATTCTGAATGAAATTCCCATAAAATCTTACTAAACCTAGAAATGATTGTAATTCCTTAACATTTTCTGGCACCTTTGTTGATTGTACAGCTTTAATCTTATTTTTAGTTTTGTGAATACCTTTGCCATTTATTACAAAACCTAAGTATTCCACTGAATCAACTTCTAAAATACATTTGCTCTTATTTACTCTAATATTATGTTCCTTCAACTTTTTCAGAACTGTTTGCAATCTTTCTCTATGTTCTCTTTTGTCTTTACCAGCAATTGAAATATCATCTATAAAAATGAATACTCCTTGCATTCCTGAAAAAATTTTATCCATAGTTTATTGCCATATAGCTGGACTACTTGCAACTCCATAAGGTAATCTCTTTGGTCTAAACAAACCTAAGGATGTATTTACTGTACATAATTCTTGTGAAGTCTCATCCATGGGAAGCTGTTGAAATGCTTGTCTTAAATCTAATTTAGAAAAAAAAAAACACTGCATCCTGACATAGTTACAAACATGTCTTTCGGATTTGGTAATGGATGTTGAGCTACTTGCAGTTGTGGATTCAACGTCACTTTGTAATCTCAAAATAACCTAACCTGTCCACTTTCCTTCACAATAGGAACTAATGGTGTAGCCCAATCTGAATATGTAACCTTTTCCCAGGAACCTTCATTTTCTAATCTCCTGATTTCTGTTTCAACTGCACTTTGAAGATACATACAATACTGGTATGGGAGCACAAAATCTAGTTGAACTATCAGGCTTCAAAACTAAAATTGCCTTTGTGTTCTTTACTGTACCTACTTTATCTTCAAATACGTCTTGAAACTCTGATATTATATTATCCACAAAAATTTCATTTTTGTGTTCATCTTGTCTACCTGTAACCTTCAAAATACTAGGCCAATCTAACTGCAAATACTGTAGCCAATCTAAACCTAGCAACGTTTGTCCATTACCTTTTACTACTGTTAATGGCATTCTCTCTAATTTCTGTTCTTTGTACTGTACTTCTATGTTCGAAGCACTATTACCTGAATATCAAAACCATTATAACCTTTCAAAACTCTATTTGTACCTTCTAATAAAAAATTAGGAATGCTTTTAGCTGTTTTCTCAGACATGATTGATACATCGGCTGCTGTGTCAACTTGCATCAAAATTGGTTTACCATTTATGATTACTTCTACCATGATATGTTTCTTTGCTTCGTATGCAAGATGATCAGTTTTACCACACCTATAACACTTGGGTTTTTCCTGTTGTTTCTGTGTATAAGCCTGATTCAGATATTTATGAACATTAGTGTTAGGCGCTTTTCTATGACTAGGCTTTGACATATTCCTTCTCTGATTCTCATTGATTTTCCACTTAGAACCTACTGTATTAGTTTTAGAACTTTCCATTCTATTGCTTGTAGAACTACCTATTATGTTACTTTGCCTATTTGATGTTTCTAAAGCTCTGCCTGTTATCAATACATTTTCTAATGTTAAATCTTTATCTTGCAATAATTTCTTTCTTAGCTCTTGTGATGTGCAATGTGCAATAACTTGATCAATGATAACATTTTCTAACTCTAGAAATTCACATGAAACAGCTAAATTCTTTAGTCTAGTCACAAATGCATCTAAACTTTCATTTTCTTTCTGATAAGCCTGTGCCGTAAACTGGTATCTATCAAAAAGTTTATTGACCTGAGGAGCAAAATATGTGGTAAGAGCCTTAATTGCAGCTTCACTTGTGTCATCTGTAGGTAGCAATGTCTTAAACACTTCCCGAACTTCCCTACCTGCTGTATGAAGTAATAATGCCTTCTTTTGGGCATCCTTCATATTCCCTAATGCTTCTAAGTAAATCTTAAATTCCTCACACCACTGTTGCCGTCGTGTTGGAACAGAATTGGGCTCAGCTGTGATGCTAAATCGTTCAGGATGTTCAATGTCAAAAGGCATTTTGTGTGCTTACCTTATTACCTACAATAGGTTACTGTTCTGAAGTCACTTTGTATCCTACCCAACCTTACAATATACTTGATACTTGATTTTTCTTTGTTTGATGAAACTCTTCTTTTCTGCTGCTTGAAAAATCTTCATTAGGCTTTTGCTCCTCTTGTCCATCGATCTACAAAAGCTCCTCTTGTGCTGGCCATCAATCTACAAAAGCCCCAATGTTACTTCTGTGTGTGTTCGTCCTTCTGCTTGTCACCAATTAATATGATGATAGGATGTCTACATAACAACTGTAATGATTACCTGGACATAGATGAAGAATTGTTAGTAATTATTCCTCAGCTGATCCCATCTGTGGTCGTCAATTTTTCTTGGTGGGATTTAATGATATGTTGGCATTCTTAAAATACACTTTAATAAATCTTGTGACTACATTACTCTGTGACAGCCAACTCTTAAGTGTGTGTGTGGAGCGCCATACACAATCTGACAAAACCAAAACATTGCTAAACAACAAAAGAGCATCGCTCTCAAAAGACTTAATCCTACTCCAGTACAAAACTATAAAGAATTACATCCTGTCTTTGAGGTAACTAATAAATGCTTGAATCCTAATATCAAAGTAAATCATTTCACTTATATACAAAGCATAATATGTTTTATTCATGCAATATGATGTAATGTTTAGCAATACCTGTAACACTTGAAATAATACAGTACATTATATACAATGATACATAACAGTTCAGATAACGGTAAACACATAAATGCCGTTGAGTCTGAAAACTTACATGGAAACGTTATTCAAACAAATACCTACGAGTATGTTAAAAGAAAGTGAGGTTAAGTAACAAAGAATATCATCCTACGTCTGGACATGGGTGGAGGATTCTAGGCAAAAATACTCTCAAGAAAAAAAAAATCTTCAGGAGCAAATAATCCTTTGGCAAAAAATCCCATTTGAAACATCTCCCAAAAGAAAAATAGACAACTTACTGTCTCTCTTTCTATCTCATTAGGTATATATGTATGTATGTATGTATGTATGTATGTATATATATATATATATATATATATATATATATATATATATATATATATATATATATATATATATATATATATATATATATATATACCAGATGTACAAACACACACACGCATATATATATATATATATATATATATATATATATATATATATATATATATATATATATATATATATATGTATATATATATATATATATATATATATATATATATATATATATATATATGTATATATATATATATATATATATATATATATATATATATATATATATATATATATATATATATATATATATATATATATATATATATATATATATATATATATATATATATATATATATATGTATGTATGTATGTATATATAAACTTGCTATATAAATGGAGACATACAAAAGGAGTATCACATTCTATTATAGTTGCATTTTTTCTGAAATGATTTGAGGAAAGAATTCTTATTTATTAGTGATGGAAGGATTGGACTGATTAAGAGAGATTAATGTCCCTAGAAGTCAGGTAAAGTTTCATTAGTGATTTTTTATTTACAACGTCCCTAACTTCTGCTAATTAACGTAGGCAAACTTTTTTTTTTATCTTTAAACGATTAGAAAGTCATTTAAAGATCTGCAAATCAGAGTTTGAGATGCACAGAAAACTCCTCAACAATTAAATTCTCGAGCCGTCGAGGGCATGGGAGAAGAGTCTGCGACAAGTCTTCCTACGGAAAGTAGGCAAAGAAACCCAAATTCTTTGCCAGGACCACAAAACAAAGAGGACTTTATTATCCCTCCGGGGAACAAGTGCACACAAATTGTGAACAATTTGTTTTATATGATTTTGGGAGAATAAATCAAAGAATTTTAATCTTTGGGCCAGAAAAAAGGTGTTTCATATCTAAAAAATGGGATGATTGGTAAATGGATGGAACATTATTGTCACGCCAAATCTGTTTTCTCAAGCGTACACTATACATACTTTTATAAGGAGTCGCACCGTACAGTCTTTTTGGGCTCAAGCCATGTCGTCCCGATGAAAGTTCCTTAAAGTAGCTTCCTAAGGGATATATGTACTACAGTGATATTCCCAGAGAATTTTACCTTTAGGTATCCAGAATTCTAACTCCTGGCACGAATATCCTTAAATTTTCTCTCAAGGATATCGCATAATATCAGAGGACGTATTCTTGACACGCCACATAGCAATCTGCACCCCTAATAGCGTTTACGCTTCGAGGAGGTGTGGCAGAATAGAAGGGGAGCCGTATCAAGGTTACCCCCTGTTCTCGTACTACTATTGAGTATAACAACAGCGCCATCTCTACGATGGCGGACATTCCTTGTTTTGTAGCGATTTCGCTCGGTGGTATTCCCTGTTGATCTAACTTTTCAAACGTTTTGCAAGGATTATAATTATGCTTTCTCCATCTTCTTCTGCCTCTGGAAAGTTGATTATCGGGTCTTTACAATGAGTATATTTTAGCTCCTGTTTCACAAAGAAATTAGAGTAATTTATTGTGCCTAAGAGCTAGGCCTGTTACTGGGGGACCCATGGGCGCCGTCGTTCGTTAGGCATGTGTTATTTAGTTAGCAGAACGACCTTCCAGTTTTAAATGGCATTAATTAATTATTCTAGTTATTTAGCTATTTAGGCAATTATACTCGTAAAGATATTGATAATGTGCATAATTTTCCTTTCCATGTCGATCGTATAGTTAGAGTTTCGGTGATTTAGGTAACCGAGATCTCGACTCACCTAGGTAACCTAACCTAGGCGTTTTTTTATACGTTCAGACATTTCCCGGTTACCCTCGTGTATTGTTTTTCAATTCAAGTGGAGACAGATTCCTCCTAGAATTATATGAAACATTACACGTCTCCATGGAGATTTAAGGGTAATCTCTTTTTCCCTCTGAGTGTAGCTTCAGGCTACAACCCTAGTGGTCGTGCCACGAATTTTATTCAGACGTGACTAGCCTAGGGTTTTTCCTGTCTCTTCCCTTTACTGCTGGTTGTGGTATACCAGCAGGTTTTGGGATTCAGTCAGAATCTCAGAGTATTTAGTCTTGTATATGCGACCTGCCGGCTGGGTGAATGGGTTATAGGATACCATCATTCCCCTGCTGGCTAGGCTGCCGGCATTGGAGTGTAGCCCTCCCTAGCTGCACTTGAAGTAGTGGTAGGATACCATCTTCTCCTTGCGACTAGAAGACTAGTCCTGTGCCGCAGTCCCCTAGGCTGAAGAGTAGTATTCTTCTTTTGCCTAGGATGGCGCAGCACTGGAACTCTGTTTCTCCCTTGTTGAGAGGAGGTGGCAATGCCGCCATCCCCTTAACTGTATTGGCAGTCTCTAGGTTGGAGAACTGAGACTCTCCTGTCGCCTAGGATACTGCCGATACTGAAACAGAGTTTCTTTTAAGGAGGTGGTAGGACTGACATTTTTGCCAGTTCCTTCCACACGCTATACAGGGCCCTGTTCCCACCCCTGTCTTCTTTTGATGGCCGAGTCATTGTCTTTCATTGGGCTGGCATCCTGCAACCTTACCGTTGCCGGTCGGTTGCCGGAGCCGGCCAGACTCCCTCTCTAGACCTCTGTCCGGCTGTCGGTGGCTATGTTAGCTGCAGGCAGCCATGACAACTGTCGGCAGCCATGTTGAATGTCAGTAACCATATGTCTTTCAACTGCCGGCGGCCATGATGACGGCTGGCGGCAATGCATACTGCCGGTGGCCACATCATCTATCGGCAACTATGGTCTCTGCAGGTCAAGATGGCTGCCGGTGGCTGGAGGCTGCCGGCAGCCATGATGGCTGTGAGTGGGAAGTCCCTTCTGTCACCAAGGTTCTTCAGTTCTCCCTTGGACTACTAACCACAGGTTCTGTTGCCGGAATACCGCCGGCCAGGCCGGCACACATAAGTGCTGACTCAGATGGCAGCACGCTGACTGTACTGGTACTGCCGGAGGCTAGCCTGCCGGCAGTGTATCGGCGGTACCTTGCCGGAAATAGTACTGTAGCTGGATGGAAGCCTGAATGGTACATTCTACCCTTCCATTAGAACCTTCTTTCTGGAGAAAGGCAGTAAAATTAGACTTTTACATCCTTAATTACTGTATACATACACAGTAAGGAGTAGGCTTTACTCCATGCTATCTCTCTCTCTCTAGCTAGCATGCTGGATATGCTGGCAAGACCTAGCTATGCTGGCAACATGCCGGCTGAACTACAGTATATGTTATACAGGTAGCCAGTATAATGCAGATAGAAAACTACTATATATATTATACTAGTAGTTATTTCCAATATATCTTGGGTATCCCTACACAGGTATCTGCTTAACCCAATCCCACATTGAATGAATATAATTTCTTCAATATCCTGACTAGAAATCAGTATTTGGATTACCCTACAATATTAAATATTATTAAAGCAGGGGTGATTTACTCCTAACCCTTAACCCTGGATAGGTACGGTCCTCGGACACCCCTTTAAGGGTATACTCGGACGCGAACGACCCCGACGCCAAAAAAAATTCTTGAAAAATCAGTTTTTGCAGTAACCTCCTTTTTTCTTTTGCCAAAAAAACTTCAATGAATGCTTAAAACAACTGTAAAGATAAATACTACTCATCTGCAGAAAAACTATTTATTATAAATATTTTAAAAAATTAAGTAGAAAAAAAAAGACCTGACATAAAAATTCATAAAAAAAAAGTTTATACATATATACACAAATCCTTTTAGGAATTGATTCTTGAATGTTTAGGACACATCTTGATGTATTTTGGATGAAGTCAGACCCATGGAGGTGAAGATCTGAAATGAGAAAAAAAGGGTAACTTTTTTTGGCCAAAAAAAATTGTCCAAATTTCATGAATTTTTTTGGGTACCCAAATGAAATAGGAAGTGGCTAATTTTTTTAGGGAATAAACATATGTTATCCTAAAATAGAAATATGTAAAAAAATCTTCATTATTTTGTAAATTACATTTATATCAGGGGCCATATCTAAAGGTAATTTTTTGAGTACTTGGAAATTTCGTAAAAAAATACATATATTTAATATATAATATGATATTTATGCAGGTAAAAATATACCAAAATATCACAAATTCTATAGGGAACAAGAATATATATAGATAGGGCAGCTTACGCTTCGGATATGTCCACAAAATGGCCGCCAACCACACTGACTCAGACTCCCTAATCTGCCACTTGAAATGTAGGAAGGGTATGTCAATTTCAAGGTGTTATTTACTAATCTAATTATTATTGGATATGCATAAAAATTATATGGTGGGTTGCTGGATAATTGTCGATTATTTTACGACTATAAAATTAAAATTCTGACCCAAAAAAATTTTTTTGAAGGGAAATAAAATCGAAAAAAAAAAATGTAAAACAATATTTTAGCTAAAAAAATTTGATGATATTCAATCAAAAAGAAAGTAAACAAAATTTTCCGACAAATAAACATCTAGAGGAATCATTACTCTGTGATAGTTCCTTAGTACGTAGTAATTTTGAAAGAATTGGGAAAAAACGAAAAAATGGCAATCACCGGAAAATCGAACACATACCTATATATACGCCATATCTGGCTAAAAAAAAGATAGGCATGGGTAGCCAGATCATCTAGAAACACTTTCCAACACTATAAAAATATAAGTTTTGCGACACTACTTGCCAATTCCTTACGGTAACATGACTAAGCAAAAAAATGCAAAACAAATAAAAAGGGGCACTCGTGGAAAAATGGCCATTCTAATATACGGCATTTCAGAAAAAAAAAATTTCAGCCACGTGCTAGGCAAACCATCAAGGCATATTTTCCGACAAATAAACATATAAATGAAATATTACTCTGTGATAGTTCCTTAGTACGTAGTAATTTTGAAAGAAATGGGAAAAAACGAAAAAATGGCAATCACAGGAAAATCGAACACATACTTATATATACGCCATATCTGGCTAAAAAAAAAATAGGCATGGGTAGCCAGATCATCTAGAAACACTTTCCAACACTATAAAATTATAAGTTTTGCGACACTACTTGCCAATTCCTTACGGTAACATGACTAAGCAAAAAAATGCAAAACAAATAAAAAGGGGCACTCGCGGAAAAATGCCCAACATTCTAATATACGGCATCTCAGATAAAAAAAAAAGACATGCACGTGTTAGCCCAACCATCAAGGCACACTTTCTAACACATAAACATGAAAAAAAAATCAATAATATACGGCAATTCCTTACTACGTAGTAAATTTTTACAAATATTGAAAAAAAAAACAGAAATTGGCAACCGCAGTTAAATACCCAATATACCAATAACTACGTCGTATCTGACAAAAACAAAATCACGCATGGGTAGCCAGATCATCTAGACACACTTTCCAACATTAAAAAAGCAAAAGTTTTACGACACTATTTCGCAATATCTTACGGAAAAATGACTTGGCAAAAAAATTTAAAAAAATTAAAAAGGGACACTCGCGGTAAAATGCCTGACATTCTAATATACGACATCTCAGATAAAAAAAAAGACATGCACGTGTTAGCCCAACCATCAAGGCACACTTTCTAACACATAAACATGAAAAAAAATGAATAATATACGGCAATTCCTTACTACGTAGTAATTTTTACAAATATTGAAAAAAAAACAGAAATTGGTAACCGCAGTTAAATACCCAATATACCAATAACTACGTCGTATCTGACAAAAACAAAGTCATGCATGGGTAGCCAGATCATCTAGACACACTTTCCAACACTAAACAAGCAAAAGTTTTACGACACTATTTGGCAATATCTTACGGAAAAATGACTTGGCAAAAAAATGAAAAAAAATGAAAAAGGGGCACTCGCGGTAAAATGGTCCTCGTGGTGATGAACGATATTTTAACTAAAAAAAAAAACATGCACATGGTAGCCAAACAATCCACCAAGACTTTCCACAACTGATAACCTATACAAGTTGCACCATTCTACGACAATTTCATAATACGTAATAACTTTGATAATTATGCAAACTACCTCAGAAGGGTAAACTCGGACGCGAACGACCCCGACGCGTCTCAGAAATCGGGGAAGGAGTACAGCTACAGCAATGCACATCTGGACACTACTAGAGCGTGTAGGGGAGACACCTCCTGCAGGTCGATCACCCACAAATTCAGTCACAGGGGTGAGTCACGTGAGAAAAACCTGTTTTTTTTTTGACGCTCGGGGTCGCAAACGACCCACCGTACCTATCCAGGGTTAAAGGGTAGAACCTTTATCCTTGAGTCTCCCTGATCAGGAAACTCTATAATTTAATATTGTAAGGAAGGCTACGGCAAATAGGCTGAGTGGGATACACAAATATATGTCTTTATTTTCCCTAGTCCAGCTGGCGTCATGCCAGCTGGACCGTGTTGTCAAAGGTAGCATACTGACTGAACTACAATATATAATTGTACAGTAACCAGTAAGTTGCAATATAGACATACTGCAAATAGAAAACTACAGTACCATTATACAGTAGTAATTTCTAACATACCTTGGGTACCCTTATGCGAGGATTCTTCTGGTACCGCTCCTATATTGAAAGAATAGTGTTTCTTCAATATTCTGATTGAGAATCAGTAATCCTGACCCCACAGTATTAACAATAAAAAGGGACAGTGAATTAGTACTTCTCTACCCCTAGGGGTAAGAGCCCTTCTAGTTGGAATTCCTTGATAGAGGAATCTCCATTTAGTTAATACCGAGGGGAAGTAACTGCATTTGCTTGCAGGGGGTATACAAGTATGTGTCTCCTACTATCCCTCTATAGTTTACTATCCTAAGCTATTCTGTCATAAATAACCTTTGCATATTGATTATCAGGGAGATAATTCTTTGTATTCTCATTCTGTTTTCCTTTCTTTACAGGAGGAACACCAGATACCTTGTGCTGCAGTCTTCTGCAAGGCCAGGAGTAAGTATTCTCACGGTCATAATAATTGCAGGTTTCATGCCCCCTGCAATATTATTTCCGGATCCCTACATTATTGGAACCCGCAGGTTTGCAGTATATGTCGGACATTAATGTCCGTAGGTTTCGAGAATCCCAAGTCTACAGAGACTAGGGATACAGCTCAATACAAATTACGCAACTGGGTGAGAGGCTTCCAGAAAATCTCTCCGGGACCTTACATACCTAATGATAGAATGCGTAAGCTACTATTTCCGAAAGCAAGTAAGGAAATAGTGGTGCCTCAGGCACCAACTACATCCCCTGATGGCCAGATAGCCTTTGGGAAGGAGGGCAAAAAGTGCCCCAGGGTAGAAGAGGAAAATGTCGTGTCGGAATTTCTTCGTCTTCTACCCTCTATTAGATAGAATGGAACAATTATGTATCCAAGTAAATAATCAAATAGAGGGCTTTCGTAAACAAAACGAAAAGCAGGAAGAAAAACGCAAGATAGAGCCTCGCAAAGCTTCTCTTGTCACTTCCCAAGGGTCGTTCAAACGACCCATGGATCAAGACCTACCAGCATGCTCCAAAACCAATCCCTGGAGGTTTGCGGAGCTGATGCCGATTTTAAATGGCAAACTCTACATCTCGGAAAAAATGGGTGCTGTTCCTTTGGACAAAATTCAATTTTGGCCAAGCTTTGATGCTTTCCCTAATTGTTTTGTTCGACTGAGGTATGAACCAAAGTCAAGAAAAGTAACGGAATCAAAGGAGGTCATGATTCTCGACCATGATAAGGCACAGGCTATCCTATCAAGTAGCCTGAAAAAGGCGGGTTATTCAGAGTCGAAGGTATTCTCACTGGATAACAGACACCCTTCCTTTCTCGCTCCTGCTTCAATCTCACTCCCCTTTATGGGGAAGGCATTTACATCTGTTGCCAAAGCAGTGGAAGCAGGTAAGCCATGTCCTGTACTCAAGGAGTGCAAGCCTCTGTCACCAGCCTTTCCCAGACAGGAAAAGGACTGGAAGGAAGTCCATTTAACTTTCTCAGTAGGAAGATTAGATGCAAATGTCACCAGTTGACAATTTAATGAACGTCTCCCTAAACTATCTGAGTTGCTCTTGTATAATGAACAAGAGACAAAGGGAAGACTTGCAGCCTCCCTTTCTCTACAAAACTACATAGTGTTGTATTCAACCTACCAAAATACCCCAGACATGCTCATGGTCCTAGCCAAAATGCATATGGCTATCTTAGTGAAGGACCTTTACGCCTTTATGAAGGCTAGGAGAGCATGTAGAGAGTTTGTGTTCGCTTCTGCAACAGTGAAACACGAAACAAGGAAGCTAATATCTTCCAACATCTGGGGTAAAGACCTCTTCCCACACGAGGTAGTTAGGAAAGTGATTAAGAGCGCCACCATGGAGAACATAAGTCGTCTCCAAAAGTGGGGCATCCTTTCAAAGAGAAAATCTTCCATGGTTGTGGGTCCCCAACCTAAAAAGAAAACGGGAAATGCTGGAAATATCCGGGCTGCTCAACAATATCCCACAATTCCAATGACCGTGGTGCCACAGGCAGGTGGTCAAAAGTTTAAACCTACTGACTATTCGAAGCAAGAAGATGCTTCTGCTAGGAGGGACGTTCCTACAGGATCGTCGGACCTTCGATCCTTGGGTCCAAGGCCTATTCAAGATGGGACTATGATGGGAAACAGAAATGTCTCCACTATCATTTCCTCACCTTCTCCTACAATCCAAAACCCTCCTGGAGGAGTATACCTGACAGCTCTAGAGCATACAGGTGGTAAGAAAACTATAGTCCATCGAGTTCCAGGGAAGGCTTTTTTGTGTTCACGAGAAGGACTCAAGAAATCTCTGAGTCATTCTGAACTTGCCGCCACTCAACAATTTCATAGAAAACAGCAAGTTCAGAATGTTAATCCTTCTGAACATATGGACCTTGTTCCAAAAAGGGGTGTTCGTAGTCTTGTCAGACCTGAAAGGTGTCCTGTGGCAACTTCCAGTCAATCACCATTTCCCTCCTATCTAGAATTCAAGGTACAGATAGTAACATACATCCTAGGAAAGACATGTGTCAGACTAGACACAGTCCTAAATATCTTCATAGGATTGGCAGACTTAGTCACGTAAAAACCAAGCCTAGAAATGGTTCAGGCAACAATGTACCTGGACGAGAGGCTGGGGTGGGCAGCACCCGAATTGGCTGGTCTATGTGCATCCAAGGAAATGACCCGGTTCCCGGGACATCACGGATGTAAGATAAGCTTCTAGAAGTCTTGACTCTCTCCAGCTCAAGGGTTTCAATGGCTGAAAAACCATTGAAGCCCGTGGTCACATCAACTCTCCTTTCCCTTGGGAATATAAAAGGAGATCGGGAGGTCTGTCAAGAGACTCAGGTAATCAGTCAGATTTCCAAGACGCTAACAGGGAGAAGCGCTGAACTCTCCCTAGTTCGCAATAGTGACAGACCTAGTGCTAAGAGCACAGCGGAAAGATGCGTTAAGAGCCTGGAGAAAATACGCATCAAACGCTTGAAGAGATAAAAAAAGACCGATATCGGCCCCTCTTTAATCGCTTCTCTAACAATAGTTAAAGCACGAAAGTCCCAAGACTATGCTGGTCCTAACATGAGTTGGGAAGCTCCCTCCACACAGATCAGACATCCTACGACTGATCTGGGACACCAAAGCGATAATGAGATGTCACAATCGATAATGCTAAAGAACGTCTCATACAGTCTAGGTGAAGTTAAACATCCCTTTCTTATACAATTGATCCACAATGTGACAGTGGATGCTCTATTTTGATTCAAGCCGATAGAGTTGGAATGGTCCATGGACACAGACTTATTCCCTCCCAGATGGGAACAAGTCCCGGAACTGCAGATCGACCTCTTCATCACGAGTGTCTTCAAGAAACTACCTCGATATGTAGCCCCATACGAGGATCCTCTAGTGGGGTTGATAGACAACATGTCTCTAGTATGGAAGGGATGGACTCAGGTGTACCTATTCATCCCATACAATCACCTGCTGAGGGTCCTCAGCAGGCTCAGATACTTCAAAGGGGGAGTAGCTGTTTTGGCTCCCAAATAGCCCAAGAGTAATCTGTCCTCCTTAATGAAGGAACTGAAGCTGAGGCTGGCCCTAGTTCTGAACCTAGATCTATTTCAGAAGGTTCAGAAATTAACTGCCTTCGTTTTATCACAGAGAACCAGAACCCTTCATTTCATGATTTTCTTACCCTAGCGGTTAGAAAAAGATTTGGGATCTCAGAAGGCAATATAGAATTCTTAGAAGAATACAAGTCTAAGTCAACTAGAAGACAATATTAGTCTTCCTGGAAAAAGTGGGTTGCGTTTGTGAAAGCAAAATGACCGAAAGAAATTTCAATGAACTTCTGTCTGTCCTTCCTTGTCCACCTTCATAATCAAGGTCTGGCGGCCAACACGATAACTACATGCAAGCTAGCCTTGACTAGACCTCTTCTATATGCCTTTCAAGTGGATCTGGCGAATGAAATCTTTAATAAGAATCCGAAGGCATGTGCAAGGCTTAGGCCTGCAGCACCACCAAAGCCCATCTCTTGGTCTTTGGACAAGGTCCTACATTATGCCTCATCGGTGAACAATGAAGATTGTTCCCTTAAGGATATAACCCAAAAGGTTATTTTTCTGTTCGCTATAGTCTCCGGGGCTAGAGTTAGTGAAATAGTGGCCCTATCTAGGGTCGAGGGCCACATTCAGTTCACAGAAGTGGGAGAACTGAATCTTTTCCCTAATCCAACCTTTCTTGCTAAGAACGAGCTGCCCACTAAGAGATGGGGTCCCTGGAGAATCTGCCCTCTGAAGGAAGATGTCTCTCTATGTCCTGTAGAGTGTCTAAAGGTTTATCTTCGTAGAACTTCAGACTTCAGGGGAGGACAGCTCTTTAAAGGAGAAACCTCTGGATCAAATATATCCCTGAAACAACTAAGGGCGAAGCTCACCTACTTTATTTGTAGAGCAGATCCTGACAGTACTCCCGCAGGTCATGATCCAAGAAAAATTGCTTCATCACTGAACTTTTTTCAGTATATGGACTTCGAATGACTTCGCTCATATACTGGATGGAAATAATCCAGAATGTTCTACAAACACTATGCTAAGCAGATCCATGAACTAAAGCATTATGTGGTGGCGGCAGGTAGTGTTTTAAAACCTGCCGTCTAATTCTGCGATGAACAGCTAATTGACTGGGACTGTCAATTAAAGGGAGAAGGTGACCTCCTTTATATAAGTGTTGCCATGGTGACACTAATTCTGTTCATAATCCCAGGTGTGGAATTATATAGATAGCACTAGTGCCGTGTGTACGTAGTACACATTGTGGATAGGATGTAACTGGTACAGAGATCATGAAAAGAAATTTTACTATATAAAAAATTTATCTTCAATCTGAGAGTGGCACTCATTATTTCTTTCCTTTCAAGAAAGAAATATAGTCTCTGTACTCGTTACGTGTATAATTCCATTGTCATACTACATTCCTTTTACTGGTTAACTCATTTAGTCATTTATTAGGAACAAATGTCTATTAGGATGTAGTGCGTTCGAATTCGCCCGACAATTGCATGTATAAATGCCAGAGTTCTTTAACTTACTAAGTAAGTATTCTTCATATAGTTGTATGCTCACAAATAATAGTGTGACGGGCCGAGAGAAGGTTGTGAACTCAGAGGCAGGATGCAATCAACTGAGTTGTTTATTAAAGAACACTCTCCTTTATATACAAAACCTCAAGGCAACAGGACATAACATGTTCGAGAGACAGACAATATTACAGAGCAAAACCGGAGACATGATCATTCAGGTTCTTTTTAGTGCGAGGGAAGAGCACAGATACAAGCATAATATATACAAAATAATTATGTACAATTGTGTGACACACGGTTGGTACATGGCTCCCCCCCCCTAAAAATGACATACTGTACATGTTAAATAGGGCGCCCTGATCTAGAGAGGCGAACTGTAGGCGGGTCATCTGGCAGAAGATAAACAGGTTTTAGACGATCAATGGAGACCCAGTCTTCTTTGACCCGAATGTTTAGTAGGAATGCTTTCGGACTGCGTCGGATCACAAGGAAAGGGCCTGTGTAAGGGGGCGTTTGTGGTGGCTTGCTAGTGTCGTTGCGCAGGAAGACGTGCATTGCAGAGTGCAAGTCCGTTGGTATGTGATGCTTCGCTGGGGGCTTGTAAGTCTGGCGGCATGGAGTAAATTTTCCCACGACGTGACGTATGCGCTGGAGATCATCGGAGGAGGTTGTAGAAGGAAAAAATTCGGCAGGGACGACCAACGGGTCGCCATACACCATTTCAGCTGCCGAGACGTTGAGGGCATCTTTAGGAGTGGTCCTTAGTCCCAGGAGGACCCAGGGAAGCTGAGTAAACCAGTTGCAATCCTTGCAGTGGGAAATCAAAGCTGCTTTGAGGGTGCGATGAAAACGTTCAACCATTCCATTGGCAACGGGGTTGTAGGCCATTGTCTGATGTAGGGTGATGCCCAGGAGATTCGCTAATGACGTCCACAATTGAGAGGTGAAAGTGGTTCCCCTGTCAGAAGTAATATGCTCAGGGATACCAAATCTTGAAATCCATCCAGAGAGTAAGGCAGATGTACATGAGGCGGACGTTGCAGTTTCCATGGGAATGGCTTCAGGCCAACGAGTGGAGCGGTCGATGACGGTAAACAGGAAACGATGTCCTTTTGATGTGGGTAGGGGCCTACAACGTCGACGTGAATGTGTGCGAAACGCCGCTGAGGTTGAGGAAAGGTGCCCACTCCTGAATCCGTGTGTCGATGTACTTTGGAAGTTTAGCAAGAAGTACAGGCGATGACCCAATCCTTAGCATCCTTAGAAATGCCGTGCCAAATGAACTTTGCCTTCAGCAGCTGTGCAGTAGAACGGCACGAGGGATGTGAAAGGCCGTGAATGAAATCAAACACCTGTCGGCGCATGGGAGCAGGAATCCAAGGTCGCGGTCTACCAGTACTGACGTCACAGAGAAGGGTGGTGTTGGAGTCTTCGAGGGGAAAGTCTTCCCAACGGAGGGACGTGCAGCATGTCCTACAAGCTTGATACTCTGGATCCTGTCGTTGGGCTTCAGCCAGGGCGTTGTAATCCAATCCCAGTTGAACGGCAGCCAACGTGTTTCTTGACAGGGCATCGGCAACGGGATTCATTTTCCCAGGGACGTATTGGAGGGTGCAATTGTATTCAGACACGGCGGAGAGATGTCGGCGTTGACGGGCGGACCAGGCGTCAGACTATCGAGTGAAGGCGTGCACCAGAGGCATGTGGTCTGTGCGAATGACGAACGGCGTACCTTCTAAGAAATGGCGAAAGTGACGGACAGCCAAGTGCACCGCCAGCAATTCTCGATTGAAGGTAGAATAACCCGATTCTGCCTTGGACAGTTTTCTGCTGAAGAAGGCCAATGGGCGGGGCGAGCCTTTGACCACCTGTTCGAGTACTGCACCAATAGCGACGTCGCTGGCATCGGTGGAGAGAAGTAGAGGGGCGTGTGGGATAGGAAAAGTGAGAGCCGCAGCAGTTGATAGGGCCTTCTTTGCATTGTAGAAGGCTGCTTCTTGAAGGGGACCCCACTTCAGGTCCTTTGGCTTGCCCTTGAGGGAGGCGTAGAGGGGAGCAAGAGTGGCGGCAAAGGCTGGCAGAAAAAGGTGATAATAGTTGATCATGCCCAAGAATTCCTGCAGAGCTTTGACGGTCGAGGGCGCGGGGAAGTTCTGAACGGCTGCTACCTTCTCAGGGAGGGGATGGACTCCTTTAGGAGTGATACGGTGCCCTAAGAACGGCACTTCGTTGGCGCCAAAGGTACACTTGTCGTACCGGACTACAAGGCCGTTTTGTTGCAGGCGGTCGAGCACGATGCGCAGGTGACAGAGGTGTTCCCCTTTTGAGGAGGAGAACACAAGTATGTCGTCCACATAACATACACAGAAAGGGAGGTCCCCTAAGATGCCATCCATGAGACGTTGAAACGTTGCCCCAGCATTACGAAGGCCAAAACAGAAGTAATTGAAGGTGTATGTACCAAACGGAGTGGTGATGGCGGTATTGGGGATGTCTTCTGGGTTCATAGGCACCTGATAATACCCCTTCAGTAGGTCGAGCGTAGAGAAAACCTTCGCTTTGTGCAGGTAGGAGGTCACGTCGGCAATGTTTGGGAGGGGGTAGTGATCCGGTTCTGTTTGCATGTTCAGGCGCCTGTAATCCCCGCACGGACGGAGGGAGCCGTCTTTCTTCAGAACGATGTGTAAGGGTGACGACCATGGGCTGGAGGCCTTTTGGCAAAGGCCCATTTCCTCCATTTCGGCGAACGTCTGTTTGGCGGCTGCCAATAGTTCCGGTGCCAGACGTCTGAATTTTGCGAAGACTGGGGGGCCCGTCGTCATGATATGGTGATAAATACCGTGCTTGGCAGGAACCGTGGGCGTTTGGCAAAGTTCTGAACGGAAAACTTCCCGGTACGACGTGAGGAGGTGGGCGTAGGCATCCGTGGGTGCGCTGATGTGGAGAGCGAGGTTAGAGGGGGCGGGTTGAAGACGTGTCGACAAGTACGAGTCTGCGTTGACCAATCGTCGGTGGGCGACATCGACCAGAAGGTGGAAATGAGAGAGGAAATCCGCACCGAGGATTGGCATTGTGACGTCAGCAACGAGAAACTTCCAATTGAATTTACCGTTTCCGAACGATAATGTGAGGTTCTCGTAACTGTAGGTGGGTATCGCAGATCCGTTGGCAGCTACCAAGTGAAAGTCGGCAGATGTAGACAGACTACGTCGTGCCTTGAAGAGTTTCCTTGGCAAAAGAGAACGACAAGCACCCGTGTCTACCAAAAATCGCACGCCCGTTCCTGCATCCTGTAAAAAGAAAAGATTAGAAACACGGGAGGCCACCGCCACAAGCGATGGCCTACTTACACGTTTTTTGGCCACTGACAATCCTTGGCACATTTCTTCGCGGTTGCCCCGAATCTGAAGTGGTAGTAGCAAAACTGCGGCGGATGGGAGGTAGTAAGTGGTTGTAGAAGTCGTTCGTTGGGGCGTGAGCGATTGGTGGGTGGTGGGCGGCTTTGTCGCCGCTTCGGCACGTCACGGGGTAGGCGTGTATGTCCTACGGCATTCATGTCAGCTTCGGTTGACGTTGAATAGGCATCCTCGTCGTCAGGGGTGGAGGCGTTGATGGAGGTCTTGAAGTGGCTGTCCATAAGGGCGTCGGCTTTGGTCATCAAGTCCTTTATGGGTAAACTATCGACATCGGGTATGGCAGCGCGTACAGGTTCGGGTAAACGGCGTATCCAAAGGGCACGAAGTAGGTTCACCTCACGAGGAGAGCCGTCTGCGGCAGGTTGAAGGCGAGCGATACTGGTCATTTCCCTGAGGGCAAGCGAAGCCCTTTGGTCCCCCAACGGTTGTTGCGAGAGCTGAAAAAGCTTTGCTATACGGGCAGCTGGGGACGGCGAGTACTGCTGCAGAAGGTATGTTTTGAGGGCGTCATATGCTATTGGGGTGTCTCCTTGTTCACAAAGCCAGTCGGATATTTCTGGGAAGGTGTCCTCGGGTATCGCCGCGAGAACATAATCCGCTTTGGTGGTTGAGCGAGTCACGCCCCTGATACGAAACTGGACTTCTGCGCGCTGAAACCAAGCATACGCCTCTCCGCTGGCAAACAATGAAAGTTTGAATGGAGCGGCCGCAGCACCAACTGCAGTAGAGTCCGCCATAGTACCAACGATGAAGGGGCGAGGGGGTGGGGGTGGAAGGCGGTGGGAGCGAGTCGACTTCCGGGGTCACCAATGTAACGGGCCGAGAGAAGGTTGTGAACTCAAAGGCAGGATGCAATCAACTGAGTTGTTTATTACGGAACACTCTCCTTTATATACAAAACCTCAAGGCAATAGGACATAACATGTTCGAGAGACAGACAATATTACAGAGCAAAACCGGAGACATGATCATTCAGGTTCTTTTTAGTGCGAGGGAAGAGCGCAGATTACAAGCATAATATATACAAAATAATTATGTACAATTGTGTGACACACGGTTGGTACAATAGATATAAGAGACACTGATATTGATTCATCAATATATACAAACTATGAGACTGTTTGTATATTCAGTGTATACTTATGTTTTTTCATACAATATATGTCAACTTTGAGACCCTTTTTCTACTGTCTAGAATGACTCTTCCCTGTAGGAGGTAAGAAGCACTAACATTGTTTATGATTAGTGATGATGACGGATAACGGTGACGTCATTTATCTCAATTGGTCCCCATGACCATAGAAATGTTGTTCCAATGTTAAGGCACTGATGAAAATCCACAGATACACTAATACTCTGGTATGCTTCCATCAGGACGACATGGCTTGAGCCCAAAAAACGGACTTTGAGCCAAGCGAAAAATCTATTTTTGGGTGAAATGGCGTCCTGATGGACCCATCAATTTCTTCTAAAAAGAAAATTTTTTTACAGTATCCCTCCCGTTGTACTGTATCTGTAACACCGTGCTCACTGCTACAAGGAATGTCCGCCATCGTAGAGATGGCGCTGTTGTCATACTCAATAGTAGTACGAGAAAGTACACAAAGCTTTTGATGAAATTGCAGAATTTTTGCGTGAAGATGCAAATGACATAATTGATTAATTTGAAGATAATTACATTGGCAGATTAACTCGTAGATCCAGAAAACCACAACGATTTGATGTAAATATTTGAAATATGCATTCGAGAGTGAAGGACGATCCACCAGAAACAAACAATGTAGTAGAAGGATGGCATCAAAGTTTTGCTTCATTAGTTCATAGTTTTTATCCTAGCATTTGGACATTCATGCCGGTCATCCTCGAGTAAATTCCTAGTTAAATTTATTTTATTCTCCTGTAACAATGATTTCAATTTTCCCGAATATTTTCATACCATTGTTTATCTTTTTCTTTTATGGAGTTTTTTTCCTGGGGATTAATTCCTCCTGGAATTTTTTTCCTCTTTTTTTTTCTCTGGATTTTTTTTCCGGGTATTCCTCGGGGGATTTTTTCCTGCCACCCGGAGTCGGGTAAGTTTTACCAGATCAAATATGATAGGGAAGAAATTGAGTTGTGTTAGAATACTTGTGACTAATAGTACTTTTCTATTCTCTGTCTCCCCGTATCTTCCACTCTTGAGTTTCATGGTACTGCGGCACCTATGAGTGTTATAGTACATGGCCGGGGGGATTTCCGTTTGCATGAGATGTACCTTAATACACCCACCAGGATTTTATAGCAGACACCTTGAATCATCAGGAAAGTCAGGTGGAATTCCTAAAATCTAGCAGCAAGTGAGAAATTTGGGTCTAATTTCACAAAATCGGGCGATAACTTCGACCCGTAAACTGGATACCTGAACTAAAAATGCCCATATCTCCCTTGATGATTAACCTAAAAGGATCATTTATTATTTAAAAAGTTCCTTTTAATGATTGATTTGGCAATGATATATAAACAATTGACTTTTGGAGCTATATTAGGTTATAAAATTCCCAAATGTTACCAGAAATAGAGAAAAACTGATTTACTCCATGAAGGAAAACTGGTCAGAATCGAACAATATTAGATAATGAATGATTTATATTTACAATAATCAACATAGCAAAACTGTATTACAGTATTGATATAATAAGTATTTTATAGCATTCTATATATTTTTTTATGGTTTTACCCTTGAGAATTTTTTAAAAGTACATAATACTCATCAAATATTAATATACATATCATGGTAGAGAGCCGTTTGGTACAGAGCGATAGATGTAAAGTAGCATTAAGAAAACAGAGGTTTAACGAAGTTACAAAAGTTATAGTACGCTCCGTACTATAACTTTTATAACTTCGTTAAACCTCTGTTTTCTTAATGCTACTTTACGTCTATCGCTCTGTACCAAATGGCTCTCTACCATGATATGTATATTAATATTTGATGAGTATTATGTACTTTTAAAAAATTCTCAAGGGTAAAACCATAAAAAAAAATATTTAGGCTACACAGTTTTCTGAAGTAACTATCGACTTTATAAATTCTACCTATAGCAATAAAATTCGATTAAACTATGATGTAATTTTAGTGTTGAAACGATACTGTGACGTAGAAAATCAAGAATTGTAACAGCTGAATTAGACTAAAACAAAGATCCATAACAATAGTTTTAACCACAATTAATCCCTTCAGGTTTTTCCCTCCATCATTACAAGTATGAAATAGTATTTATGTGTAAAACTGAGCTTGAATACTTTTGTATAAAAAAGATAAATTCAGAGCTAGTATATATTTAGTAACTTGAATACATGTATTAAGTTTATGATTGAAATAACTATTGTTTATTTATTTTCATGGCTAAATAACCTAAATTTTAACTTCTATTAGTAAAGAATCAAATTTAGACAAGGTTTGATAGACAAAAGACAGCATTTGTTTCTCATGATTGTGCTTTGATAAAATGTCTCATCCCATACTGTCTCCAAAGGATTGCTACATGTTGCATCACTCACTACCAATCCACCTTGATATTTACAAATGCTGCAGCAAGGAACATAACTGCTGCAGTAGTGATATGTTCCACATTTTGGATGATTTCCATTAGTTTGCACCAAAAGATCATCAAAGATCATCAGCTACTAATAACCATGTAAATCTGGATTAAGGGGCTCCCATTTAGGTTGAGATAAAATAAAAATTATGTGATATAGTTCCAAATTCTTTTAAATACATTTCTGGGTCTGCCTTCAGATCAACAAGTTTAGTTCCAAATTTACTTGTGTAGTACAGACAGCCAGGGAGTGTACTGCAGGAAACATAGTTCCTTTCCTAGCTGAGGAGTCAACATATGAATGGCATTATACTTGACTGAATCCTCAGATCCAGTTTTAATCCACTGTTCACTGTATCCTTGATAATGAAGCTCATTCCAATAATACAATAATAAGATTAAGACATTAGTATCAGATGAAAGGATTACTAGTTCGTTTCATCCTTAATGAACTGCATGGAGTGCATAAACGATGCAAAATACGTCTGCTTCCCCATCAGAATTCAGTTCTGGAACTTCAGTTACCAATCCAGTAGACAACCTTTGTTTGGGGGGGGGGGGGGTAAGATTATATTCATCTGGACCTCTGAAATTCCTGACATAAACCTCTAGTGGTGTATCTTTCCATGGATGTTCTAGAGCCATTTGATGATGAAGGGACTCCAGCTTTTTCTTGTTCTCAATTGATAGTCAAAAATGTGTTGCAATTCTATTGGAAGCTTCTCTTCCATTTTCTGACACTAATTTTTTTTATTGACATTTCAATTAAACACACAATATATTTTAGAAGCACACTTTCCTATACAGTAATTTACATTTCACGTATTATCTTAAAGATCTCCAAATGTTCTTACATTAAATTTCTCAATTTAATGAATATTGACCGTTACATCTACATTAAATCCAGACTTCATGGTGGTTGAAGGTGTAGTTTTATCCCCTGTCTACAATTGTTTCGCCAACTCATGAACTATGGCTCTCTTTGTTGTTGCGGTCATTAGGCCATCCTCATAAAACAAATAGGAAGGATATGAAATATAGCTATGTAGTAATTCCATCAAAGTGTCCTCATTCCTTAGTGAGCATCTTCACACTGAGTTGATTTTGTTGGTATATTACTGATGACTTGCTTTATTGACAGAATGGAGCAAATGTTTTCAGGTTGGTCATGCGAATTGGGGCAGATGGTTGTGTCTTCAAAAATTGATAGATTGATATATGGGAAAGATTATAGCTAATGTGCAGTTCTTGTAATTGTATTCCAGAATACATTACTATTTCAAAGAAAGACTCATATTATCAGGATTGGTGTTAATCTGAAGTATGGAAAATAAATCACATTAGTATGGCATGTGTATATATAACTATTACCAGTGAATACCTCTTAAATAAACGTTTTTACTGTTAACTTTTGGGATAAATGGCCTATTTTTTCATTTGGGTAAACTAAAATACCCTTAACATTTCCCAAAGAGAATGCAAACCTTAACAGATTTTCTCAGTCATAAATCATAGGGAATAATATAATTTTTAGCATAATTATCTATGAGTGAATTTTATTCACAACACACACACTCACACATACAAATACACATACACACATACACACATACACACACACACGTATATATATATATATATATATATATATATATATATATATATATATATATATATATATATATACATATAAAAAACACACATACGCACACACAAACACACACACACACACACACACACATATATATATATATATATATATATATATATATATATATATATATATGTATATGTATACACACATACAAATACACACATATATACACACACACACACACACATATATATATATATATATATATATATATATATATATATATATATATATATATATATATGGTTATGGGCCACACCCATCAAACATACAAAAATCTCTTAAACACAAATGAAGTCACTAACGACCAAGTCCACAGTAGGTGGAATGGCCGCATCAGAGTGTACAGAGATGGAATCAAGGAGGATATGAAAAGCTGAAAATAAAACTTTAATATTTATTACAAACCTTTCAGAAGGAAATGACCACTGAGCCTCTTACAAAATACATTAAATAAACCAAATCCAAACACTCATTGAAAACATAGAATAACCAACACTTACACCAAATTATGACAGACTATACAATCACACTTTAAAGAGAGGACCCCGAAAGTAATAGAATGCCGAAAAGTCAGAATAACCTAACTTATTTTACACGCTAAATGATTAACAAAAATAAATTGCTTCCCTTAATTGAGCTTCAAACAATGGAAGTGGGAAGCACAGCCTTCAAATCACAGGTCGAGGGGATTAATATACACTGCACCAGACAATCCATGGACACCGCCGTCAGACAGGTAATCATTCACTTTAACATCGCAAGACGATCAACGGACACGGAGGTCCAAAAAGACACCACTCCTTACCAGATGGCAGAGAGGTCCCCTTGGCTAAATCAATGAACCAAGGGCGAGGTTGAATAATCCATAAAGCTTCCAAAGGAAGACAACAGCATAAAGTGTAGAAAGGCAAACCTTGAATATTAGACTCAGTCAGTCGAGCACTCCTCTTCTTAAAGGTCCAGAAACAACTGTCTCTCCCTGGACGCTCAGCGCCCAAGTCACCTCCAACACCACCCGTGAAAATAAAACAAGCTCATTGTAATTAAAACTATACAACAAGTCAGAAAAGTCGGGGAGGAGGAAACAGGGTCATTACGTTCCAAAAGAAATAATACCTGCCAAAGTGACTTGATCAAAACAAAATCAATATACGTTAAATGTAACACATACTAACAATATATATATATATATATATATATATATATATATATATATATATATATATACATATATATATGTATATATATATATATATATATATATATATATATATATATATATATATATATATATATATATATATATATATATATATATATATATATATATATATATATATATATATATATATATATATATTCTTTAACTTCAATAAACAATGATGAATTCAACACTCAAATTCAGACACAATATGAAAGATATAGATTTGTGAGATGTGTTTACATGTGAAATGTAATATACATTATATAAATTATGGAATCTTTTTCTTGGTCCAGGTACCCAACCCCTCTTCCGGCCTAATGGACTACGCTACAAGTATGAGGCCGGAGTATCATCAGGCTATAATTGACCTTATTCATTATTACCGATGGGATCACATCATATACCTCTATGATTCCCATGATGGTAAGTCTAGCACAATTTACTAGTTTGGCTTTGTAGGTTTTTCCTCCCTTTCCTTCCACCAAAGTTCTTCAACAGTGTTATTGCACCATTGTGACAAAAGATTATGGTAGCCGCTATAAATGGGATTTTTGGGTTCAAACCATGTCGTCCTGATGGAAGGTTCCTTCAGTAGCTTCCTAAGGGTATATATGACTATAGTAGATATTCCCAGAGAATTAAACTAAAGGTTTCACAGAATTCTAACTTCTGGCGCGAGTACCCATAAGGTTTCCCTTTAGGATATCGTATAATAACAGGGGATGTATGCTTGACACGCCACATAGCTATCTGCACCCCACATAGCGTTTACGCTTCGAGGGGGAAGTGTGGCAAGTTATGGGAGGAGCCGTTACTAAATTCTCCTCCTTCAATACTGTTACGGTACTCAGCGACGTCCGGTCGCCATGTTGGCCGCCATCTTGGTTGATGTCACCGTTGCGCGCCATCCCCATTCCTTCTCACGTAGCGTTTATGACCAGGTGTTTTTCCCAGTTTTTCGCTAAGTGATCCATCATGTCGCAATCTTCTGCCTCGCCTTCTTCTGGAAAGTTGAGTACCATATTCTTGTATTGTATAAATCAGCTCTAGCCGTAAAGTAACGTCTTTTTATCTTAAAATACCGTGTTTTGTGGCGGAGCTGTGCCTTGACTGGAGGCGTCATGACACTGACGCGGTTGTTCGCTTCGCATGCTTTATTTAGTTAGCCAGAACAACCTTCCCGGTCTTATAACTAATTATCAGCATTAGTTATTTAGTCTTCATTGCTAGGAATTAGTTATATTATGCCGACAGTATCCAATTTCGGCGAGTGTAGGTAACCAATTTGTATGCTAGATTGCTAGCCTAGCCCCTAGGCTCGATAGCCTAGGCGGTTTTGTTTACTCTCATGCATGATATAATAAGTGTTCCTAGTGTTAAGTTACGAAATGAAGATATTAGGCATTTATACATATAAGATTCAGTGATTGCACACATGTTTTTTGCCTTCTAGGAAGTATACAAGGGGTTTCGATGATCTTGGTAGTTGACTCCCTTGCCCCTAACCTAACGCTAGGGCTTTTGTATACTTTCTCACCTCCCCAGTTACCTTACCCAAGGTAATCTCCTCCCTCTGAGGTAGCCTAGGCTACATCCTAGCCCTCCTTACCTCGAATCGTATTCGAGTGAGGTTAGGCTAGGATTTTCTTTCCCCGCTCCTAGCCATAGTACATGAGCTTTGAGTTTGGGACAGAACCTCAGAGTACCAGTCGTTCGGCCCCAGCTACCTCTTTAGGTGAATGAACTCTCCTTTTGGTCTTTGCTGCCCTTCCCCCTTGTCCACACCTGGTAGGGTTTCGACTCTTCTTCCCTGTGGTCTAGCGACTTGTCCTACACCTGCCTTCCCTGGGTTGGGGACTCGCTTCCCTAGCCTAGGTTAGGCAGGCCAGGGGATTCTGTTTCTTTATAGTTTAGGACAATACATTAGTGCTGTACCTTCTCTGAACTAACCTACCCTAGGGTGAAGAATGAATTCTTCCTACACCTGGGATAGTGCTAGTACTGAAACAGAACCCCCCCCCCCCCCTTGGAGTGTTGGTGAGGGCTTTGCCTTCCCCTACACTCCCCCTCAGGTCCCTTGCCCCTCCCCCCTCTGTCCTTTAGTGTTTGTCTAGCCATCACACCTCTGTCCGACGTCCTACAACTCCACAGCGTGCCGGTGTGTTGTGTGTTCGGCTCGGTCCTCTCGTTGGATAGTCTGAACTGCTACGCTTCCCGCATATGGTCAAACTATGGGATAGCATACGACAGGTCAGTCTGCCGGCGGAAGACCTCACTATCTTAGAGTGTTCTTTGATCCTCCCTTGGGCCGCCATCCGCAATTCTAGCAGACTGCTGGCTCTGTTGCGGCTGGATGAAAGATTGCCTCTCTCTCCCTTTTATATGAACACCCCTCTTCCGGAGGAAGACGAGGTTTGGGTAGTGAGCTACTGCCCTTCCCTCCCTCTTCCCCTATCCTTTCTCTTTACCTGATCAGTGCCGGTCCACTGCCGTCTCTACCCTGCCGGCAACAGCCGTCAGCGTAACCCGGTATCCTCTCTGTCTCATTGATTGACGTCAGTGTTGGAATAACTTCGCCGGTTGCTTGCCGACTGCCGGGGGCCGCCGACTTGCCGGCGATCTGCCATCATCCTGAGGTTTGTCCTCTCTCTGTCACATAGACTGATGACAGGGAGGGGTTCCCCCTGGATGGAGATTTGCCGGCACCCGGTGCGCTTTCGGCATTCCGTCACGCTGCCGGCGCCACCGAATCATATTACTTCAGTGGACTGTCACCTCCTGCCGGCCTTGTGCCGGCAGTGACTATTGTATAGCTACATACGATAGCCAGTACATCTATGGTATAGTACATACCCTAGACAGAAAACTATGGTGTATAGTTGTGCAGTAAATTCTTCTAGCATACTCTGTGCATCCATGCACAATTCCTTGCCGGGACCTATCTGAATAGGGAGGAATAATTTCTCTCCCTTTTCTTCTATGCTGAATGAACTCAGCTCCCCCTCTTACCATGACTAATTCCCTGGAGGAAGTCTAAGGTATTCTTTATCCAATGTGGATATTCCTTCCACCTCTTTAGGCTCTTAAAGAGCCCCTAGAATTAGTTATGGTGTGGGGTCACGGCAATTGGCTGGGCGGGATACACAAGTATGTGTCTTTTCTGCTTCTTTTCCAGCTTACCTATCCTAAGCTTACACTTGAAAAGGAATCTTATATTAAGTTTAAATAACTTCAAGACTAATATAAGATTACTTTAAGCCATTACTTTAAGTCATTGTAAATGACTTCTGTAGACTCATGTCCCCCTTTCTTTTACAGGAGGAGTATATCCGGTGTGAGAGCGCCTTCTGCAGCGTTCGGCGCCCGGACTTCTACGGCCACCTGGCGTGCCGAACCCATGCCAGCTGTTCCATCTCTCAAGGGACTCTACGGTATTGGGACCCGCATGTTTGCCCTGTCTGCAAAGACCTGCTCCATGAGGCGTTCGAGGAGGCCAGGGACATCGCCCGAGAGAAACTGCGCAAATGGGTGCTTGGTTTCCAGAAGAACGCCACAGGGCCCTATCTCAAAGGCATCTGCGGATGCTGTTATCTCCAAGCCTGAGATCCCCTGCATCCAGCTGACGGTTGAACCGGATGTATCGGACGCACTTCAAGACTTCCATCTTGACGAGGTGGAACGTATGTCGGAAGTGTCAGACACCACCGAAAGGACCCTGATGGCCGAGGGTCAAGAAGAGGAGGAGCACATGAAGTCTCCGGACTCCGAGGGCGACGTCGCCCGCGCCCCGTCTGTTACTTCCGTTGCTGTCTCGGAACCAATTCCCTCTACCTCTTCCACTCCTACACCAGTGGTAGTGGAAAACCAGGATAGCCTCCAGGCCCTGGTGGCCCTCCTGGACGAGAGGTTTCGTAAAAGAGACGAAGACCTCAAGAGGGAGATCCTCCGTCTGTCGAAACAGACGGCCAGGAAGATCAACGTTAAGGACCTTCCCCCTTGCTCAGTGACCAACCCCTGGAGGCATGCAGAGCAAATGCCAATTACGAGTGGACGAATTTTCGTCAATGATAAACTAGGCGCCATCCCCCTTGAAGAGGTGGAGTTTTGGCCTAGTTTTGAAGCATATCTGGACTGTTACATCTGTCTCAAGTCCGAGCCAGTTTCCAAGGAGGAAACCGAGCCTAAGGAGGTCATCGTCTTTGAACATGCAAAGGCTCAAGCTCTTCTGGCTGGCTGCCTTAGGAGCAAGATCTACACCAACTCCAAGGTGCCGGCCCTAAGCAAGAAACATCCATCCTTTCTTGCTCCTGCCACCATGGTCTTTCCCTTTGCTGAAAAGTCCCTGCTGGCAGTGTTGAAGGCGGTGGAGGAAGGGAAGCCCTGCCCTACATTGGAGGAATGTAGGCCCCTCTCCCTTGCCCTCCCTCCCGACGACAAGAACTGGAAAGACATTCAGTTAACTTTCTCTGTGGGAATGTTGGAGGCTGACATCGCAGGACGGCAGTTTAATGAGAACCTCCCCAAGCTCTCCGAATACCTTCTGCGTTGGGAGCTGGACACGAAAGAGAAACTGGCTGTCTCCCTTTCTCACCAAGTTCAATTGGAGACGATGGCCGGGGACACTCGGACCCCAGGCTTCTACATGGTCTTGGCTAAGACCCATCTCGCCAGCTTGACAAAGGATTTCTATAGCTTCATCAGGGCCTAGAGAGCCTGTAGAGAATTCCTGTTTGCGGATGCTACCGTCAAACATGAACCCCGGAAACTGATTTCCTCCAACATTTGGGGGAAAGATCTCTTCCCTAACGACCTCGTGAAAGAGATCGTTGACAGCGCCACCACAGAGAACCGGAACCTTCTCAATAAGTGGGGCATGTCAAAGAAGAGGAAATCTTCTCAGGATGAGGGCCCCCAACCTAAGAAGAAATTGAATAAACCTAGACCCCAGCAGCTGCAGGCTAAGCGCCAGTTTCCGGCACCCGCTACATGGGGTTGGTGGCTCAGCCCCAACAGACCTTTCAGCTGGTCCCTCAGCCGGTGGTGGCTCAGTCACCACTCTTCACACCTGCCTACGAAAGGCAGTCAACTACCTTTCATCCCAAAGGTAAAGGCTCCAGCAGAGACTCCTCTCGACGTCCATCCAGAAGGAGAGGAGGAAGGGGAGCAGGCGGCCGAGGTGGTAAACCCTAAGGAAACCAGAAGCAATGAAATGCTTCCTGTGGGAGGAAGACTTCGCCTCTTCCAGGATCGTTGGACCTTCGATCCTTGGGCTCACAGCATCATCAAGAATGGACTAGGGTGGAGTTGGGTAACACCACCTCCAGCCTTCCACCAATTCTTCCAACACTCCACCCCCGTCCTGGAAGAATACGCCCAAAAACTCTTGAACAAGAAGGATGCTCTATCGAGGACAACCCCAATAGAGTCGGAATGGTCCCTAGACGCAGACTCATTCTCCTTCATCTCTCTACAAGTCCTGGAACTGCAGATCGACTTCTTCGTGACGAGCGACAACAAACAACGTCCTCGTTATGTGGCCCCATACGAGGACCCCAGAGCGGAAGCAGTGGACGCCATGTCCCTGGATTGGAACAGATGGTCCAAGATTTACCTGTTCCCTCCACCCAACCTTCTGCTGAAAGTCCTCACCAAGCTGAGAACCTTTCAAGGAACAGCAGCCCTAATGGCACCCAAGTGGCCCCGGAGCAACTGGTTCCCCCTAATCCTGGAATTACAACCCAAGGTAATTCCTCTGGCGGACCCAGTTCTCTTCCAGCAAGTTCAGAAGTCGACTGTCTTCGCTTCATCAAGGAAAACCAGGGACCTACATCTCATGATTTTCTCTCCCTTGCCGTAAAGAAGAGGTTTGGGATCTCGAAGAAAAGTTTGGACTTCCTAGAGGAATACAAAACAAAATCTACCAGAAGGCAATACGAGTCATCCTGGAAGAAATGGGTCTCCTTCGTTAAGGCTAAAAATCCTACAGAAATCTCTATAGACTTGTGTCTGTCCTTCTTTATTCACCTTCGTGGACAGGGCTTGGCAGCCAACACGATTTCCACCTGCAAATCGGCCTTGACAAGACCATTACTTTATGCCTTCCAGATCGACCTGTCCGACGACATCTTTAACAAGCTGCCAAAGGCATGGGCTAGACTCCGTCCTGCACCTCCACCGAGACCCAGGACAAGGTGCTCCATTTTGCCTCAAGTTTGGACAATGAGTCTTGCCCTCTGAAAGATTTGACTCAAAAAGTGATTTTCCTTTTTGCTCTGGCCTCGGGAGCCCGAGTCAGTGAAATTGTGGCTTTATCAAGAGAAGAAAGCCAGATAAAGTTTGCTGAAACAGGCGAACTTACCCTCTTTCCTGACCCAACGTTTCTCGCCAAGAACGAGCTTCCCACCAAAAGGTGGGGCCACTGGAGAATCTGCCCTCTGAAGGAAGATGTCTCTCTATGCCCAGTGGAGAGTCTAAAGGTCTATCTTTGAAGAACTTTAGACTTTGGTGGAGGACAGCTCTTTAAAGGAGAAACATCGGGGTCTGATTGGTCACTCAAACAACTAAGGGCAAAGATCACCTACTTTATTCACAGAGCGGATCCTGACAGTACACCCGCAGGTCATGATCCCAGGAAAGTCGCCTCTTCCCTGAACTTTTTCCAGTCAATGGATTTCGAGAGTCTTCGCTCTTTCACGGGCTGGAAATCCTCAAGAGTGTTTTTCAAACACTACACGTAGCAGGTGCACGAGCTTAAGCGTTATGTGGTAGCAGCAGGTAGTGTGCTAAAACCTGCTGCTTAGTGCTGCGTAGAACAGTGAGTTATTCGGGACTGTAACTCCATGGGTGCCTGTGTTGACCCTAGTGCGAAACATAGTGATTTTAAGTGCCACCTTGTGACCTAAGGACTGTTCTTCTACAAAGGTGAAGTAACATAGACAGAAACACGTGTGCCACATGTTTTTAACATGAAATGTATATAAGACTTTCTAGAAAGACCTTATAGTTCCTCTGGAACTTATGTGTGTAATGGCAAGTTTTCCTTTTCAGATTCCACACCCACTTCTTCTGATGTCTTTAGTCTATGTTTTTAATTGCATTCCATTTTAAAATTTCCTTATTTCATGCTAATTCTTATTTTACTGAATAAAATAGAATTTTGTTACCCTGTGTGTCTCATTTCGCCCTCACTCATGAAATAAAAACACTGTTAGAGAAATTTTATCACCCCATTATTTGAAAATTATTATAAACAATGTTATAATATTGTTTCTCTTGATGCAAACTCATCTAGACCAAGGTAATTTATTCCAACACAATTGTACTTACCTTCTTCTATCTGGCCCTGGGACCGGCAGGTATCTCCGAGACTAGGTGAGTTCCTCTATCAAGAAACTTCAAGATGTTCCTTGCGTCCAAATAGGACTTCCCTGCCAGGGGGCCAGGAAGCGGTAACATGGTATATGCTTATCTGAAGTGACATGTAATGGAAATGTCACAGGTCTCTGTGGTCATCAGACCAAAGGAATATTGTTTAGAAGTCGAAGGCACTACAAAAAGGGAAAAATCCACGATACATTAATTCTCTGGTACACTTCCATCAGGATGACATGGCTTGAGCCCAAAAAACGAATTTTGAGAGAAGCAAAAAATCTATTTTTGGGTGAGATAGCCATGGATCCATCAGGATGGATGGATCCACCCTTGTTCTCTATTCCGGCCTTGACAGGCCCCTCCCAATCTTATTGTATCATGGAGGCTGGTATAAACGCCAGAAGCAATGAGGATGGCGCGCAACGGTGACGTCAACCAAGATGACGTCGCCGAGTACCATAACAGTAACGAAAGAGGAGAATTTAGTAACGGTTCCTCCCATAACTTGCCACACTTCCCCCTCGAAGCGTAAACGCTATGTGGGGTGCAGATAGGTATGTGGCGTGTCAAGCATACGTCCCCTGTTATTATACGATATCCTAAAGGGAAACCTTATGGGTACTCGCGCCAGAAGTTAGAATTCTGTGAAACCTTTAGTTTAATTCTCTGGGATCATCTACTGTAGTCATATATACCCTTAGGAAGCTACTGAAGGAACCTTCCATCAGGATGACATGGCTATCTCACCCAAAAATAGATTTTCCGATCTTTGTAGTATTGCACCTATTTCAGATAATTTATTCCAAAATGATATATTCGCCAAATATTGTTCACTGTCCCACTACCAAATTTGTTCTTTTCTCTCTTTCTTAATCAAATACACGACTAGTTATGGGATAAGCGAATTGGTCATTAAAGATCTAATGGCTTGAATTTAAAATATCTTGTAAAACATTTTTTCGGCAATGAAATTTTAGAACTGTTAGAAGAATTGGCTATATGAAAGGCAATCTGCTAAAAAGGAAAGTAAACCTAAATAGAATTAAGGTTCGTTTAGCTACGAGGTCGTATGATAACTTATGAGAGAGAACTCTTTGAAGATTAATTCTTTAACAACGGAAAAGACAGTTTCATTAGATAAGGTCAGCGAATTCGATATTCATTGATCATAATCAAGGAGTATAAATAATTATTTATACTCTAAGTATATCTATAGTAGATCAAAACATTGTTTTAAGGAGCAAAATGTGGATTGTTTGAATAACAACGTTTATATTTCCGTTGACAAGAGCTTTAACATGATAATTTTTTTTTTTTTTTGAACTGATATCGATATGCTACAATGAATCGTCTTCTGAATGGTTTTGTAAAAGATAGGTTTCCAATCTAGTCTAAGGGTTTTGAATATAAGTTTTAGCCATGTCTTAAGGATCAATATCTTATTGTGGTAAGTCACTAAGATGAAAATATGAATTAATTTCAAAACAAGAAAGTATATTGTAATATGTTGATATCCAAAGAAATTTGACACACGAACGATGAATAAATTTTTGGTGTGACTTGGGATCATGAAATTAATGCGATATTGGATAATATGATAATATCAGATATTTCACATTTCTAAACGTTCATTAAATCTTTCAAGTTAAACAAAACTGTTTTGTGATAGTGTTCTCCAAATGTATATAGATCTCCAAGCAAGATTTAGTCAGTAAACTTCAAGTTTCTTATATGAATATTGGAAGGTAGAATATGGTGGGGTTATTGTATTACACTAAAGGTACAGACTATAACAATGAAGAGTATTATTGAAAATAATCATGATAGCTGGATATGATTTTACTTGGTATCTGTAAATGAAACTTCCAAAAAGCATGATGCAGCAATGAGATGTTCCGAGAGATTTTACAGGACAATAGTGGATAAAGATATGCTAATGATATTTAAGTAATATTATCTTAAAATAATTACGTTTATGTTGAGTTATTGAAGCTTTGATAAAAGGAACCACTAACAGGAATGTAATTTCTGATTATTTTCTCTTTCTCCAATGTTTCGACTATATCTTTCCGGAATGTGGCAGGAATCGTGTCATTCCGGTCTAGCAGGAAATTTTTCCCCCCTGACTTAAATTCCCTCCGGGAAAAATAGCCCAGGATCGATTTCCCCTCGGGAAAAGCAGCCCCGGCTGTTATTCCCCAAAGGGGAATTTCAGCCCTAAGATATTTCCCCCCCCCCATAGGCCATTTCTCCCCAACCCTCCCTTATTAATATGATTATTATTATTATTATTATTAACTATTATTACTTGCTAGGCTACAACCGTAGTTGGAAAAGCAGGATACTACAACCCCAGGGGCCCCAAAAGGAAAAATAGCCCAGTGAGGAAAGGTAACAAGGATAAATAGAATATTTTAAGAACAGTAACATCTAAATAAACATTTCCTATATAAACTATAAAAACTTTAACAAAACAAGGGAAAGAGAAACCATATAGAATAGTGTGTCAGAGTGTACCCTCAAGTAAGAGAACTCTAACCCAAGACAGTGGAAGACCATGGTACAGAGGCTATGGCACTATCCAAGACTAGAGAACAATGGTTTGATTTTGAAGTGTCCTTCTCCCAGAAGAGCTGCTTACCATAGCTAAAGAGTCTCTTCTACCCTTGCCAAGTGGAAAGTAGCCACTGAACAATAGTAGTTAACCCTTGGGTGAAGAATTGTTTGGTAATCAGTGTTGTCAGGTGTATGAGGACAGAGGAGAATTTGTAAAGAATATGCCCTACTATTCGGTGTATGTGTAGGCAAAGTAAAAATGAACCGTAACCAGAGAGAAGGATCCCATGTAGTACTGCCTGGCCAGTCAAAGGTCCCCATAACCCTCTAGCCGTAGTATCTCAACGGGTGGCTGGTGCCATGGTCAACCTACTACCTTACAGAGAAACAATTTTGATGAAATAAATAATGAACGGTAAGTTTGACAAAATATTAGGATATATATATATATATATATATATATATATATATATATATATATATATATATATATATATATATATATATATATATATATATAATGTTACGCAACGTTACCAACGTTACGATGCCGTTGCTAACGTTAGCAATGCTACGATAATATTAGCATGTGCATTTTAAAGCATTTTTCCATATACCCTTTACACAAAATATAAAAAGGTACAAAAGGGTACAGAACCTAACAAACCCACCTAACCTAACCTAGAAGTTCCCAAGTCACAACCCCTAGCCGGGGGCAAGCCCCCGGACCCCCTTCCCAGGTCACAAACTTGTACTGGCAACAGGTAATGTTGAACTGCGCACTCTAAAAACATTAAGATTAAAGAAATTAATTACTTTCTTTTATGACCCAGTGTAATGGTGTTTTTCCCCGTCCGAAATAATGGTTACTTCCACCAAGCAAAAGGGGAATCTTGGCCTAGAGGGGGGAATATTATCCTGGGACAAAGTTCCCCCGGGGTGATATATATCCTGAGCCATATTTCCCCCAGGAGGAATTTTTGATGGGGGGGAAAGCAGACCATTACACCGGACAAAAATCCCAGAACTAAAACTTTCACTTAATTTGATGGCTGCTTTTCCGGTCCCATACAGCAGGAGTACCTTACTCTCTACAGGACCTCTGCTGTCGTTTTACCATGTTCGTTCACAGTATTTATCGTTTCAGATCACGTATTGTTCATTTACAGTTAAATCATCAATGTTGTATGATTTCTTAAATAAGAAGGTCTTCAGTTTCCTCTTGAAAGCCTTAATGTCTTCAATCATTCGAATGTTTCGTGGGAGCTTATTATATAGTCTTGGGGCCGTATATTTAAAGGCTCTACAGCCTAAAGTAGACATATATCTAGGTTCCAACAGTTTGAAGCCATCTGTAACTATTCTTGTGTCGACACGACTTGTTGACTGTGCAATATGGAGCAATTCTCTTAAGTATTTTGGACGACTGGTTCTGATAACTTAGTGGGTTATTGTACATATTTTAAATTCAAATCTCGCTTTAATCGGCAGCCAGTGTAAATCGATTAGTATAGGGTTGATCTTTTCTCTAGATGGGACACCATTTATCAGTCTTGCTCCTCTGTTTATTATGTTTTGTAATTTCTTAAGTTGCATTTTTGGTAAATTGTAATACATAGAGTTGCAGTAGTCAATCCTGGTAATAACACAGTTTATCACAAGTTTCTTTAGAGATGATAACCGGCAGTTTTTATTACATTATTTATTGGGACATTTAAAGACAGGTTGCAGTCAAGAAATACACCTAGATCTCGAACTTTTCTAAATATCAGCACTGAATCATTATTTGTGTTCATTTGAATATCACCCAAGTTTCTCACGCTGTATCTCTTATCCACCAACATGAATTTAGTTTTGTTCTCATTTAATTTTAGTTGTTTAAATGTCATCCATTCTCTAACACTATCAAAGATTTGGTTTAAAGTTTCAGTAGTGTCATCTACATCATTTATGGAGTAGTAAAATTGTGTCATCTGCAAATAGTTTGAACTCCATTCCATGTCTTAGTTGCATTTTCGATAGACCAATAGTATAGATGCAGAATAAGATTGGGCCAAGTACACTCCCCTGGGGTACTCCTCTGTTTAAGGGTTCATATGATGAATAAGAGTTTCCAATTTGTACACAGTAATTTCTACCAACTAAGTAGTCTTTTAGGTATTCGAATGTTTGATCTTCAACACCGATGGACCGTAGATCATTTAGTAGCAGTTCATGCACAACTGTATCAAAAATAGTACTGAGATCGAGCAGTATTAAGGTACCACATTTATTTTCATCCATCATTTCTAGCATATCATTTACAACAGAGCAGATGGCTTTCTCCTTAGAGTATAGTTTTCTGTAAGCAGATTGGTTGTCAGACAAAGCTTCTGTCACTTATAAGTGACTGACTAGTTGTTCAAGAATTACATATTCAAGCACTTTTGAAACAAAGGATAGATTTGAAACAGGTTTATATGAGCATAATTCTTGGTAGTCCAATGCATTTTCCAGAACTGGTGTGACTATAGCCATTCTCTCAGATTTAGGAAACTTACATTCATCAATGCTTGCATTTGCTATTCTCATTATTATTTCGGCTAGACTAGAAAAGTCTCTCTCTCCAATTACTTCAGATATTGCCATAGGATCGATCGCGCAGTTTGTTTTCTTTGCTCTCTTGATAATTCTGGAGATTTCATCTAGTGTTATGGTGATAAATCGTATTAATTTTGTCTGTGAGCCCAGTGTATCATTAATCTGATGTTGAGTATTTTCAAATGACCTGGTTATATTTTCAATTTTGTTTTTAGGGAATACTAAAAAATGATTTGTTAGTCCCTGGTCACTGTATCCATCAGGTAGTTTCTCTTCTTTCATATTTCCAAATATACCATTCAGGAGACGATATAACTTATTTATGTCTGTTGCTGCTTCGAGAATCTCTCTCTTATAGTATTCACTTTTTTCTTCTTCTTAGTTGGTATTTATATTGACACGCAGCAGTTATGTATTCTACCCAAGTACTTTCAGTTTTTAACCTATTCCACTTTCTTTATGTCTTTATTCCCTCTTTTTTACCAAAGTCTCTCCATCAAACCGAGGAGATTGGTCTTTTACAGTTATAGTCTTTTCCATCGGTGAGCAAATGGTATCATATTCACTTTTACTCACTTTATTATAAGTGGTCGTAAGATAGTTAGCACACATAGCTCCTAACAGACGTTGGTCATCATGATCACAAGGAATGTTGATAGCATCATTCATTTTCTTCGTAACTTCTTCAAGAAATACGGTAGGAGAAAAATTTAGTTTATGTCTAAAGTTTTTCTTTACTAATGTATGTTTCTGTAGAGGTAGACTAAATGTAATAAGTTTGTGTACTGGGGAGATAGTACATTTCTCTTCAACTTTTATATTATATACAATATTATTCATGTCATCACTTGGAACTAAGTCTAACGTATGCCCAGTTAAAATAATTATACAGTTGACATTATTCACGAGGCAATATGATTCTAGTAACTCTCTAAATGCCAAAGCGTCAGGATTTGAAGCGTCATCCATCCAAAAATTGAAGTCTCCACAGATAACTAATTCGTTTTTTCTCCGTGATAATCATCTCAATGAGAGCACCGAAAGATACTAGTGTTTGTTCTAGGAGGTTTGCAGATTGTTACAAAGGATATTCTTCTGGTTTTTGGCATAAATTCTATTTCTATATATTCAAAGCTTGTTACAATAATTATTTTCAACGTTTTAAAATTTGAGTAACTTTTATGAATAAAGAGTCCGACATCCCCACCATACTTACCTTCTCTCGGTATGTGAAAGAAGGCATGTGTGGGAGGCGTCATTTCAGTGAACTTTGCCTTGTCCAGGATATTTAGCCATGTTTCAGATAATTCTATTTCTATATATTCAAAACTTGTTACAATAATTATTTTCAACGTTTTAAAATTTGAGTGTCTTTTATGAATAAAGAGTCCGACATCCCCACCATACTTACCTTCTCTCGGTATGTGAAAGAAGGCATGTGTGGGAGGCGTCATTTCAGTGAACTTTGCCTTGTCCAAGATATTTAGCCATGTTTCAGATAATGCTAGTATATCTAGATATTTCTCGTTTATCAATTCTCGAATTTGAACAGTCTTATTACCTACAGATTGTATATTTACATAGCCACAGTTTATGACATCTCTAGTAACCATGATCAGTATTTTCCGCTAGTCTTTTCAATTCCAAGTCATAAGCTTTGCAGTCTAGAATTTACTGTGTGGTCACCTGATTTGTTTAACTTTGTGCAGTTTATACGCTTTGACATTTCCGAATTACACTCCCTGGTGGAATGTCTTCCTGAACATTTCCCGCAGACTTTATCTTCATTCTTAGACTTGCAATCTTTTTCAAAATGTCCATACCTCTGACAGTGGTAGCAGGTGATCACGTGGTACCTATCACGTATGTTATAGATACCCAATCGTAACAAAACTTTGTCCCCATTATCATGAATAGCCCTCCGAACTTCAGGATCACATTTTCTGTTCTCCCTCCGTGTTATTACATATGAGGCAGACATAGTCAGGAGCAGACATAGTGTACTGTTTCTTATCACTTAGGTTTCTCCATAAGACTATCTAATATCTTTTCAATGATATTCTAAGCGCTTCTTAATGATCTGTTAAAAAAAAACGGCTGTTTCGTATAACTAAATGCAATGTTGTACAAAGGTGATTTTCCTGTGAAATGTCTCTTGGTCTACTTCAATAATAAGAATGTTTATTTCCAACGCATAAGCATAAATATATTTTTGGTCAGTAATAAACTGCTGCTTCCAATGACTTATTGAATTTGCCAGATGATATCGAAATGAAGAATGGCATTAACCACGGCAAGGTTAATCATTCCTATGTATTATTTAGTTTAGAAAGGCAACAAGGAAGGCTAGGAGACATTTTGCAGTAATAAGCTCTTGGAATACTCATTCTTTGTCCGTTCCTCACTGGTATTGAATACCAAAGAGAACTGATACCATGTTCATCTGTTTTGTTTTGTTTTCTTCAGAAATGACCATCAACTTTTTATGTCGGGGCAAAATATTGTGTATTGTGTCTGTAATGAAAGTAATACTTGATGATAATTTCCAAGCTTTATTCAACACATTAGCAAACTACCATATCTGTAACAAAGAAAGACAACAATGAATATCAACATAAATTCACATGTTAACACAAACACATAACTTATGATAATCATGCCATAAAACATTAACATAGGAAGAACAAAACAATAAACAAAACAATATAAATACTCAAACATTGACAGTAAGAAACAGCTAAGACCAACTGATATCACATTCTCCCCTCCTAGAAAATTCAACTGTAATCAACACAAATGTATTGGTTTAATCCCATTCATAGCGATCAGGCGGCCTTGACACACGAGTGAACCTTCTTATCTCAGTGGGCTCACTAGATTCATGACAATCACAGTTATCATGAGTTTGTGTATCCTGCACTTCAGTTGTATCTGGGGACTCCATCTCTCCTGATGGTTCAACATGGTGTACAGGAGACGTTGCACCTTCAGGACTCGGGGCTAAGTCACGGGTAGACACAGTTGATTCTCTACCGTCTGGATATTTGACATTTGCATATATTGAGTTTGCATCCATGAGTTGAACCTTTTCAGTTAACGGTTCATGTTTGCTAGACCTAATATGCCGTCGCAATAGTACAGGTCCAGGAGTCAAAAGCCATGATGGTAATGTACTTCCAAGACTAGAGCGTCGCTGAAACCTGAAAAAACGTTCATGAGGTGTCTCATTAGTTGCTGTACATAAGAGCGACCTAACTGAGTGCAAAACCTCAGGGAGTACTATCTCCCAGTGTTGAGTCTTCAAGCCATGACTTTCGAGTACTAAACAAATAGATTTCCAAATAATACCATTATATCTCTCAACCTGGCCGTTGCCCATCGGGTGGTAAGGTGTCGTTCTGCTGGTTGAAACCCCCTTCTGAGAAAGGTACAGTTTCAGTTCTTGGGACATGAAAGAAGCACCTTGATCTGAATGAATGAAATTAGGCATTCCACAAAGGATAAAAATAGATTCAAGTCATTTGATCACTGTTTTCGAATGCATGTTTGGACAGGGAAACACAAAGGGGAAACGTGAATACTCGTCAACAACCGTAAGAATGTACTTATTGCTCGTGGTAGAGGGCAGAGGCCCCTTGAAATCAATGCTGAGACGTTCCATTGGCTGGGTGGCCTTTATGAGGACTCCTTTTCCTGGACGATGGAATTTTGGGTTTTGTTGGGCACAAATTCTACAAGAAGCACACACTCTTTTCATGTCATCTGTTTAAAATGGGAGGTTTTTGGATCGCACAAAGTGCTAAAGGCAAGTGACGCCAGGATGACAGAGGTTTTCATGGATGTCAGTGAGACTTGACATTGAGGAAATAGAACAACAATAGGCACGAGTCAGGGTGTCCGGTGCAATATTCTGTTTCCCCGGACGATACTGTATAGTATAGCTGTATGATGCCAGCTCCAACCTCCGCTCTTGTTTCTTGTTGTTCTTTATTTTAGTTCGCTTCCTGCTGTCTAACATGAACATCACTGATCTTTGATCAGTAATCAGAGTAAAATGTCGTCTCGCTAAGAAATGGCTCCACTTGCGAACCGCTTCAATAATAGCTGTGGCCTCTTTTTCCACTGCTGGATAATGCAACTCGCTACCCTGGAGCATTCTCGACATAAAAGCTACTGGGTGGCCACCCTGATTCAAGACTGCGGAGACAGCAATTTCCGAAGCATCACACTCTACAACAAAAGGAAGACTCTCATCCACAGCCCGCAGTGAAACACCCATAAGTTGTTTTTTTAAAGAATTGAAAGCAGCTAGTGGTGGCTTGCTCAGTGGAAAAGTTTTTGTGTTCACTAAGGGATGTATCGTGTCAGAAAAACCAGGGATCCATTTGGCATAATAGGCAAACAATCCTTGAGCTCTTCGCAGATAGCCCATATTTGTGGGAGGCGGTAATTCTTGAAGGGGACGTAATCTGTTTGGGTCAGGCTTTATAACATTATTCCCGACACAATACTCTAGAACAATGGTGCACAGCCGGCGGCCCGCGGGCCGCATGCGGCCCCCAGTGAAGCACATGGCGGCCCTCGAAGTTATCATAGAAAACACAATATATCACTCTCTGTACAGTAAAAGAAAATAATAAATATAAACATATTACTCCGTCTTATGATATAATTACAAATAGTAAAAATTTACTATATAACACACACATACATATGTATGTATGTATATGTGTCTGTGCATATATAAACATATATATATATATATATATATATATATATATATATATATATATATATATATATATATATATATATATATATATATATATATATAAATATATATATATATATATATATATATATATATATATATATATATATATATATATATATATATATATATGTATGTATTATTCTTTGTGTTTTCTTGTTATTGTTGAATTATCTCGTTATCTACAATCAGTTCATTCACTAGATTCATAATTTCAACACCATCCTCGAACACGAAAGCAGTCGAGACAAGAGGTGAACACGTATGGCTGTCTACAACGTTGTCTAGACGGGAGTAACCTCGTTGTTGTGAAGGGAAGGTAACCACCTGAAGTTATATCTAAATTAATATTTATCATAATTTTGAATACTATTCTCTTTTTAAACAGATGCGAAACCTGTTTTTGTTTTTCTTGTTTTTCTTTTTTTATTGTATTTTACATTCAAAATTATGGTTTCCTAATACATCTAAATTCCAGTTTAAAAGGTTTGTAAAATGATTATTTGGCAACCTTCCAAGTTAGCCAATTTGTCTGAGCTCCGATAGTTTCTTTGCAGTCTAAAATAGGAGATATTGCTACAAGGCCAGGCATTTATCATTGTAGTGCTTTCAGATTAATTTTGCTTAGCTACTATGGCTTCTGGTACTTCTGTGGACAAAAACTCAAGTTGAAAACGAAAGCTCGAAGATGAACATAGAAAATTTCAAGAAATATGGACAGATAAATATTTCTATGTGGAAAACAGTGAAAAAAAAAAATCATTTGCTTGATATGCCAGAATAGTGTGGCCGTTTGTAAGGAATACAATTTGCAAAGGCATTATCTGACAAAGCACAAGCCCTATGAAAAATTTGTTGGTGAACTAAGAAAGCAGAAAATTAAATCACTAATGCAAGGTTTTCATGTGCAGAAAAATATGTTTATTCAGAAAAATAAAGAGGTACAGGACGTAACAGAAGTGAATTATGAAATTGCAAACCTGATTGCTAAACATTCCAAGGCATTTTCAGAGGGGGATTTCTTTAAAAAGTGTATTCTACTTGCTGCTCAAAAACTTTCTCCAGATGTTTTGAAAAAGTTTGAGAATATCAGTAGGAAACGTATGACAGTGCAACGTCGTATTGTTGATTTGTCGGGTAATATAGTAGACCAGTTGAAGGAGAAAAGTAAACAATTTGTGTACTTCTCCCTAGCCACTGATGAATCTACTGATGTTAAATCTACGGCTCAGCTACTTGTATTTGTACGTGGTGTGACAGAGGACTTTTCTATTCATGAGGAACTCGTAGGGCTCAGTTCATTGAAGGGGCAGACAACTGGTAGTGATTTACTTAATGGACTTTTAGAACAAATTTCAGTAATTGAGTTAGATTTGGACAAGTTAGTAGGAATATCAACTGAGGGGGCTCCTGCAATGATAGGCAAGCAGAATGGATTGGTGCAGCTATTGATTAAACACCTTGGAGAGCGAAAATATGAATTGAAACAATTTCATTGCATAATACATCAACAAAATTTGTGTGGAAAAGAACTGGACTTTGATCATGTAATGAAAGTTGTAGTTTCTACAGTCAATTTTATCAAGTCACGCTCAGCTTTGCATCACCGGTAATTCAAGCAATTTCTTGATGAAATTGAAGCAGAATATGGCGATTTAGTGTTTTCCACTCAAGAAAGGTGGTTAAGCAGGGGAAATACGCTGAAAAGATTTATCAGTCTTCTGGATGAAATTGAGATATTTCTTAATGAAAAGAATAAGATGGTACCAGAACTTACAAATGCTGACTGGCTTTGTGATTTGTCATTTCTTGTAGATCTCACAAGTCATTTAAATAACTTGAATCATAAACTTCAGGGGAATAACCAACTTATTTCTCAGCTAGCCAATTATGTGACAACTTTCGAACAAAAACTAAAATTGTTTCAGTTACAGATAGTTAAAGGAGAGTTAGGACACTTCCCAAATTACAAACTTATGTGTGAGAAACACAAAGTATGCAATAGACATGAATATTATGCAGCAAAATTAGGAAAACTTTTGGAGGCCTTTGAGAGCCGATTTGAGGACCTAAAGAAAGAAGTCAAGGATTTGAAGTTATTCAGCAACCCCTTTTCTGTATCTCCTGATGAAGTAGAATTCGAAGCACAACTCAAACTGATTGATCTTCAGAATAATGGCAGCCTTCGTACCAAGTATAATGAGGGGGACTTGCTCAACTTTTATAATTGTTTGGCCAAAGATCAGTTTCCTTATTTGAGAAACAAAGCTGCTATTTATGCAAGCTTATTTGGCTCTACCTACATATGTGAACAAACATTTAGTCTGCTCAACCAGACCAAGCCAAATATTCGTAGCAGGCTAAGTGATCAAAATCTGCACTCTGTTTCAAGACTGGCAACCACAAATTTCCATCCTAACATAAAAAAACTTGTACATGAATCTCAGTGTCAAAAATCTCATTAAAACAAAACAGGTGAGCAACTGTGTTTTTTTTTATCTTTAAACATTCTACAAACTATTTATCATTTCATGTAAAATCTAGTCTAGTGGCCCTCGACTAGATATATGTTTGAGGATGTGGCCCGAGTAGCTCAAAAGGTTGTGCACCCCTGCTCTAGAACATTGATTGTAGGAACAGAAATAACCGACTTCACTTCATTGAGGGTAAGGTTCCGTTTCCGAACCACCTTCAAGAAGTTTTGAACGTTTTCATCATGTTCAGCCTGAGATGCTCCACCTACAGTGATATTGTCTAGGTATGGAAAAGTATCTTTGAGCTTCTCATCCTCAACTAGTTTGTCCATAGCTCTTTGGAATGCAGCTACACCATTCGTCACACCAAATGGAATCCTACAAAATTGAAACAATTTCCCCGCACCTTCAAAAGCAGTGTACTTCCTCTCACTCTCTTTAATGCTGATTTGGTGATATGTACTCTTCAAGTCAAATGTGGAAAACACCTTATACTTTGCAAGGTCATGTACCATATCCTCTATCCTTGGGAGGGGGTAAGCATCTAGTTCTGTGTATTGGTTAATGGTCTGGGAATAATCAATACAAAGTCTCTTTTTGTGCCTGTCAAGTGGATCTTTGACTACTACAACCTGTGCCCTCCAAGGGGATATACTTGGTTCAATGACACCTTCAGATAGTAAATGTGGAATTTGGTCTTTTACAAACAGCTGGTCATCTTGACTATAGCGTCTGGATTTGACTGCAATGGGTTTACACTGTTGAGGTAAGTTCGGAAACAATGACGTTTCATCGATGTCAGCTGTCGCTAGTACACAAACAGGTTTGGCGCCAGTTATCTTCAAACTTGGTCTTTTCCCTTCATATTGAAAACTCACGCTCTGGTGTTGCTTTTGGAAATCATAACCCAAAATGACATCACAACACAAATCCTTCAGGACCCCCAGCTGTATACAGGGATATCTCTGATTAAGGTGAAACAAGTCTGCTATGACAAATCCAGGGGAACTAGCATTGAACGATTCTGATGCCATTGAGACCACTGAGCTTGCAGGGACTACTGTCAGTTTTAGTCTCTGCGCTACTTCCTCACGTATAAAACTATCTGAGCTACAAGAATCAACTAGTGCCTTCAATGAGTAGCCATTTACAGTGATGTTTGTAGCTGCATGTGAAAGATTATTTGGATAAGTGGCAGTTATTGTAAGCAAAGAGGAATTATACAATGTAGCAGTGGTACTACCTGCAACTTTCAATTTACAGACTTTTGCAAAATGGCCTGTTTTACCGCATTTGTTGCATGTGGCAGTACGTGCGGGACAACTCACTCTACCTGTACTGTGAAGTGCATTACCACAAAAATAACATTTTCTCTTTGATAAGTAGGCAGCGGCAACAGCTGAACCTCCAGGTGAACTTCCTTCTGCTCCCTCTTGCGTTGGATGTTGCTGCTGGTCACCGCTGGGCTGCGCCTGCCACTCTGGAACTAAAGCAGCAGTATGAGGAACAGGTGGCGATGCATATGCGTCGGAACTGCGCTGGGTAAGATCCAACGTACGAGCTTGACTGTGTGCAGTCTCCAGATCCAGTGACTTATTCTCTAGTAGCCACTGACGAATAAATACTGAAGCAATACCATTGATAAATGCATCACGTACTAGCTCTTGCCGATATTGTTCTGCTGTGACTGGCTGGAAGTTGCAGTTTTCGCTAAGTTTATGTAACTCATGCAGAAATTCGTCAATGGATTCTCCTGACTGCTGTCGTCGCATCGCTAAAACATGTCTAGCAAAAATCTCATTCGGCAACTTGACATAAACACTATCCAGTTTAGCGATTGCACTCTCAAAAGTACTACAGTCTTCGATCAGTTCATATACATTCGAGGACACAATTCACCAATGCCCTCAACTTGTCTGGTGCAGCATCTCCACTTTCTTCTATGAAATTAGTGAATGTTCTATGCCAGTGCTTCCACTCTTTGCCTGCATTTGACGAGCTGGGATCTGTGTTCAGTCTGGATGGCTTCAGTAACTTAGCCATGATGAGTATGTGTTGAATAAATTGTAATGAAAGTAATACTTGGTGATCATTTCCAAGCTTTATTCAACACAGTAGCGAACTACCATATCTGTAACAAAGAAAGACAACAATGAATATCAACATAAATGCACATGTTAACACAAACACATAACTTATGATAATAATGCTATAAAACATTAACACATGAAGAACAAAACAATAAACAAAACAATATAAATACTCAAACATTGACAGTAAGAAACAGCTAAGACCAACTGATATTATCACAGTGTCATAAAAGAAGAGTAACTCCTGGCTAACCGGAAGTTCACTTTGCGGTCTGATTTATATAATCTTATACTGTATATAGCGCCCGAAAAGAATACTAGTTGAAAAAAAAAATCGTATATTATTTAACTAAGAATTAAATTTACATCCATTTAATAGAAAATAGAAATACACTAAAGAGCTTTCCGTTAATGAATAATGATAAAGGCCAGTATAGGTAACAAAAAACAGGGCCATTTACGGTTATGATAATATGAGAAACAAGACGAAAAGAGCGAATCAAACACAGTGTGATATATCGTTTGGTAAGATATCACATATTTCCTTTGGATTTATGGGTCCATCTATAAAGATTAATAATGATTAGAGCTGTAGCAATGAAGTTATAAATCACATTTCATTCAAAGGGTGCAGCAATAACTGACCCAGATGAGTTCATAAATAGTGCTAATGATTACTCTGAACTCATTAATGCCTGGATTAATAAAGTATGATTGATTTAAGTAACTATTATCAATCAAATCAAAGCAAATATTCCGAGTTTAGTGTCGGCACTTCTAGATATACAGTAGATGCTCTAGAGAGACAGGTATCTCTCGTTGCCAGGTTTCAAATGACAATTGACCAAGAGTACGGGGTTTAGCATCAACAGAAGTAACACATACAGAAGATGAAATGATAATAAAGTGCTAACAACGAAAACCTACCAATCCTACTGTAAATACAATGAAGATTCTTGAATGTTATCCATGGAACATATATTCATTATTGTTTAATTCACTTTACCATCTCTAGTTAGGTATGTTAACCTGTTTCGTATTAGTGCATTGATAATGAATTAATGTATTACTTTTGATAATTCTTGAATGTGTCGAGCAATCAAATAAACAATAGGACACGAAAACAGTGGTGGCAAAGATTTAGTTTCATATCTCCACACACAAATAATCTGTTTGTTTGTTTGTTGGAAATATTCTTAAAAGTCACCTTAGAGATTTCAACATCATTTCACGACATTTTTTCAACATAACGGATTTTTTTGTGTTTGATCGGGTCTTGATTTTTTTTTCCCAAACAAATATTACAAAATACAAAGTAATGGATGACCTCTTTAGATAGCCATGTTAATCGGGTCTCACATTCGCTGACAGTTTTTGGCGAGGTCTGGCAAGTTTTCCAAATGCACTTTTGATCTCCGTAGGTAAATCCATTTGAAATCAGGTGGTTCAAAGTTCAGCCCCTCGCCGAGACCCTGCAATCCCCACCCTAAAGGAAGTCAGCCTCTCAAAAGTTACTTTCCCGTTTATCGCATAACCTTTTCAGTTATTACCAAACACGACTAACACCCAAAATCAAATTTTCGTAAAGATACCTTTTTCTAGAATAAGCCTGGTAACAAACACTCTAATGGGCTGATAAATCTGATAAACAAATAAAAAGAAAAACATCCTTTTTCTCAGATAGCGGACAAGTGTCATTACTGACAACCTATATTGAAAAGGAAAGAAGTACAATTAATAAAATTTTTGATCCAGCTGCTCCTGTTATCAATATAGAACAAACCCATGTGTGTGTTTGTGTGTCAATTCAGTCATTTTAAGTAAATAACTATTGCCATCATCTTTAAAAAAGAAGTGTAATTTCAACTTTTAACCAAGTAAATAAACAGTTCATCTTCCGTATCAGTCATGTAATTCAAATGTGATCATAGATCTTTCAGCCAAATTACATTGGCCGAAATGCTATCATCTTATAGGATTATCTAAAGTTCTCGATAAAATTCGAGAACCATCATAAGAGTTGAGAAATGGACAACTACTAAGACTTCTTTGACCGAGGATTCAAGTCTTCTTGAATGAGGGCAGTTTTTTATTGTCCTTTTGAAATCCATTGAAAGTAGGTCAACAAAAATACTACTAATTCTCATTTTCTTTGCAGCAGTTTATATTATATCAAGACTTTACAAATGCATCACAAGAAAAAAAGGTAAAAAGCAAAATAAGGATCATGATATCATATACAATGTTTGGTCTAAAATACTACTACACAGACTATTCCCCCATTTAGTAGTACTAGTGTGTAACAGTAGCAGGAGAATGGTGTGTTTGGGTAAAGGGTTTGATTTTATATATATATATATATATATATATATATATATATATATATATATATATATATATATATATATATATATCGGCTATTGATTTATTCTGTGGAAAGCAGAGTTTCAATATGAATAATATTACCAGAGTTATAATGTACATGTTTATTACTTAGCTTTCAGAAAATCTATTTCCATCATCAGAGCCTAAAAATAGAATACATTGAATACGTTAAAACATAGTTTGATAAATATTTAAAACGGAAATTTAAAAAGAACACACTAAAAACTTTGAAATAAAATAAAAATAACTTAAAACTATAAAATTGATCTAAATACACAATAAATATCAAAGCGCCAGCGCTATAAACTCACATTGCATAAAATTACACACAGGTTAGTTCATACGTTGCCCGGTCCAGGTTTGGCTTAAGTTGGTGCTGCGAAGTGGCCAGGATGGAAAAATTTCCCTTGGACATTGGATGGTTCTCACGTAGGGAATGGTCTCTGATAGCTGAATGGGTGGTTTTGTCATGTAATTCCTCGTTCTAGGTGAACGACCGAAGTGCTCAGAAAATCTTGCATGGTAATGTCTTTCACTTTTCCCATTATATGATGCATCACAGCGATCACACTTATATTTGCATATGACACCCGAGCAAGATCATCTGAGACCCGGTCTTTAATTATGAAAACATTTGCTCATACCATTGGAAGGGGGAAATACGATCTTCAATGATACCTGAGGATAAAATTCACTCACAATTCTACTGCAATGATTTCTTATTTTAAAACTGTGGGACCCCATGTAAGGAATAGTAAAAAATATATTTTTCCGAGGAGCAGTTGGTTTCTTTTGGCATGGTGGTACGTAAGTTTGTTTAGTGTTTTTCCCATATAGGTATCGGTAAAATTATACGGGAATCCATCATCGTAAAGTAATTTTTTAATATACGTTATTTCCTTATGAATGTTTAGGTAATTAGAGCAAAGGTTATACTCTCTATAAGTGAGAGTGCAGACAAGATTTCTCTTATATTGTATAGGTAATAGCTCCCTGCTTCATTCGTATTATGTAAGGACCCATTATGTTATTCACTTTGCTGATCTCTTATCTGACATTCTCTTTATGTGCCCTGGCCACTTCCATTTCTTTTTCTTACCTTCTACTATAGTTTGCTTTTGTATTCATGTTGCTCTTTTTCTCTCTCTTAGTGTTATTCTTATCATAATTCTTTCCAACCTCTTTGAGTTGTAACTAGCTTATGATCTAACCTGTGGATGCAAGGTGGGGTCAAACTGACCACAAGCAAATTTTAAATTTTAAATCAGGGGTGCACAACCTTTTGAGCTACTCGGGCCACATCCTCAAACATATATCTAGTCGAGGGCCACTAGACTAGATTTTACATGAAATGATAAATAGTTTGTAGAATGTTTAAAGATAAAAAAAAACACAGTTGCTCACCTGTTTTGTTTTAATGAGATTTTTGACACTGAGATTCATGTACAAGTTTTTTTATGTTAGGATGGAAATTTGTGGTTGCCAGTCTTGAAACAGAGTGCAGATTTTGATCACTTAGCCTGCTACGAATATTTGGCTTGGTCTGGTTGAGCAGACTAAATGTTTGTTCACATATGTAGGTAGAGCCAAATAAGCTTGCATAAATAGCAGCTTTGTTTCTCAAATAAGGAAACTGATCTTTGGCCAAACAATTATAAAAGTTGAGCAAGTCCCCCTCATTATACTTGGTACGAAGGCTGCCATTATTCTGAAGATCAATCAGTTTGAGTTGTGCTTCGAATTCTACTTCATCAGGAGATACAGAAAAGGGGTTGCTGAATAACTTCAAATCCTTGACTTCTTTCTTTAGGTCCTCAAATCGGCTCTCAAAGGCCTCCAAAAGTTTTCCTAATTTTGCTGCATAATATTCATGTCTATTGCATACTTTGTGTTTCTCACACATAAGTTTGTAATTTGGGAAGTGTCCTAACTCTCCTTTAACTATCTGTAACTGAAACAATTTTAGTTTTTGTTCGAAAGTTGTCACATAATTGGCTAGCTGAGAAATAAGTTGGTTATTCCCCTGAAGTTTATGATTCAAGTTATTTAAATGACTTGTGAGATCTACAAGAAATGACAAATCACAAAGCCAGTCAGCATTTGTAAGTTCTGGTACCATCTTATTCTTTTCATTAAGAAATATCTCAATTTCATCCAGAAGACTGATAAATCTTTTCAGCGTATTTCCCCTGCTTAACCACCTTTCTTGAGTGGAAAACACTAAATCGCCATATTCTGCTTCAATTTCATCAAGAAATTGCTTGAATTACCGGTGATGCAAAGCTGAGCGTGACTTGATAAAATTGACTGTAGAAACTACAACTTTCATTACATGATCAAAGTCCAGTTCTTTTCCACACAAATTTTGTTGATGTATTATGCAATGAAATTGTTTCAATTCATATTTTCGCTCTCCAAGGTGTTTAATCAATAGCTGCACCAATCCATTCTGCTTGCCTATCATTGCAGGAGCCCCCTCAGTTGATATTCCTACTAACTTGTCCAAATCTAACTCAATTACTGAAATTTGTTCTAAAAGTCCATTAAGTAAATCACTACCAGTTGTCTGCCCCTTCAATGAACTGAGCCCTACGAGTTCCTCATGAATAGAAAAGTCCTCTGTCACACCACGTACAAATACAAGTAGCTGAGCCGTAGATTTAACATCAGTAGATTCATCAGTGGCTAGGGAGAAGTACACAAATTGTTTACTTTTCTCCTTCAACTGGTCTACTATATCACCCGACAAATCAACAATACGACGTTGCACTGTCATACGTTTCCTACTGATATTCTCAAACTTTTTCAAAACATCTGGAGAAAGTTTTTGAGCAGCAAGTAGAATACACTTTTTAAAGAAATCCCCCTCTGAAAATGCCTTGGAATGTTTAGCAATCAGGTTTGCAATTTCATAATTCACTTCTGTTACGTCCTGTACCTCTTTATTTTTCTGAATAAACATATTTTTCTGCACATGAAAACCTTGCATTAGTGATTTAATTTTCTGCTTTCTTAGTTCACCAACAAATTTTTCATAGGGCTTGTGCTTTGTCAGATAATGCCTTTGCAAATTGTATTCCTTACAAACGGCCACACTATTCTGGCATATCAAGCAAATGATTTTTTTTTTCACTGTTTTCCACATAGAAATATTTATCTGTCCATATTTCTTGAAATTTTCTATGTTCATCTTCGAGCTTTCGTTTTCAACTTGAGTTTTTGTCCACAGAAGTACCAGAAGCCATAGTAGCTAAGCAAAATTAATCTGAAAGCACTACAATGATAAATGCCTGGCCTTGTAGCAATATCTCCTATTTTAGACTGCAAAGAAACTATCGGAGCTCAGACAAATTGGCTAACTTGGAAGGTTGCCAAATAATCATTTTACAAACCTTTTAAACTGGAATTTAGATGTATTAGGAAACCATAATTTTGAATGTAAAATACAATAAAAAAAGAAAAACAAGAAAAACAAAAACAGGTTTCGCATCTGTTTAAAAAGAGAATAGTATTCAAAATTATGATAAATATTAATTTAGATATAACTTCAGGTGGTTACCTTCCCTTCACAACAACGAGGTTACTCCCGTCTAGACAACGTTGTAGACAGCCATACGTGTTCACCTCTTGTCTCGACTGCTTTCGTGTTCGAGGATGGTGTTGAAATTATGAATCTAGTGAATGAACTGATTGTAGATAACGAGATAATTCAACAATAACAAGAAAACACAAAGAATAATACATACATATATATATATATATATATATATATATATATATATATATATATATATATATATATATATATATATATATATATATATATGTTTATATATGCACAGACACATATACATACATACATATGTATGTGTGTGTGTTATATAGTAAATTTTTACTATTTGTAATTATATCATAAGACGGAGTAATATGTTTATATTTATTATTTTCTTTTACTGTACAGAGAGTGATATATTGTGTTTTCTATGATAACTTCGAGGGCCGCCATGTGCTTCACTGGGGGCCGCATGCGGCCCGCGGGCCGCCGGCTGTGCACCATTGTTTTAAATACTTTAGTTTCAATTGATATATTTGAACATCCAAATAATTGATAGTTATATTCTAGGTTCAGTCGTTTAAAAAAAAATCGTAGTAGTCTCCAATTTAATAGGCACACTATTCCTGCACAACTCTGATCAAAATGACCCCATCTCAATGTAACATTAAATTGAATCTGCATAAATCACCCTCTAAATTCTTTTTTGTCTATTAGCATGTTTTTTTCCATTCGTATGGGGTAACACAGTTGATTCTTTTGAAGGACTTTGCTCTATATTACAGCTATCAAATGAAATATACACTATTTATACATGCATTTTACAGTGAATATAATAAGTAAAATTAAAAAACATTTTATATATAGCTGAGAAAATTCTTCATTCAGAAAGAACTGTCAGATAGTGTCAAACATGTAACAAATGTGAAAAAGTTAAAAAAAGTTTTCACACAATGCTCTGCCCTCGCTGTCATAGAAATTACACCATCAGTTGAGCACGGGTGCTGGTTATAGGAACAACACTCTCTGCAATGGCTCGTAAGAAATAACTGAGTAATGAGCATATTTCAGAATACTTCTCCAAAGCGATGTAGATGAAGATACAGATGACATAAGTGACGAAGAGTTTATACCTCAAGTTGGTGACGGCTCTAGTGATTGTTCTGAAAATGTAACAGCATCAATGGTTGCCTTTGACACTAGATACCTACAGTCTCCTTCCTCACAAGGTAGAATGAAGAGTTTGAACATATTAACTTCACAATCCGGTGCTACAGCAATCACAAATCGAATAACAGAAGACCCATGTGCTGCATTTGAGTTACTTTTTTTTCAGAGGTATGATGAGGACTATTCTGGTAGAAACTAATAAACAAGGGTGCAGATTTTTCAAGATTTGAAACTCATCATAGAAAATGAGCTCCGTGCTTATGTTGGTCTCTGCATTCTTTGTGGCGTCTATCGGAGTAAAAGCCAAGCTGTCAGGCAATTATGGACTCCGAATTTGGCCCTCCAATATTTTCAAAGACAATTTCAGTGAAAAGGTTCGAGGACATACGACGAGAGTTGTGATTTGATGATCCCACAACTCATAATAGTAGGTTAGCAAGAGACAAGCTCGCTGCTGTTCGTTTGTTGTTTGGTGGATTCGTACAGAAATCACAGCATTGTTACCCACATACTGAATGTGTTACTGTTGACGAGCAGCTCTATCTGTACAGGGGACGTTGTAGATTCATACAATACATGCTTTCAAAGCCTACAAAGTATGAATTGAAATTTTGGCTACTCGCAGATGCAAAAATCTACTGTTTCAAATATACAAATGTACACTGGCAAAGATGAGTCGATAACTGAAGAATTAGGAATGCATGTGGTACTCTCTCTTACTCGTAACTTGTATAGTTCTGGAAGAAATGTGACTTGTGACAACTTTTTTTACCACCCTGAAGCTGGTATGCGAACTTGCACAGAAGCAGATGTTGTTAGCTGGGACTATTCACAACAACAGAACAGAAGTCCCTAAAGAATTACATGAAGTAAAACACAAAAATGCACGATAGTGTTTTTGCATATTCAAACGATGGAATACATTTAGTTTCTTACAAAGCAAAATAAAATAAGAATGTTGTACTCCTATCAAGTCAGCATACATCAAACAAATTGGATGAATCCAACAAGAGAAAACCAGAAACTATTCTCTACTACAATGCAACCAAGGGAGGTGTTGATTATGCAGATGAGAGAGTCGGTACGTATAGTGTGAAATATAAGAGTTAAAGGTGGCATGACCCCGTTTGGTGTAATATTATTTATTTGACTTGTTACAACGCTTATGATTTGTACTGTGGTGTATTTCCTATCATAAAAATCAAAGCCATAGGAGAAGGTTGTTTTTGTCCGACCTTGGTATTACATTGAGCCGAAGTTATAGAGAAAAGAGATCTTTGGTCACGTCTTCATGCTTCTCACAGAATCAGAAAGCAAAATCTAGCCAGAGTAGAAAGCGTTCGCGATGTGAATTATGCCCAAGAGCTGATGAAAAGAAGAAGAGTACAAAATGTGGGTAGTGTAAGCAGTTCATATATGGTCATTTCCTGTAACATGTGTGCTAATGAGGTGTCATAAACTATTAGTTGTTTCCCGTTCACTAGTTCTAACTTTATTGTGATGTGATATTAGAGGAAATGTTTTTTTTTCACTATTCATAGAGGTTACCTTTAAACGCATATATTTGCACATTGGTTCATAACATATGATTTGTTTTGCTTTTATGGTACCATTAAGCTTGTGATGTTTCTCGTTATATTCCGGATGTTAAATATATATGTTCATTCCTGTTCACTAGTTCTAACTTTATTTTGATGTGATATTAGAGGAAATCTTTTCTTTCACCATCTATCAAGTTTACTTTGAATCACGTATATTTGTACATTGGTTCATTATATATTATTTGCTTTGCCTTTATGGTATCAAGAAGTGACGTTTCTCTTTATATAACCGGTAGTGAATATATATATATATATATATATATATATATATATATATATATATATATATATATATATATATATATATATATATATATATATATATATATATTATCACTAGAAATATTTTATTTGCATTTAATATGCTGAAATATTAAACGAATATTTGCTTAAAACAGAAAAAAAAATCGTGCTTCTACGGGCTAAAGCTTTAAAGTCTTCAAATTCTAATGCACAAGTGGATACTGGTTGGACCATATGATACTATACATTCCCTTTAGAGAGAGTGACATTTTAATTTTTATAATCTCATTTTGTTTACCTAAACCTCTCTGTCCTATGCTTATCTTTCTTTTAATTTCGGTCTTGTGTCCTGGGGAAATGCTTACTGCCTGTCCCAAATATATATATATTCATTAACAATTTCTTGAGGTTTGTTCATAACTCTTATTTGTAGTCTCTCTGCATTTTCAAAGAGCATTATCTCAAGTTTATTCATATTCCTTTTTATTCCTACATTTCTACTTTTTCTATTCAAATTTTCTTTCATCATTTGCCTTTCCTCCCACGATTTACTAAATAGAACTGTGTCATCTGCAACCCTTAACTTGTTTAAAGGTTTAAAGGCAGCTTACGAATGGCAGAGGCAAGGGACGGTGACATTGCACTAGCAAGCAGGACAATGCCCTAGAGGCTGACCATATATCATATGATCAGTGCCCAAGCCCCCTCCACCCAGGCTAGGCTCCCCTAAAGCTCCCCATCCTTAGCTCATAAGGATGATGATGTTGCAGCGACCAAAGAAACTAACTAGTTTGAGTGGGACTCGAACACCAGTCTGGTGTTCACCAATCAGGGACGTTACCACATCGGCCACTACAACCCTGTTGAGGTATTTGAATTCCATTAATGCTAATTCTAACATTTGCCAATGGAAATTCTTAAAAACTTCTTCTATAGAGGCTGTAAATAGTTTAGAAGAGATGGGGCCTCCCTCCTCCCTCTCTAACTCCATTCTCTATGAAAAATTTCTCATTGTCTTTATGTTGTTCAAGGATTGCTATACTACCCATATACTGTATATATATATATATATATATATATATATATATATATATATATATATATATATATATATATATATATATATATATATATATATTTATATATATATATACACACACACACATATATATATATATATATATATATATATATATATATATATATATATATACCTTCAAGTGTGTGAGCATAGGCTTCACCTATTCCT
>NC_090731.1:109501882-109509382 GCF_036898095.1 Palaemon carinicauda | reverse complement strand
AGAGATTCGAACCTATGCTTCTTGGCAGAAACCATGCCACCAGGGATTCTATTAATGTAATAAACTTATATCCCTCTCTTGATAGAGCGATTGGTAGAGTCCCCACTGGCTTGATTTCATCTATAGAATAGGTCTTGCAAATGCCCTTACACCAATCAACGGATGTATATTTGAGTTTTATACAAAAGATGAAGTCCTGTCCAAGGTACAGAAACACATAAAAAATTATAAATAAACACACATTGTATTTAATGCATATAGGAAAGACAGTATGGATGCACAAAATAATAGCACAGAAGTTTGCCGCAGAGTGCTTAGCACTATAAAAACTCCTGGCAACTAGGCTAGCATTATTGTCACCAAAGTGGGCACTGTACTTTGTAAGAAAGCTGAGGACACTGCTGACCTACAAGATGCACTCATGAAGAGGTAGATACTAGAGTTATTTTTTATTCTGCAGAGCGGGAAAATATATCAAGTGCAATCATAATGTATGTTATCATCATAACAGCATCTATCATAGAAAAACTTGGTTTTGACACACTTTGGGAAAGACATGAGGTTTATATATATGTATGAAATTACAGCAGCTATGGGTCAAAAAGCCTCATTCCTTTACCTTTTTCATGCATTTAGTGGGTGTGATACAGTGTCTGCATTTCCAGGAAATCGGAAGAAGTCTGCATGGTTTGAAGGCCGCCCATAAATGGCAGAGGCAGAGGGATAGTGATATTACCCTATCGAGCAGGACATTGCTCTAGAGACTGACCATATATACATGATCAGCGCCCAAGCCTCTTCTCCACCTAAGCTAGGACAAGGATGACCAGGCAATGGCTGCTGACGACTCAGCAGATAGACCTTTAGGCTCCTCCATTCCCCCCTTCCTTAGCTCACAAGGATGGTGAGGTTGTAGCAACGAAAGAAGCTAATGAGTTTGAGCGGGACTCGAACCTCAGACTGGCATTCACCAATCATGGACGTTGCTACATCAGCAATGATGAACTGTGCTTTAGTGTACCACACTCAGCTTCACCAAACTAAGTTCATCACCAACTGTAGAAGATGACGTCTTGAAAATTAGTGAAGAGTTTGTGGTGCTCCTATATGGCAAGATAAGTTCATATAAAGACATAAACATGGCTAGACTTGATCTCTTTATATGGAAGCAAAAAGCTTATGATTGCATTCACCCTACAAGGGCTGCCCATAGAGAGCATTGCAAGAGAACTGCCTTTCAAGCAAAGCACATTTGGAGCCAGTCTATATTTGCCCATTCCAAGACACTAGAGAGGGCAACAGATTGATGGTGCATGGTTTCCATATTTTTCAGTAGGGTCATTATCTTGCCAAAAATTGAATAAGTATGGCTCCAAGAAGAAATGCCTTAGCAGGTGCAAGTAATCCAAGTCTGGACTTAACTTCACATTTTATTTCTTAATGCTAGTAAGAATAGCAAAATCTGAATTCAAAATCATATAGGCAGTATGCAACATTTGTAGGCTCATAGAATGAAAATATATGAAATATGAATCAAAATTGCTGCTATTTTAGAAATGATAGCCATATTAGAAATAGTCATATATTAAGGTGGCTAAGGATTGATATTGATTTATGTGGGTAATAAGAGTTCACATGCCAAATCTGTTGCTTGTATCACCATTTTCACTTTTCCCATCACTACCCCGCTCCAATACAACCTTACAACTCCTCCATGCTTTCTCCATCCCCAGCCTATCCTACCCTTAATACCTCAACTACTTCTTCTATGATACCTTCTACCCCTGTTGCTGGTGGGGAAAGCAAAAGGCACCATGGTGCTACTGGTCAAGGTGCTACACAAGCAGAATTTTTTGCTGTTCCTGCTACTCCTACTACTAAACCTGTTGTGTCTCCTGTTGGAAGGGGAAGATACAGGGAAGACTGCTGGTGATGATGATACTCCAGAGCTTGTTAACTTCGGAACCAGTACAGTAGCATCCAGTTTTTAAGGTGGAATTTCTCGTCCATAGTCATCCATTGCAGTAATGTCACCGGCACAAAACATTGCTGTTTCCTTTACCCGAAACTAACCGTGAGGAAAGGAGTGCAGGCACCCCAGCAAAAGCTGTAAGGTTCCTTTTTGTCGATAGCAGTAATGATCAAGGAGTTAACTACTGCAATATAATCGTTCAATGGCTACTCTCTTCTTGGTAAGAGTAGAAGAGACTCTTTAGTTATGGTAAGCAGCTCTTCTGGGAGAAGGACACTCCAATATCAAACCATTGTTCTCTAGTATCGGGTAGTGCCATAGATTCTGTACCATGTTCTTTCACTGTCTTGGGTTAGAGTTCTTTTGCTTGAGGGTACACTCGGGCATACTTTTCTATTGTGTCTCTCTTCCTCTTTTTTTTATTTTTTTTATATCTTTAAGGGCTACAATAATGATGATATATGCCTAGACCTCACACCAAATTGATTCCTATTTATTCTGTCATACCAAGTAATGCAATAGCAGTATAGAAGAGACTCTTTAGTTATGGTAAGCAGCTATTCTGGGAGAAGGACACTCCAATATCAAACCATTGTTTTCTAGTATCGGGTAGTGCCATAGATTCTGTACCATGTTCTTTCACTGTCTTGGGTTAGTGTTCTCTTGCTTGAGGGTATACTCGGCCATAGTTTTCTATTGTCTCTCTTCCTCTTTTTTTATTTTTCTTTATATCTTTCGGGGCTACAATAATTATTATGTATGCCTAGACCTCATACCATATTGATTCCGTTTTATTCTGTCATACCAAGTAATGCAATATCAGTGTAGAAAAGTGTTAGTATTCCTCCCAGAAATTCATATCTTACCCCCTACACCCATCTATGCTTAGTGGCTTATAATGTTGGTTAACATGGTTTTCATGTATTAGACTTAGAATAACCACTGTTTTTCTAACAGCAACACACATATAACTATAAATACTTTTGATATAAGCTTTGTAAGACTTTACATACTGTATAATAAATGATACACAAGAAATATTGCAAATAATAGATCATTGTGATACAAAATTCGTAGTACACATTTGTCTGTAGGTACTGAGTGTTCTTCAAGCACTAATACTAGGTTTAGTTTTCAGCAAATTCAACCTCATGAAGATTATCAACTTTAGGACAATCATTGTTATCTTGGGTGCTTGGGTCCTCAGTCAGGACATTTACAAATTCTTGTGGTAGTAGGTCTCCTCCTGTCATGTGATGCATATCTGTCCATTATCTACTTCTCAGCCATGCCCACATGGTGATGGAATGTCAGGTCTGGCTTTGTCGGCTTTGTCTCACACTAATGATTGATAATTTGTCCTCTCAAGGGGCCCTCTCAGAGCATCTTTGCTTGGGGGAAGGAGGCTCATATCAGCTCCCCTGTATGCAGATAGCAGTGTTCTTGACTTAGGACTGTATCTTTGTAGAAACTTGGTGTGTCGTAGGTTGTTGATATCAAAGGTTAGTGACCCTTCATATAGTAAGCATGTGAACCCCTCAAGCTGCTGAAATGTGTCATTTGCCAGTGTACTGGTTCTTCCAAGTGCTAAGAATGTTTGTACATACTCAGTATGTGCTCGTAGGGTTTTCAATACAGTTTTTTTTTTTTTGCCCTTTCTCAGAAATGCGCTTGTGGTGTCCCAGCCACTGTAAGCATGGATGCCAGGAAATGCAGAGCATAAGTCCTTTCCAGTGTCATTGATCACCTGGTTGATGTTGATCAGTCGTCTCATCTTCCCAGTACCAGTGTCAAACAGCACACTGGGTTCCATTTCTTGCATAAAATACAGCAATAGAACAAAGACATCTGTGTCTGGTGATCTAACAATGATGGCATTAGTTGGGCATTCTTGAGGAGAGTGCAACCAATGAAGAATTATGTGAGTGTCTGCTTCTTCATGGGTTGATGTGAGTTTTTCAGTTGCATCTGCAATTGTTTCTAGGCCATCATATGATGTCAGGTAATAATAAATATCTTCACTAACAAAGTATATTTCTATACCTTGAAGCTTTGTTGCATATTTGCATTTCTTCCATTCAACCAGTGAGAAGGAAATGAAGCTCTGCTTGTTCTCATCACAAGAAAAAAAAAATTTCCAGTCCCTTGGAACTTGGGTTAATGAACCTTTGATGAGGTGAGTTCTTGAAGATTCTCTGCACATTCTTTCAGTGCTTTTTGATTGACAAAGCTTCATATTTGTCTGTGATAAAGTCTACTCGTTCCGCCTTTGGAAGTTGGTCAAAAAGGCTTTCTGCAAGCTTCCCAAATATAGTTTGCAGGGTCATTTGTGCCTGAAATAATGCATATCCGTCAATGATGCAAATGGTTCCTTGTTGATTTGGGTTGGTAGCAAGATTGGTATCCTTCTCTATAGCATGCATCAATTGAGACTTGTCTGTTTTCACAGGGATGCCTTCGCTTTTTGCTAGTGAAAATGGGACATGCCCCAAAGGGTAGCTGAGTACATGGCCCAGACTAAGGTTATGCTTGAGTGGCAGGAGAATGAGCTGGTCAAACATTTCTTTCTGTATCCAATTGCTTTGTTTTCTTTGTGACTCCAGTAACTTTCACTGATTTTGCAAGATTTGCAAATATTTTCATGTTCTGTCTTGTAATTGGTGTAATAAAGCTCTCAGTTTTTTTCAACTAACCTCTCTTGTTTGAATTATGATCGGGCCCCTTCCCCCACTTCTGCCACAGCTAAGAGATCTGCAATGCCTTTTGTAGCATGTGCACCAGATGGCAGGCAATTCAGATTGTCTTTGTCTTCAACTGCAAATGGGTTGATAAAGTTTGAGATAGCTTGAAGAACATTTTTTGTAACTTCTTCACTGTCTGCTATTTCAGAGGGTCTCACATCTTTGTGTGAGTTTTCAGAGGTGTCCATGTCTGCCATCTCCTTTGTGGCTTGCAAGTAACTGGCTCTGGAAGACCATGTTGTGCACCATTGGTAATAGGCAGAGGGGTTTCTGCTAAACCCAATAATGCCCCTTGAGACTTGGCATGTCTGTTGATGGTTTTCTCTGTTGTTATTTTAACTGCATTTCTACAAGAGGGAATGCTGGATCTGTTCACATTGATTCCTTTGTCTTTAAACAGATCTGCCTCTGGGTGTATTTTGTGTAGATTTAGCAAGGTGAGGATGTATACAACCGAATAGCGAGCATAGTTTGGATCGTTGAAATTGAGAAACAAGGAGCACATATCTTTCAAGGAAGCCAGATGAAGAATGAAGTTATTCTCCTTCGTTGAACACAGGAACCCAAGGAACATCCAAACAAAGCCCAGGTACTGCATCCACAGCTGGGCAGTTTTACCAAGATCTCCTTTCCGAATGCAATCTTTGAAGGCTATGTACTGGTTTTGCATGTCTTTGCACTTTTCATTAGAAAGGGTGAGATAGATTTTCTTTGGTTGGAGACTTAGTAAGTCCCTTGAATGCTGTCTTGCCTTCCTCTGATACTCACTGGTTTCTTCAATTATCACCAGTAGCAGACGTTTCATGGTCTCAGCAATTATTGTGTACACTCTAATTGCTCTGTTGTAATTCTTGCCTGTCAACACCTTCACGATGGAACTACTGGCACATATGCCTGACTCAACTAGGATTTATTCAAAGCCACTACACCTCACATACTTTCCCAGGGCTTCCACGAAAGCACATGAGATATGAAAGCCTCGGAATATGTTTGTGGTTGCTGCCAAACCAGGGGATATGCCTTCTTTTCAACAGCAAGATCAAAGTAAACATTTGTGTATTGGTGGCCAACCTCTCTTGATGCTTTTAGAGATACCTTCATAATGTGCTGAACTGTAGCATTGTCTATTATTGTATTGATAATTGGAGGCATATAATCAACTCATGAAAGTTCTGGTACTTCGTTATCAGATGCCCCAGTAACTGCCATCCAACCTGCTCATGGTGGCACTGTTTGCGTAGATGTCCCTACCATAGCTCTGCAGAAGATCCATGATAGGTCAGACATCAGGGCTGTGGATACTTCCAATTCATTATATATATCTTTTCTGTTAAGTGTTAGAGCAGGCTCTGCCTTGTCTTCAAGGAAACAGGACTCAATTTCCAGATGTACTTATCTGACAGACCTCTCCTTGCTTACTCTTTCACAAGTCTCCTCAATCCCACTACTTTGTTGGTTAATGTTTCTATCCGTTCAGATTTCCTGGATGACAATTATGTGTGCTGTATGAGTTGTGCCTGAGCCAGATAGTGTCTCTTCATTAAAGTCAAAGTTGTCCCAGCACACAAGTGCAGCACACCATTGTTGTTCGGCGAAATTGTAGGTGGGATTATGCGCTGGCAGTCATAACTTTCTTGCACATGGCTGTCTCCAGTTCTAGCAAGGTACTGTACGATGCACAGTGACCAAAGCAGTTCATCATGGTTATGAGTTCTGCACTTCCAGTCAGATGTCTAATACTAATTCCAGGCAGCGGACACTTAGGCATAGTCCACTTTCCTCTTGAAACTGCATGGCAAATATCATTTGCAAGTGGTATCTTTTGACGCTTGGTCCTGTCAGATTCATCATCATTCTTTTTACCAGTTATTAAAACTGTCAAAAAACCTTACAAAAGTACTGGAGGCTGGATGGTGTTACTTAGAAGGTAGTCAGCAGAAAGTGGCCATGGCATGGATGGTGATTCCTCTTGGGCCTTCTTAATCTGCCTTCTAAGAATCAGTGTAGCTTCGTCAAGTCTCCTTGAATCAGAGCTGGCTATTTCGAAATCATTTTCAAACGCTTCACCTGTTCCTACTTCAGCTGCAAACACCAGTTGTATTGATGACTACCAAGCTGAAAGGCTATATTTGAATTTTTAGTATATATAGTGGGTACAGGTAACATATTTGCGTCTGGAAGGTATGTTGTTATTTTTGTATATTATTACAGAATAAATTAGTATCAAAATGGTATAAAATTTAGGCACATTTCAATACTTTTGCTAGCATCGTAGGTGAAACACTGCATATACAAATTCAATATTCTGCCATAGGCTAGAACCTGGTAATGCAACGTAAATTTATTAAAAGGGTTCATTTTAGTGTGCATGAGCATATTCAAAATATTTCTGAATGTTTGAGGTTACCAATCTTTGAGATAATAATAATAATAATAATAATAATAATAATAATAATAATAATGATAATAATAATAATAATAATAATAATAATAATAATAATATTATTATTATTATTATTAATAACAATAATATTATTAATATTAATAATAATAATAATAATAATGATAATAATATTAATATCAATGAAAATAATAATAATAATGAAAATAATAATAATAATAATAATAATAATAATAATAATAATATTAATAATAATAATATCAATAATAATAATATTATTATAATAGTAATAATGATAATATTAATGATAATAATAATAATAATAATAATAATAATGATAATAATAATAACATTGAAAATAATAATAATATTGATAATAATATTAA
>NC_090731.1:109494382-109499382 GCF_036898095.1 Palaemon carinicauda | reverse complement strand
ATTTCATGCCCATAATTTGCACCCTACACTAATCCTAGCAAAATCTATATTAAGAAATTCAGCAACCACAGATCTATATTCAGGAGAAGGAACTTATGTGAAGAGATTAACATCATCCATGCAACGAGCTAGTTTCCTAGGCGAAACCACATAATATGTGTATATAATATGAAAAATAAAGAGCCAAGAACGCTACCCTAAGGGACACCAGATATTACAATCAATCCTATTCTCACTAAGGTGTCCATCAACAACAAATCTTTGTTATCTATTACTTAGAAATTAAATAATAATGCTAAGAAAAGACCCACCCCCTCCCAACTATTTGAATTTGAAAATAGGCAGCACTAAAATCAAAGCTAATCATACAAACTTCCTGTCCATATTCAAGGAATTTATGCACAACTTTGGAGATTGTAAGAAGGGCATCACATGTTTCAAGGCCTTTATGAAAGACATGAAACCTATTTAGACATTTTACCAAAGGGCATTCAAAACTTTTAGATAATATGGGCATTATGGAAATTTAGCAATCAGTTGGATATGAGCTACCACAAACACATCTACATAATAGAGTAATGAATAACGCATAATTTAGGAGCTAATAAAGCTGCAGTCTTTATAAAAAGCAAAGTAAAAATACCATTTGGGCCTACAGCTTCACAAATATCCAGGTCCATTAACAGAGCTTTATTTTCATGATACGGAAAAGTTACACTAGTTACTTTAGCCTCACAAAAATATGAATAATGTAGATCAAGTTTCTCATTACTGTGCTAAATGTCAAAAACATCAGCCAAAAAGGTTGCCTTTTCCTTTGGACTGTGAGTGAAAGAGCCATCTGGTTTAAGTAAAGTAAGAGAGTATGAACTGTTACCTCAACAAAAAAAGAGTGCAGATTTATGGATAGTCCACCAGCTATGTTTCTGGGTTGTTCAAGAAGGGGTTTATTTTATGGTTAAATTGTATTCATTTCCACTTGAAGCATACACTCTCTTAGGGAACGCTGTTAACTGAGTGTAATTATTTCAAGTCAAATATAATCTATTACTCTACCAAATAGGATAAGCCTCTTGCTTCTTCAAATAACCATGTCTGCAATCATCATTGAACCAGGGTTGTGTTTCACTCGGTACTTTACCACACCAGAAGGTATACAACTATCAAATATGTTGACCAGATTCTCATTCAAAAGAAAAACAGGCTAAACACTAGTATACAATTCAAGTTTAAAAGATCACGCAAAATGCCAATCTAGTTTGCTGAGACTTTATAAAAATCTAAGATGAGCATGACGCACCAGGGAAAGGCTGCTCAGTCTTCACTACTAATGAAATAAGGCAACATCAGATGTCTCAACTTTAGAACTAATTCTCACTGTTATAAAGCCAGGGGAGTCAGGGTATACTAAAGAAGATCAAGGAAAAATATCAGAAAAAAACAAGAAACTAGTAAACAGAAGATTGGGAAGGACAGTAAAATGAAAGAGAGATGAATTAGAATGAGGAAAACTCGCCAAAACAATAAACAAACTGAAAATCAAGACATTCGTAAACATGATCAGACTAAAATTGAGGAAGCACTAAATAAAGGAACACAAATCAAATTGATGAAAAGAAGACTTGGAATAGGCGACGACAGATATTTGCTTTAAAAGGTGAAAAGGGAAATATTATCAACAATAGATATGGAGTGGTCAAAATTGCTTAGGATTTCTATACAATGCTACACAATAGTGTTATAAGAAATAAATTTGCCAATAGAAATAATGAGATACGTGATCCGGCACTAAATGTAACAGTAAAATAAGTAAAGAAGACATTAAAATGCATGATAAAAGGCAAAGCAGCAGGAGAAGATGGCATAAGAATTGCTTGCATGATAGATGGATGAGATTTCATAGTAGCAAAATTTGCTGAACTTTATAAAAAAAATGTCTGCAAGAATGCTCTATACCAGGGGTTCTCAACCTTTTTTTATCATATGTACCCCTTGAAGTCTTTCATTATTAGTCACGTACCCCTTACCCACAATGCAGCATCAGTAAGGATGAAAATAAATGCATGGTTAATTTGGCTTAGTTTATTAAGCTTAAATTGTGACACAGACACATGTTACTATATTAAAATGAAAGTATAGACAATTCAGTGAGATGGTTGGGCCTGTTTATTTGCTACCAACAAGTCAATCCTTTGCACAGTCTTTGAAAGAGCCACTCTTATGTCGTATTTGACTGCAAGACGTGAACGTAACTTGTTTTTAATCAAGCACAATGCTGAGAATTCCTCCTCACAGCGGCATGTAGATGGAAACATCAGGAGTGTCCGTACACAATTCTTTGCTAAAGTAGGATAAGAACATGCCATTGTTGACCAGAATCTGGTCAATGACAAACTATCAAAAGAATCTTTTGCAGTTGAGTCATTGACAAAGTCGATGAATTATTCTTGCAATTCATATGGAAGGGATGTAGGGTCCACCTTTAAAGGACTTCGAACGAGCTGGCAATCTAAGTCTGTGATACCTGGAAAATAATTTTCTAATTCTTGACTGAGAGAAACCAAGTGGTTATGGATGAGACCACTGACCTCATTCACATCATCTTTACACAGAACTGACAAGCTATCGCTCATATTCTCAAAAGCCTCATACTGACCCACTGTGACTTTTCCTTACCAAAGTTTGAGTTTCATTTGAAAAGCTCGAAGCTTGTCCACAAAATCAATCACAGTTGCCGAGTAACATTGAAGTGATGTGTTGACTACATTAATGCAAGAAAATAAATCATTGAGATAAGCCAGTTTCGTGATCCACGTGTTGTTTGAAAGCTTGTTCACAAACTTCCTTTTTTTTTCCTTCTGATTTCTCTTGAAGAACTCCTTCAGCTCCCCCTTTAATGTCACAACTCCAGCCACTACATTAACCGTTGAGAGCCATCTTACTTCTGTATGAAATAGGAGTGACTCTTACTTAGCATTAAGTTCTTGACAAAAAAGACGCAGCATCCTTGTGTTCAGCGGACTGTTTTTGATAAAGTTGACCATGGCTACAAGATCATCAAGTACTGTTTTGAGGTCTGGAGGTAGCGTCTTCACAGCTAATGCATAGCGGTGAATCATGCAGTGCATCTTGTTTGGCCTGGGGTTGGCTTCTTTCACCCTTGCATGGAAGCCAGACCGACAGCCTAGCATTGCAGGGGCACCATCTGTTGTACATAGCACCATGTTTGCCCAAGAAACCCCTTCTTTTTCAAAAAAGCTGGACACAGCTTCAATGATATCTTCTCTCGTTGTTGTAGATTCCAAAGGGTGACAGAACAAAAACATCTTTAAAGTCTGAGTCTTTTATATACCTCGTGTAGGCAAGAAGCTGGGCACAAGATGATATATCAGTTGATTCATTAAGTTGAATTGCAAACATACCTAGAGGAGCTTCCTTGATTTCCGCAATAACTTGTTGCTTGATGTCTCTGATAAGACATTTATTCTTCGATGCATAGTATCATTTGACAATGGCAAGGTGTTTAGCTTCTGTGCCCCATTCTTCCCGAAGAAGCAGCCAACAATATCTTTGCAGCATGGCAAGACAAAAGTTTCAACTATTGTGTATGGTTTTTTATTTTGTGCAACTCTCAAGGCAACCATATATGAAGATAGGTGGCTAGCTTATTTTGCTTATGTACAAGACCGATATGATCAAATCTGATACACTTGAGAACAAGTGTCTTCCTCTCTAAATAGGACTGGTCTTTATCAGAAAGTTCAGGATGACAGCTGGACAAGTGTCGTTTGAGAAGACTAGGTTTAAATGGATCCTTCTGAAAGAACATTTTGGCAGATTACACACTGCGGCAAATCCTTGCCTTGCTTGTCGATAGATGTGAAGCCAAATTTGATGTACGACTAGCTATATATTCTTCTCTTGCCCAATGAATCCGTTGTTATCTGGAATTTAAAAAAAAAAATACAGTTTACACAATCATACTACACACCACAATGTAGTAATGTAACCACACAGTCATTCACCTCACTATGCACTCATACTACATACAAAACAGTCACACTGTACACCACAGTAACGCTGCATACTGCACCGGCAAGTCACCAGACCACACTGTAATACTGCACACCGTTAGTGCCAGCTGAAAATTTTCCAGGGGGAGGGGATGGGGCAGCATAGATCACGTGTCACCTAGACAAGGTCAGTGATGTTGCACATATTTTTTAAAATCTTTTTTTAATATTCCTATATCTAGCAATTTATTTATCATAGAAAGAGGGTGTGGGCTCAGAGAGGAAGGAAAGGAGAATAGACAAGAAAGGTTGAATATTAAGTAGGCAGAATCGGAGGAGAGTCAGTGTAAGAAGGAGAATCAGGAATGGGAGTAGAGGCAGGGCAGGAAGGAGAGAGCAGAGGGAGGAGAGACAGTAGAAGTAGGAGGAGAAACAGCAGTACAGAGGAGAAAGTTTAAATCAAACTACAAAATCAGATTACAGATACATTGGAACCATAAAGCAGATCTCAACGTACATACCTGAGGGTGAGAGTAGGGTGGGGGGGGGGGGGGGGAGAATGGTAAATTTGTTAAGTGGGAAGTGAAAACATCTCACTATGGTACCTGTTCGGTATGCGTGCCGAGAGATGTGATCAATAGAAAACGAGAAAATGATGACTACTGCATTACAGGTTTGTATGGTTGTGTGACAACTGTAGTCCAAGACAGCTTTCTCTCAAGTGACATAACTCCGAGATTTTCCTTGTTGACATTGTAACTTAATGTCTGCTTCTAGAGGAGGTCACAGCTAGCCTAACGCATGTAGGCCACTTTCTAAAAACAGGTTTGCAATTACAGCCAGACTATTTTCAGAAACCTGTCACACACACCCGAATTTCCTCTAATGTACCCCTGGGGGTACGCGTACCCTAGGTTGAGAACCCCTGCTCCATACCTACAGCTTGAAATATCTTTATCATTATACCAATTCACAAAAAGGAAGACA
>NC_090731.1:109466882-109484382 GCF_036898095.1 Palaemon carinicauda | reverse complement strand
CAAGAGGTCTGCGTCGTTGTAGCGTGACATTCTCTATCTCCTACTTCGTTCTGACTCGAAATATGGCTCGGAGGAGGGTATATATACAGTAACTACTAGGTCAAGCACGCACACGCACCCACACCTAGGCCTAACTTATGCCACGCCTCCCGTTGACAAAACGATTAGGAACACCAAGCGAGTAGGCCGTAATTCAACACACTCTCTCCTACAAACTGACCCATCCCCTAGCAACATGGAAAATGTGCGAGGAGGTAAATATAAATCCACAGCAAAATTTCAGTCTGTTTATATTAGAGATTATTTGTTCATGAAAGTGTTGACCACGATTGTGCTGTGAAATTTCAGTCTGTTTACAACGTTGAATATTACATTGTAATAAGCGTCTGTGTTCGCACTACTTTTCAGGTGGAAAGGATCGGAAAAGGAAACGCAATGATAGTGAAACACACCTTACGCTCAAAAAAAGAAAAGACCAAATAGCCAGTAAGTATTACTTAATAAAAACAATGTACTATGAGGTGTTAATATCTTTCGATTTGGACGTAGAAAGGATTTTTAATTCAACTTTAGAACTTCAAGTAAATTAAAAACCCATTTTCTCTTATTGCCAACCAGACATTAATATACACAACATAATGTGAGGTGTTAATATCTTTCGATTTGGCTGTAGAAAGAATTTTTAATTTGACCTGAGAGCTTCAAGTAAATAAAAAAACTATTTTCTCTTATTGCCAACCAGACATTAATATACACAACGTAATGTGAGGTGTTAATATCTTTCGATTTGGATGTAGGAAGGATTTTTAGTTCGACTTTAGAACTTCAAGTAAATTAAAAACCGTATTATCTCTTATTGCAGTGCTATCAACCAGACACAAATTACTCGAAGAACCCCCACCTCAGGGGATTGCTTCAACATCCACTGCATACTTGCCCCTAGATTCGGACACCCCGGGGACTAGCACCCCGCTAAGAAACAGTCGCAAATTACTCGAAGAACTCCCACCTCAGGGGATTGTTTCGACATCAACCGCAAGCAACCCCCCAGATTTACCTACAGTAACAGCAGGGACGATGCCCACTTCAGGACGGATGTTGAAGTTCGTTAGAAGAAAGACAGCCTTCGACAAGGTGTACATAGAAGAGGAATACACACTCCCCTCATGGAGCGATCCACTTTACATTTCATAGTAATGATTTACGGGGCTCTTTAGAACGGTATTTTAAAATAAAAAATTTTCTGCTAAGATCACCGGTCTTTTGATCTCAATCATGAAGAAACACACTTTCTTAGCGAAGGAACAAACAGAGAATACGCTTATGGAGCTGTGGCTCCCGGCCACGGTTATCAATGCTAGTAAAATTGACGGCCTCCTAAATGAATGGGAGGATGCGGTAAATTCTAAGTTCCCTCGAATAATCAATGATTTAATGGGGAGTGGATGGATAGTGGAAGGCATTGACAACTTCAAACTTTTTTACCACCGCCAGGTGGTAATGGCTGAGTTGGGCGCTCCCTTTACCCTAAAAATGATGTCCGTGGTGGGGTTTTCGGCTTTATTCCCTCGGGAATTGGGAATTCCTGTTTTATTCACTCTCTGGCTGCCTATAGGATGTCTAAACAAACCCTAAATCCTCATTGGGCGAATATAGCTCGATCTGTAAATAGCATCCGCCGTTGCATGCAATATGTTAACTTCGACAAGGTTGCCATGCCTATTCAGTGGGAGAACATTTCACGCCTCGAGTTAATGAATCAACTCTCTATTTACATATATGAAATGGAAGGGGTGGGGGGGTGGGAGGTATATCATTCAGTTGGCAAGGCGTGGAACTAGAAAATTCCCAACTATTGTGCCCCTCCTACTAATGGGTGGTGACCATATTTGTCTCATTAAAGATTTTCACCGTTTTGTGAAAACTTTTGCTAGGGCAAATCTTTCCAATCCCCTTTATTTCTGCCATAACTGCCTATCACAGCATGCAACAACAGACCGTCAAAAACGGCATGAAGCTACTTGCGACCTGTCAGTGGCGCTGAATTTTCCCTCTCGCTGGAGCACAGTAAGATTTAGAAACCCCCATAAGACGCAAAAGTTTTCTTATATTTGCGTCTTTGACTTAGAATCAGCTTTGAAGAAATCCCCTGGGGCTTATGGTGTGGAGACCATACATGAATCAATAGCTTATTGCTATATCATTATCGACGGCGAAGGAAAAAGAGCCGCCTTCAGTCATTATTGCGGGAATGATTGCGTCGATAACTTTCTGTCAGACCTTAGTGATTGTTGGGCGGCGATAAGATCACAGTGGAAAACATTTCCCATTGATATGTCGGCCGAGAATGAAAGAACTTTCCAACAGCAGACTGTATGCCAGCTGTGTAAGACGTCGTTCAAACACCACCGCGACAAGCACAGACACCATGACCATGCCAAACCCAAGAATAACTTTATTGGCGCTTACTGCGCGCGTTGTAATTTATCGTGTCGCGATCTTAAAACTCGACTCCCCGTTTTCGCGCACTATTTCAGTTACGACCTGGGTCTTATCCTTAAGGAATTGAAAACTAAAGTCGATATTACAATCATGACAAAGCAAGGGCTTAAAATTCAGCAAATGACCATCAATAATTTAGTTTTCCTCGACGCTTTAGCCTTTTTAGGATCTTCTTTGGATAGTTTAGCCTCCGAATATTTTAGGGATGGAAGGAAGGCTGGCTTAACAGAGGACATGTTAAGCAAAATTAGAGATGACAAACCGCGGGGTGAAGTCATTCAAAGCAAACTACCTTTCTGTTATGACTATATAGACAGCCTTGCAAAACTCAAAGAAACGCATATGACCCCCAAACCGGCATTTTACAAGAAGCTAAAGGAGCGCGCTATATCAGAGGAGGAATATAAACGGGCTCAGCGTGTTTGGGATATAAGCAAATGTAAAACGCTGAAAGACTTTCTTCTCCTTTACCGCATTGTAGACATGGCTTTATTGGGGGATATTCTCATTTGGGGGCGCTGCATACTTTATGATAAGTACGGTCTGGATTTACCACACTATGTTTTACTTCCATCCTACGCCTTTGACAGCTTCCTAAAGATGAGCAAGATTGAGTTGGATTACGTCTATGATGAGGAATTGTATAATCTAATCAGGCATAATGTTAGGGGAGGGGGGGGGGGGGTTTCACTTCTGTGGTGCGTCAATCATTCACTGCCAACAACCGTGAAACAAATCCATCATTTAATCCTGATCTCCACCAAAGTTCTTACATCCTTTATTTAGACTTCAACTCCCTGTATGCAACAATTATGACTAAGAACCTTCTGACTGGTGGAATTCGTAAACTTTCTGATGAAGAAAAGGATCTGTTTTTAGGAAGGGGTATTGAAAATACTAATACAAATGGGGATAAAGGACACTGGCTCCTTGTCACTACTAAAGCACCTTCAGAAAAAGGTGCTAGAGCCACTGATGAACTGCCATTATGCTTATCCCACGAGGAAGTTGCTTTTAGAAATCTATCACCCTACTGTAAAAGCGTACTAGAACACGAAGGGGGACGCATGACTGTGAAGTGTAAAAAGCTTATGGCCACCCATCACAGTAAAAAAGAATATCTTATTTCCCTCCCTCTTTTACAGTTGTATATGGACTTAGGCCTAGAACTAGAGGTTGTACATTCAGTCTATGAATTCAGTCAAAGTGATTATATGAAGGATTTTATTAAAACTAACATTGAAGCGAAGAGAGCAGCAACCTCATCTACAGAAAAATAAGCCTTAAAAGCCATGAGTAACTGCGACTTTGGGAAAACTTTACTTAACCCTTTGAAATACGCTGAAAAAAGTAAAGTTGTCACTAAAGCAGGCGCCTACTTAAAGGAAGCCCGGAATTCAAGACTAAAATCAACCATCCATTTGTCAGAAGACTGCACTTCTACCCTCCCTCAGGTCGTCATCAATATGCCTAATTAATCAGTTTTTGCCATTCTAGAATCAGCCAAGTTTGACCTTTACTACTTCTTTTATAAGGTTCTCAAGAATAATTATGGAGATAAAGTCAAACTCCTTTACACCGATACAGATAGTTTCATTTTTCCTCTGGAAGTTGATGATCTTAATTCGGAGTTAGCGCAAGAACCCTTGAAATCATATATGGATTTTTCCAACTTTGATGTTGATCACCCACTTTTTAGTAATGAGAGAAAAGGGAGCTGGAGCTTTTAAAATCAGAAACGGGGAGTAATCTTATAACCGAGGTGAAAGCGTTGAAACCGAAAGTGCATTTCATGCTAGTTCAGAAACAGGGTCACATTAATAGTGCGAAAGGTATACCAGGTCACATGCATGCTTCTATAAACCACGAACAGTATTCCCAAATCCTGGAAGATCATCGTGTAAACTATCTCACTGTACGGACAATTAGAAATGTGAGAGGACAAAGGAGTACCACTAAAGTAAAAAAGAAGTGTCTCTCGGCTTTTGATTCGAAGAGATACCATATAAGCCCATACAATTCTTACGCACACAGGCATCCCGATATTGAAGTGGGGGATGAGGAAGTTGCGAGTGAAGTTCGAATCAACAACCCCCTTCCAAAATTACTGAATCCACCTTCAGAACCAATCTCTCACGTTTCTGAAAATTTATAGAAAAGGAGAGAAGAAAAGGTTACAGTCTATTTTCCACCCACTGATAATGGAATGACAGAAAACGGGGAGGAGTGAATACAAAACTTTACTGCGAATAATTAGTGTTTAGCTTTCCCCATATATTGTTTTGCTAGAGAAAATAAAAGGTTGGCACTATCCATTAAAGATTATATTTATTCTGTGGTACTTATATGACCACACTTTTAGAATACCTTTCAGTCAGCTAGAGGCTTAGTGAAAATGTACAAGTGCGTTAAAGCTACAGATTTGGACCTTTTTAGAGAGCCAGCATGTATCATTGTGTCTGGTTTCTCCAACTCGGGTAAATCCTACCTTATAGAAAAATTAATACTAAAATATGAAAGTAAGTTTACGCACATTATTATGTGCGGCGTGGATCAACATACTTTGAAATCGTATCCAGTAATAGGACCAAAACTCTCCCTCTTTACAAATATCGTAGACCCCATGAGTGAGATAGATACGGAAGCTGGCCCGTATTCTATTTTATATATCCTCGATGATATATTTCTCGAGGCTGTACAGGACAAAATTGTTCCGGATGTCTTTACTAAAGTACGTCATAAAAATATCTCTGCTATATTTATTACGCAAAATGTGTTTTATAGCGGAAAATACGCCAAAAATATAAGTGTAAACGCCTTCCGTGTGCTTTTGCTGAGAACGAGGGATATATTGCAAGTCAAATTATTAGGAAGGCAAATATTTGGTTCTCCGTTATCAAAGAAATTTGTGAATGTTTATAAAAAGGCTGTTATGACTAAACCTTTTTTCCCATTTGTTGGTTGATTTAAGTTTAAATACTCCTAGCGAACTCCAGTTGAGGACAAATATACCGGGGAGTTCCTCGTGCGAGGTTGTTTTTGGAGAATGGGAGACGTAAAGAGGAAAATTTTAAAAATGGTATATGAAAACCATTCCCACCCATCAAGTTTGGGAGGTATTAATTCGATTTACAGAACCGCCAGAGCTTTAGACGTTCGAATTACCATAAATGACGTAAAAGACGATTTGACCACGAAAGATGCCCATACCCATACGCTCACGAGAAAAAAATTCCCCAGACGTCAAATGGTGGCTCCAGCTCCAAAAGTTATCATCAGCTGCGATCTCGCCGATATGCGATGTTTATCTAAATTCAACAAAGGTGTAAACTACCTTCTGATTTGCATAAATATTTTCTCCCGTTACCTCAAGGTCATTCCTCTTAGAAACAAGAAGGCGCAGACTCTGTTAATAGGCCTAAAAGCAATCCTTTCTCTACCTCAATTTCAGGGTGTTAGTCGGCTCCTTACCGATTGGGATTCGGAATTTTATAACAAACTTACGATCAAGTACCTAAAAGAAGAACATATAAAACTTTACAGCGTTTCCTCGTATGAAATCAAAGCCGCCATTGCAGAACGTGTTATACGTACTCTAAAGCAAAAGATATATAAACATTTATCCCTGAGAAATACTCTCGCATATCTTGATGTCCTCCCTGAACTCGTAAAAAACTATAATAGGTCCCCACAGAGGGTTGGGAGGCGGAGTGTCCCCCCTCAAATTTCATGGATATACAAACCCGGAAATCATTAAGCGACAATTTCGGCGTATGTATAAATCAAGCATCTTTACATCGAAACACAATAGTAAGGCGTTAGCAGTAGGACAGACAGTGCGCATTGCAAGTGGGCTCCGTCGGTCGGTATTCCACCGTGGATATAAAATTCAAAATACATTAGAAATATTCAAAATACGGAGCGTGGACCGGAGACAGGCTCCTTTGACTTATTATCTGGAGGATCTCGCTGGTGAAAAAATTGAGGGTATTTTTTATAAATCAAAACTAGTACCCACAGCCATAACAGAAACTTTCCCTATTGACATTATCAAAAAGAAAGTTACGAAGGGTAAAGTCAAGTATCTCGTGGCGTGGAGGGGTTACCCTTCGAGTTTTAACTCGTGGGTAGATAGTAAAGATGTTGAAAGGCTGTTGGGGGAAACTTACAAATGAAATCCCACATACACGAAGGGTAAAGTCATGTATCTCGTGGCGTGGAGGGGTTACCCTTCGAGTTTTAACTCGTGGGTAGATAGTAAAAAGGTTGAAAGGCTGTTGGGGGAAACTTACAAATGAAATTCCACATACACAAGCAAGGGGATTTTCTTCTCTTCTTAAATAACCTCTCCCAGAAAAAAAAGGGCTGAATTAATTCCTTTGCTACAGAGAACGCATCTTGACTGTTTATCAGAGATCTTCGTTAACTTTTTGAAGGAAAATCTAACTCGCGATAGTAAAGCAATAGAAAAGGTAAAAAAAATATATGTGCGAAATAAGGATGGTAGCTCGGAAAAAGACACCGCTCAAAGAGAAAAGAGAAATCTTATTATTGCAGAAAGGAGGCGACATACTTTCAGTCCTGCTTCCTCTCGCGGCGAGCCTAATTGGGGGTTTATTAGGGAAATGAGAGAATACTGTCTGGTACCGCAAAAGACGGTAGAAGGGTCTAATTAACACCAAGACGCTGGAGAAATAAGTGTTCAAAACACTAGACATAATGCAGAGGAAAATAGAAGGGGGGATAACCAGCAGGGTGGAGGGAGTGATAGAGATTTGCTCCAAAATTTGGTCAAAATGATACAAACGATGAAGTGTAAGTTGGAAAATGAACCAAAGAAAAGGAAACGAAACGAATCGGGCGAGAAAGGTACGCATGATCCTCTCCCCCTCCCCACGCCACGGGCTTACACCACTCCCCCTTTGGAGAATATGACGTAAAATTATCCCCCACCAGCAGAAGGTACGCCCTCGCTTTCCTTAAATTTTTCGAAGGCCGGGACGATGTCGAGTGGGATGATAGAGGGAACCTGAGGAAACCTATCTACCGTTTAAATTTAATAGACGTGTTTCAGATATTAATTCAGCAAACGGGTGCTATTGAGGAAGAGGACGTGCCTTTTTATAAAACCCTACTAGATACAGTGGGAGTGCCCTATACTTATATAAAGAATGCAAAAGCTCCGATGCAGATGTATGGAATTAAAGGAAAAGGGGGAAGAATAAGAGAGGAAAATAAAGAAAAAAAAGTAAAAGGTAAACTGCAGTGGGTGCCTTATTAGGACTAAATGCACACAGCTAAGTCTATGCGAAATACACGTGTTTGTATGTCGTGCTTGGAAGGTGTGTAAAGGGGGCGGAGTTTAAGGACTTTAGTTGTAGTCCTAGTTAGTTTAGGTTACATGATCAGTTTACAACACGAACCCAGCACGATGCAGTCCTCACCGCTAAGACTAAGCATCGTCGACTTTACGGCGCCACTTCTAAGAAAGGGGAATGTGTGTTTGGTGGTGGGGGCCAATTCCATCGGCATCGTATCCTGCGGACTTGCGGCGCAAACATATAAAGCCTACCCCTACAGCGATATCGTGAACTGTCGAAGAAGGATCTTTAATTTAATCCGATGCATTCGCGAAGAATACCACCGAGTTTTCCTACCGCGAGTGTGCCGTGCGTAGCCACGTTGATAACGCAGTTTAATTACGGGTATGCATATGATAGTGATGCCGATGGAAAACTTAGATTGTATGTGACTACTTCAAGGGATACGAATTTCGCTTCAAACTTGAAGAATGGTACAACTGAGGCGCATGTTTTTAACTTTAAGAGGTGTCTACACGAATTGGAACAGTTTGCCCTGAAGAAAGGAAATGAGAGCATTAATTTATACGCCATCCCCATTGGAATTGGTAAGTCTGGTCGCGCTGATAGTGTATGGATGTTACACTATTTTCCAGATTTGGTGAACTTGGGTAGGAGGTTGGCTGGTGAAGGTAAACAGATTATTTTGCTGGCAAGCGAAAAATGCTTGTTGCCTCCCGAATTGGATAACTTGGTTGTGATATTTTAATGTAATCTACTTATTTTCTTATTTAATAAAAAAGAATCTATTTTATCCAAATAAATTTGATGTTATAAATAAAAATATTTACTGTATAAGATCCATCCTTTCGTATTTTTTATCTTCGAGTGTTTTTTAAACGTTCTTCTCATTCTGAGAAGGAGAATAATTAGGTAATAGTGGTGATATTTAAATGTACTTGTTTTCTTATTTACCCATGTAAATTTGTTCATATGTTAAAGGAAAAAAAAATACTGTGTAATGTTCACCCTTTGTATTTTTATCTTCGAGTTGAACGCTCTTCTCATTCTGGTAAGGAGAATAATTATGCAATAGGGGTGGTCTTTAAATGTACTTGTTTTCTCATTTTATTCATGTAAATTTGTTCATATGTTAAGAACAAAAATATTAGTGTGTAATGTTCACCCTTTTGTATTTTTATCTTCGAGTTGAATGTTCTTCTCATTTGCGAATGAGAATAATTATGTAATAGTAGGTTCTTTAATAAAAAAAATATCCCCGTCTCATCTTAACTACTTCAGTTGGACGCTATGGCTGGAGAAAGTCATATAATAACTCTGACATCTCTTGGAAATAGGGATATATTCCCTAAAAATAATGCGGGCAGCTTTACAAACAAGCTACAAAATAGTATAAAATTAAATCATAATTTGGAGCATGAAGTAGCCCCTGTCAATATCCATTGCCCTAATGAAATTTATGGTGTTGTTAGTGGTGAACTCGATTTAGGGATTGAAATAATAATAACAAAAGTGCGAATATCCTTAGGTGGGGAACCCACCGTAACTTCGGCTACTGAGGAAATTTACAAAACACAAATAAGTATTCTATCCACTGATGCTAGGTATATGGTCTCCAACATTAACAAAGATTTAACATACGCTTTGAGGAAGATCCTCCCACTCGGATTTTATCAAGAAAATATACCCACGGTGGGTCTCTTGGAATATGACTATCAGAGAAAGAGAGTGTTATTAAAATTTACAAAGAGACAGGAAACGGAAGAGGCAATTTATCGAAAAGGACCTATTCACGCCATCAAATTAAAATTTGGGAAAAGAATAGGAGTTACATTAGGATTCAATTCAGGCAAACCTTATCAAATTTTTTAAACAAGTCCAGGTAATCCTCTAATCAAAACTCATAATTTTCTCGCTCCTTTTCCCCCTTCCCCCCACATCGGATGGACTTTGTCCTCATTTATTCGGATATTGTCGAAAGGTCCTATTTCAGGGGTAAAAAAAGTTAATATATTGGATACTTTTAGTATGTGGGGCAGTAAAACGAAAGGGTATCATAATTATATGTATTACCCTTTAGGGATAAAGGAATTGGATTCAGTATCCATTCGCTTGACCGACCAAGAAGGAAGGGAGATACACTTTCGTGAGGATGCTAGCACAATCTGCATCCTTCATATTAGGCCAAAGAAGAAAATTATATAAAAGCCGCAACATCCCACACCAAACGTTTATTCAAGTGTTTGTCACCATGAGGGTAGTCTTTCTTTCCCCGTCTCCTGAGGAGTTTAGTATCATATTCGCTAGTTCCCCCATAAAACTCTTGCGGGGAGGGGCTTTAGGGGATATTGAGGTTTTTAGAGCCCCAAGACGTTCCCAGCAAGGGAGTGGGCTTTTCAGTCTATTAGCTGGACTCGCTAAAAGGGTTACGCCCTTTGTGGCAAAGGCGGTCCTGCCCTCGGCCTTGAATTTGGGCAAAATGTCATGGGAGATTTACAACAGAGGACAAGAGATTTCAAATCAAGCATTAAACAGAGGGGGTTGGAGGCGCTGAAATCAAGAGGATGACGTATTGTTACTGGCAAAGGGAAAAAAAGGAAAAATGTCAAAAGAAATGGGAAGAAAAGAGTAAATAAAACGAAAATCTCATCACGTAGGATTATAGGATATAAATACGTGGTTAGTGCAATGTGATTTAGTTCTGGTAAATAGGCGATAGTGTGAAGTCATTCAACATGGCATCGGCGGCACCGAGAATTGCGGGTCTTGTAGGGAGCGAACTCCCCACCGCAAAATACACCGTAGGGGTGGTGGATGCTTTTCCCAGACCTAATAGTTTAGGAGTGGTGGAAGCTTCCGTGGATGATCGGCAAACGAGTTTTATTTTACCAACAAATCTTACATCGTGGGGAGCAATAACTGATCGTTATCTCGAATTTTGTATCAATGGCGTAGAAGGAACACTAATTGATTTAGCCAGTTTGAGTATTGAACTACATTCAAGTCACGGCCCCCGATGGGAGCATGTTGGGGGATGATGTAAATGTTGTATTTGTCAATGGTTTGGCAAATACAATCTTCAAGTTGAGCCAAGTTTATATCGGCGAAAGGCTCGTATAATCAAATCCCCTTTTCAATGACTGGTCTTTCATAAAGTTATTAGCTACAGCAAAGTCTCACACCGTCAAAACAGTCGGACGGCTCGGATATGTTTTCCAAGATTACAAGGGAACATCAATTTCAAACGTTTTACAAACGATTATTTTACAAAATTGAACAAAATGGAAAAGGAGTGGGTTGATAAAGGTAAAAGAGAAGGATTGCATCTGATTCATCCACTTATGCTCGATGTGGCTTCAGTAAATGAATATTTGATGGATAATATCGACGTTCTATCAAGTTGGAAGTAGCCCCAAATGCGTGGTTCATTAATTCCACCGCACAGGCCGAAGAATTTCGATTTCATCTAGAAAAAGCCAGGCTCCATATTGATAAAATCGTCCCAGCGCCCCCCCCCCCCCCCCCCGCCTTTACTCGCCCTTCATCAGGCGCTTTTAAATCCCAACAGTACGGTGGAAACTGTCTTTAATAAAACACTTTACAGGACATACGCGATAGCCCCTAATCAAACGCAGGCACTGTTGGATTTACCTTTTAATAAGGTTATACCAGAAAAGTTGTACCTCACTATTGTTAATATGGAAAGTTTCAATGGTGTTCTGAATAGGAATCCCATTTATTTTGATCATAATAATATTAAGTACATAGGGGTCACACTGAATGGTTCCACTTTGTACGACATAAATTGTCAATTCCCCGAAAATTATTCTCATCTTTACTATGAGACATTAAAATCTTTAGGCTTAACTTATGATCACCTAATTCATTATGATTGCTACGAACGTGGTCGGGCAGTCATTGCGTTTAATTTCAAACCTGAAATGACATTGATGGATACGCTCAAAGTAGAGAAAAATGCGGATTTGAGAATCCATTTAACGTTTGATAGGGAAGTCAACGAGAATAGAATTACTTTATTATTTGGAGAAACCTGTGGATAATTTTTTATATGTGTTCTGAGTGGGAACTTAGTCCGGGAAAGTCTCCTTATAACAGTTACATAAAGTTCAACAGGGGAGGATAATGAGCACTTACTCTCGGGGCACAAACACCCTGCTAATACTTTACTGTCACAATTCACTAACCATCACTCTTAAATACAAAAGGGGGAAATTTTACTATCCAGAGGCCGGAGAACTCCACACGTAGAATTAGCAATAATTTATGGCCTACTCTAGCTTTGTCAGGTCTATAGTCATCTCATTCTCAGGCTCTGTTCCGACTCCGTCCCCGCTACCTCAATGAAATGCTGGACAGGTATTTTACGTTAATGTAATTAAGACAAAATCCAAAATGGGAGCAGTGATGTAAAGTAGTTTAAAGATAAGGATCTTTACCTTCGAAGCAAATATATTAATGCAAAGTTCCTCGCTGTTACCACCTATAGACTTACTTAGGTTTTACTCTTCAAATATTCCCAGTTTAAACATTAAATAAATGAGGGAGCAAAAATACTAAAGAGGTTTAATTAACCTAATATTGATTTATTTCACAAATTTACATTAAGAGAAACGGACATATTAACAACACAAAAAATGGTATCAAAAGAAATGCAATTCGAATAATGAAAAATACTTGATTAGACGCGTGGTCTACAATAATTAAAAATCAAAATGGGGTCAGGCACGTGGCCCACGTGACCCAGAGACTATGCTAGTCTCAAACCAGAAATTAATATCCAAGAAAAATATATACACACAATCCCACCGCACACAGTCCGAATAGTGTAAAAGCCAGGTTCCCTATCAAGATAAAATTAGTCTAAGCTAAATAATGGGGGAATAACTATGGCCATTGATGTAGTACCTGCACTCCTTTGAAGATTAGTCCTATGCCCGTGATAGCTGTTGACCTGGTTGCACTTTGCACTCTTTTCTGGCCCACCCCAAGAATCCTTTTTTGTGGTAATATGGTTCCCAGGTTCCACTCCTTCACTATCTCCAGCCGGCAGCCACAGGACTCCTTGATGAGTCACGTTTTGGAAGAGGGGGAAGGGGGTGAGCCAGAGGTGCACGGATTCACTGACCAGGCAGGTCAGTAGGCCAGGGCGTCTTCTAATAGAATGGGCTCGACACTAAGGTCGAGGAGATCACCTGGTTTCACCTTGCCAAACAAGTGACTGGTCATGATGCGCGCGGTAATCCATTGGGGGTGCCATATCGGGACTTCAGGACAGGGCAATGTATTGTTGCATGGAGTGCAGAGGAGGCAGGATTTTGTACTAAATACTTCAGAGAAATCTTGCTGCTCTAAGGGAATTTATATATACAATAACCCTACCTATTCTGGCTTGCTAAAAATTAATATTTAAATTGATTATTTAGCAATGGACTGGTGCGATGGGCATACATCTTAAAATTAACAAACCTTAATTGGTATTGGGAAATATAAGATGCATTAATTCAGCAGTATTGAAATTTATATTTAAATTTCAGTTTATGAAATTAATCTCGACCCATGTAGTTAAGGAAAGAACTAACATACGCCGGGGTTACTACTAAGGCCCTCTGTTGTGCGTATCTACGCTGTGACGTCACGAGCACGCCGTGCGCCACTGTCAACAAGTTTAAGTTTAGATTAGTCCTCCCTATGTTCGTTAAAGAAAACTGTATGTAGGAGAGAATGTTTAAGGGGTAGCTATAGTATTAGTAGAAGAGAGCTAAAAATACGATTAAAAGAAGAGTGAAGAAAATTCTTCACACCCTGGGGATAAAGGGGAGAAAAAAGGGAGAGGGGATAGTTCCAGCAAATGTGATTCAACTACTTGTTAGTATGAGCGAGATAAGGTTACTGGCTGAATGATGAGTGAAGTTGTTCTTTACATCAACGTCCGTTTAAAGTTAACAAAACGCTGTTGGCGTTAATTAAAATCAAATTGAATCAAAAGTTATGCTTTCACGTGAATTTGGGGAAAATTGGACCCGCAGGGAATGCTTCACGGAAGTGTTAAGTTAAGGATATGATCAGTTTTAACTTTAAACGTACGATGCAATAATAATAGAACGATTAAAAGTACTCAATTCTTCCCACCCTAGGGGTACGGATAGAGCAAACAAACGTAAGCCAATAACGGTTGAGTTCAGCAACAAGTCCGGCCAATGACAAATTAAAAATTATGGGGGTGGATCCCAATCCAGATCTGACACCCAACGTTTTACATAAAATATTTCTACAAATAAAATTACTGGCGTACTGAAAACTTTGTATTCATCGCCTGACAAAAGGAGAAAAGTTACTTCCTTCTCGGCGTTTAAAGGTGAAAATTTGCTTGACACTAGCCTGAATGATAAATCGAGACGAACTAGGTCTATGGGGACATCGTATTTCTGACAGCTTGGGTCTTGGATGTCGTCTTTAACAGAAACGTTTAAGATGGGAACATTAAAAATAAAACTTATATTCAGCAGGAGCGGAAGGATTTCAGGGGGATTATAGCAACATGACAAGTTGACAAGGCAAAAATTAAATTTACGCTTTGAGGGTAAAGCAAGTGATTGACCTGGAAAATGCTGCTGTACGACTTGGCAATAATAATAAATGCTTAAAGTTGCGCCATGTATAACAGAATGAAAATAATGAATGACGTTCAATGTACCGTTATCCTCAAGCAAGGTGAATCGTAAACAGGCTCTAAGCTCCGGTGCTAGGTCTACATGTGTGACCTTCGCTAAATCCGCCGTCAGCGCAAAAGGTTCCTTTCTGACTGCTAAAGTCTTAACCTTGCGATCACGCGGCTCGTTCTGAGAGCGGGTTTCAGATTTTGACGTGGATATTCTAGCGTCAACACGGATTGGAGTGGAAGTTACGGGCTTAAGAACTGGACAGTCAGGCAACGTTAGCACTGGTCCATGGGATGGTACGACTTTAATGATTGAATCTACAACCGGTACAGGCCTCTGCTGGCCATCACGCACACGGTTAAGTTGGGTGGTATTCGTGCTACCACTTGGGGGGTCCGTGTTAAGACACGGAATGGTATTTCCTCCGGGACGGACTGTCACCGGCGGCAAAGACAAAGGGGGTTGAGGGCGATCAAACGCTGGTGGCTTAAAGTTTGGAAATGAGGACAGAGCAAGTGGGGCTGACACAAAATTACTAATCGTATGCCGTGTTGGCAACATAGTTCTGGAATGGGACGATTGAACAGGTTGGGGAATTGAGACAAAACTATGAACATTGTGCTTGACTGCTGATATATTGGAAGTAACAATTAGGGGACTATTAATAGCGTTTACAACAGGACGTGTCACTGAGGGTGTCACCCTCGAAGAAGAATTAACCTGATTAGCTTTAATTAGTAAATTGGGATGAGCCATGAGGCTATTAAAAGCAATCTCAATTTTACTTGAACAGGCAACAAGCACTGGATAATTTGATTTGACAATGGGATGGTCGTAATGATGTCTCCAAAAATTCTTGTAATTGCAAAGCTCGTCTCTTACATTACCAATAAGGGTTTTAAAATGACTTACGGCTTCTGGACCCATGCTGGGAAAATCCATAGAAGCAAGAGCATGAAGTGCTATATCTGCGTCCTCACAAACAAAGGTGAACGTCAACTCCTGTTCTTTAAGCCTAGCGTTAATCTCCTTGGGGCTGAGCGATTCCGCCTTAGGCGGTGGAGGGTTGTTTACGTTAAACATGAAGTCCGCCATCTTGGAATGACCACGTTTGATGAACGGATTCGTAAAACAAAACAAGGGATAACTGAATTTTCCAAGGAATGTAAAAATGAAACTTTACACATTTACTAGTGTGACAATTGAATATTTAAATTTACTCATGGTGAGGGAAAAATTGTTTAAATGATAAATCAAAATGTGAATCACAAAATTACTTTAACATTCAAAGTGACCGGGTCCAACAAAGCAGACAATGCCCAGGTCACGTGACTTTAGACTTCACTAAACAAAATTATTTACGCACATGGCGATAATGACTAATTAAGTTACTTTAAATCAGAACATATTAGAAAGCACATGGGCTTATGAATGCAAAGATTTAAGTTAAAAGTTAAAATAACAGGTCGAGGCTGACACTGTTGTGACGATTTCACACTTACGGGCGCACTAAGGCGACCACTGAACTATTCAAAATGTAGATAGGCGCACAAGGCAACGACTTTAAAGTGCACTCTCGTGGAGGCTAAACATATATAAAATTTCCCTCACGCGGAGGTAAAACAAAAATATCCTCGCTAAAGGACAAAAACAATATCTCCTCGCTAAAGGAAATTAAATGAACTACACGCAGTAATTTACTTACGGTAGCAAACAATTACGTACCCTTAGTTTGGGCTGTAAACAAGATCTGCCATCTCGGAACAAACACGTGGAATGAAACGGACCTGGTGTTAAGTTTCTACGTTACTCGTAAGAATGCTTAAAATTATATTACGCCAATTCGCTCGGTAGGACAAGGACATGTGCTAGGTATACGGGGAATGTTAGTTAGAAAAGTTAAGGTTGGTTAGGGAAGGTGAACGACACAAAGGAAGGTAGACCAAGGTACAAAATGTTACAAATTAGATGCTTATTTAGCAAAATGAGTTGACAGAACGAGCTCACCGGCGCTCTAGCTGAGCAGTAAACACGGGCGTCTGAACAACAAAAACCTTAGTTCAAGTAGCTTAGAACTTTCTGGTATAAGTGGATTCCACCACAACACGTGGGTGAACGGATCCGAGACAAAGCGAAGTTCCTACGAAAAATTCTAGTCTTTCTGTAGAGAACATTCAAACAACAAATTAACCTGGATACGTAGTTCTTTCCTTAAACACGTGGTCGATACAGAAGGATCATGATGATTACAAATTTCTCTTCCCAATTAAAGTCTGGGCCTTACACATTCGACAAACAGGCTGTGTGCGTGTGGGTAAGTGATATAGCGAGTTACTATATGCTTAATCAAGCTGATTAATTACATTAATGCTTCACAAGTCAAAGGTAAAAGATCCGGTTCGAAGGACCACTCGTGTGGAGAATTTTTTTTTTATGTGTTCTGAGTGGGAACTTAGTCTGGGAAAGTCTCCTTATAACAGTTACATAAAGTTCAACAGGGGAGGATATGAGCACTTACTCTCGGGGCACAAACACCCTGCTAATACTTTACTGTCACAATTCATTAACCATCACTCTTAAATACAAAAGGGAAATTTACAGTCCAGAAGCCGGAGAACTCCACACGTAGAATTAGCAATAATTTATGGCCTACTCTAGCTTTGTCAGGTCTATAGTCATCTCATTCTCAGGCTCTGTTCCGGCTCCGTCCCAGCTACCCCAATGAGATGCTGGACAGGTATTTTACGTTAATGTAATTAGACAAAATCCAAAATGGGAGCAGTGATGTAAAGTAGTTTAAAAGTTTAAAGATAAGGATCTTTACCTTTGAAGCAAATATATTAATGCAAAGTTCCTCGCTGTTACCACCTATAGACTTACTTAGGTTTACTCTTTAAATATTCCCAGTTTAAACATTAAATAAATGAGGGAGTGAAAAATACTAAAGAGGTTTAATTAAACTAATATTGATTTATTTCACAAATTTACATTAAAAGA
>NC_090731.1:109449382-109454382 GCF_036898095.1 Palaemon carinicauda | reverse complement strand
TATATATATACATATATATATACACACACACACAGTAGATTTCCGCCATATGACATTAATCCGATCCGGAGTTGGGATAGTAAAGCGAAATCGTGGTATGGCGGGCAATAGAAACTTATGGTAATCAGCTAATGTATGCAAAACCCCAGGTAAACACATCAAAATTTATATATATATATTAAAAACTAGTAACAAAATAGTGTAGTAAGTACTATTTATATATAATATACATGTATATAATCAAACAACATTATAAATAAAAAGTATATAAAGGAAAATTAATTCACTTTTTCTTTTGAGTGATGTGACTTGAGCTGGTAGTGGGTGGAGGCGAAGGGGGGAGGAGATGGCAGATATAAAAATGCTAATTATGTTACAATTAATGATAGATTTAATTTATCATAAACTTAAAATTAAAAATGCTTTTTTTATTACTTTTACTTTTATTTTTTATTAATTTTTTTTTTCTAGAACTTAATTTTATATAGTAGCACTTCTTCATCTTCGCTTTCTTTTCTAGCTTTTTCCTGGATTCACTCTTATCATCTTCGTTTTCTGACTCTTTCCTTTTGAAGAAATATCTATCCAAAGAAGCCTGTTTCTGACGACTCCTCAAAATATTTCTTAAATGACTCATGCCCCTGTCATTAACATTGTCCATAAGACGCCCTGTTAGATCTTTTTCTGGGTGTTTTTTTTTTCAATAAATCGAGTAAGGTTTTCATACCAACTAATGGCTTCCCTTATTTCTGCCGATGTTGTTTCTTCTCCTCACCACCACTAGAGTGCTGCTCCTCTTGAATTATGGTCACCTGCATTGCCTCCAACTCCTAAAAGTCTTCAGTCGTAAGCTACTCCTTGTGCTCCTCGATAAGGTTATCGACGTCAGCCTCATCGACCTTCCGAGTGAAATTATTTCCTCAACATCACCCACATGAGCAGGATCCTCAACTGCCTCGTCTTCGAGTGAAGGTTCGATACCTTCGAAGTCGCGTTCTGCCACAGCAGCTGGCCACAGTTCATTCCAAGCTTTCTCGGTCATCCTCAGGCATCGAATGATGTTAAAATGTCCCTTCCAAAATTCACGGAGAGTAAGTTGAATACTTTCGGTCACTTTGAACCATCTTCTGAACAGATGCTTCGTGTAAAGCTTCTTAAAGTTGGCAATCACTTGCTGGTCCATAGGCTGGAGGAGAGGGGTGGTGTTCATTGACAGATAGAGAACCTTGATGAAAGCAAAATCTGGATGTACGTTGGCCTCAATGCCAGGAGGCTGAGCAGGGGCATGGTCCAGTACCAGGAGACATTTCTGAGGAAGATTGTTCTTTTCTAAAAATTTCTTGACAGCAGGACCGAAGCAGACTTTTACCCACTGAATAAATATGGTCCTCGTGACCCAGGCCTTGCCATTAGACCTTCAAAATATTGAGAGCCTATCCTTCGTGATATTTTGTGCCTCGAAGGCACGAGGATTCCCTGAGTGGTACACCAGTAGGGGTTTAATTTTTAAGTCCTTACTGTCATTTGCACAAAATGCGAGGGTAAGTCTGTTCTTCATCGGTTTATGGCCAGGAAGTTTCTTTTCTTCTACTGTTATATATGTACGATGGGGCATTTTCTTCCAGAAAAGGACAGTTTCATCACAGTTAAACACTTGCTGAGGAATGTAGCCTTCTCTAGAAATTAATTCCTCAAACTTCTTGAGGAATTCGTCTGCTGCTTTCTTGTCAGAACTGGCCTCCTCTTCATGCCTGACGACTGAATGAATACCAGTCCTCCTCCTAAAGTGATCAAATCACCCATGAGAAGCCTTGAACTCTGGGGGGGTTTGGCGGGATGTCAACTAAATCTGAACAGTCATATCCAATTCCTTATTATAAGCCAGGTTTTCAACAAACAATTTTACATTCAAAGAAAACCTCTCCAAAGGAGTAAGTCTCTCCAAGGAGGAATTACGGCTCAAAAAATAAATCAATCACTTCCACGCTGGTCGAAAAATGATATAAAATAGTAATCCAGAACTCACAAACACAACTGCCTCTAGCTGCAGTCAAATCAAAATAAGCATTTTTCCAAGACATGCACCACAGTCCTAACTTAGCTAAAACATAAACAAACAATCTCATTTATACCAACAGTCTTTCTCACAACAAACAATCAATACACTAACTACCTTTTGCTCGCTGACACAATCTCTCTCTCTCTCTCTCTCTCTCTCTCTCTCTCTCTCTCTCTCTCTCTCTCTCTCTCTCTCTATCTCTCTCTCTCTCTCTCTCTCTCTCTCTCTCTGGATTTGGCATACAAAAAATAAATAAAAATAAAAACAAAAATTAATCCTCCACATTCCTCCCCCCTTACTTTGCCAAATCCTTCTACATTTTCACACAACCACTTATATTATTTTTTTCATTACCCAGTCGCAGTCGGGAACAGGACCTCTATTCCGAGTAACTTGGCCGTCATACACTCTCTCATTCTCTTCTTCCTTATCACAATCATTCGCTATGTTAACACTATTCCTATCTAAATCCCTATCATCTAATATATCATGTACAATCCCATCTACCTTGTTCTCATCTGGCCCTAAAATTACATTAATTTCTGTAAACAGTTCATTTATTTCATTAAAAACATTCTTAACTTTAGCAAAAGATTCATTCATGCTACTTATCATTCTCCTATATCTCACTCTTGCATTATTCATTCTTTCTTTTACATCATCTAACGAAAAGCCACACACACTATAAGTATCATTCATACTCAGCCACGTTTCATCTGTATTAATACATTTTTCTTCCACACTTACTTGCATATTTACACCCTTGTCATACTTATTCAGATTCTTACCAATACCTATAAATTTCCCTTGCACTTTCTCCTCACTTGAAACTTTCAAACGCCTCTTTTTCCTATATTCAATTAACACTAATTGTTTATTTTCTAGCCCTAACTTCTCATGCATACTAGATACATACTTGCTCATTTCCAACCAATTATTCATCCCATTCTCACAAACATTGATCCTATTCCTTCCACACACACATGAGGACTCACCCAGCTCAACCCTCTTACACTCTAGTTTCCTTAACATCCTGGCTGACTTAATCCCTTTTTCCTACATACTCTAGCTACCTTCCCATCTACACCACATTCAGTACAGGCTCCTTGCACATTCTAGAATAATGACCATCTTTACCACAAATACCACAAATCACATTAATACGATTACTCCGACATACACTTGCTTTATGCCCTACTTTCCCACACCTATAACACTTCTCTTCACAGACACAACTACCTGACACCTCGCTGCACACTAGCACTCCTATCCCTCCATACCTGATTCCCTTGCCCTAACACTCCTATCTACTACACTATCAGCTACCCTCATCGGTCCCCTCATAAGAGCATCTCTAAAACTAACAAATTCCTGCACACTTTCCTCCATTCTAATTCTTACACTCACAGATTTACTTTCTTTCATACATCTATCTAACTCGTAATCCTCAACTATCTCTAAAATATCATCCCATGTCAATCTTTCTTTCGTCCACCTCATTTTCTCCTTCTGTTTCAAATTAATAAACTCAACAACATTCTCAGGTACAGTAGCCAAAAACTTCTTCATTAACTCCTTATTCTAATTGATACCTTCATCCCCATACTTCTTCCTAGCTAAAGTTTTCAACCTACATACATGCATTGATATTGCTTCTCCTATATTCATCCGTGCTTCATCAAAATCATTCTTACGATTATACCTAGCACTCCCTTTCATACGTTTTACCTGCTCAATTATTCTCTTTTTCACACTTTCATAATCAACATCCCCTACACTCATTATCACACCATACATCGTCAACAAATACCCAGTCAAATATTCTCCTAACTCCCTAGCCCAAACTCTTTTACTATCACCATACTTATCCTGGCAATACCTCTCATACTCCTTGAAAAACTCGTATACATCCCTACTACTATAGTAATTGAACCTTTCACACCGAGGTACCTCTCTCATAAACACAGTCTTACACACATCACGTTCATTCTCACTGCTATCATCACTGCTACCTTCCCTCTTGTTTCCTACTTCCTCGCTAGAATATAAAGAATCTAATTCCACACTCATACTCCTATCCTTGATCATACTCTTCCTACCCCTTTTCTTACTTACCTCTCTCACCCATTCACGATCATCCTTGCTCTCATCCTGACACTTTTTCTTCTCTTTCTTCACATCACTTTTACCTTTCCTTTCATCCTTCCTCTCACCTTTCTGTTCATCCTTACTATACCTAGTCCCTTTAACTTCACTATCACTATTACTATCACTATCACTTCCTTTCCCATTATCACTTACCTTAGCCTTCTCTTCCTCTATCAACCCTTTACCCGAAGCTGAGGACACTCTTCCGACTGCACCTTCACCCATGTACATTTTCATCATTCCCATTACCTGCCCCTTCATAGCTTCCAATCGTTCCTCATCCTCACGCATCCTTATCTCAACACCCTCTTCCTCTCTCTCTACAGTTCCCTAAATTTCCCTCAGTTTCCTATGCATCTCCTCATTCTCACACCTTAACCCTTTATTCTCTTGCAACAACTCCTCTCGCTCCTTACTCAGCCGCAATTCCTCCCTTAATACCTTTAATTGCTCTTCCATTTTTCATCAACCTTAATCCTAATTCCGTCCTTCATCCAACAGTCCAGCTTCCAATCCCACCATGGCAGTCCCTGTTCGGGCGCCAAAATAATGTGGCGGAATGTCACAAGAACAAACCCCACACCCTTGAATCACTCTATCTTACAAATTTCTCTTCAATACAAACTTCCCCTTATGTTATCATAAACTGGATTCTTAGACAAAAAGGACATAAAAACAAAACATGACCTTAAAACTATATTTCTTAAAACTTAAAAATAAATCATAAACCATCCACAATCAAATTATCAACACTTATAACTAATCAAAAACTTAACACTAAATATATAATAAC
>NC_090731.1:109439382-109444382 GCF_036898095.1 Palaemon carinicauda | reverse complement strand
CAAGGTTCTTCAGTCCTCCCTTGGACTGCTGCTACAGGTCCTGTTGCCAGGGTACTGCCGGGCAGGCCGGCACAGATAGTGCTGACTCAATTGGCAGCACGCCGACTGTACTGGTACTGCTGGACTTGCCGGCCGTCAGTGTATCGGCGGTACCTTGTCGGCAATAGTACTGCAGCTGCATGGAAGCCTGAATGGTACATCCTCCCATTCTATTAGAACCTTCTCTCTGGAAAAAGGCAGTCAAATTAGACTTTTACATCCTTAATTACTGTATACATTCACAGTAAGGAGTAGCCTTTTTTCCATGCTATCTCTCTTTCACTAGCTAGCATGCCGAGTATTCCGGCAAGACCTAGCTATGCCGGCTACATGCCGGTTGAACTACTGTATATTTTATACAGGTAGCCAGTATATCTGCATTATAGAATATACTGCAGATAGAAAACTACTATATAGCTTATACTAGTAGTTATTTCCAATATATTTTGGATATCCAACACAGGCATTTGCTGAGCCCAATCCTATATTGAATGAATATGATTTCTTCAATATCCTGATTAGAAATCAGTATTAGGATTACCCTACAATATTAAACACTTCAAGGCAGGAGTAATACACTCCTAACCCTTAAAGGGTGCAGCATTTTTCCTTGAGTCTCCCTGATCAGGAAACTCTATATTTTAATAGAGTAGGAAGACTACAGCAAATAAGCTGAGTGGGATATACAAATTTATGTCTTTATTTTCCTAGTCCAGCTGGCTTCATGCTAGATGGATCATACTGTCATATGCTACCCTGAAGGAAGCATAATGACTAGACTACAATACACGATGTACAGTAGCCAGTAAATTGCAATATAGACTTACTGCAATTAGAAACCTACAGTACCATGATACAGTAGTATTTTCTGACATACCTTGGGTACCCTTGTACGAGCATTCTGCTGGTACCGTTCATATATTGAATGAATAAGTTTTCTTCAATATTCTGATCGAGAGTCAGTCATCCTGACCCCACAGTATTAACATTATTTTGGGACAGTGATTTGATACTTCTCTACCCCTAGGTGTAAGAGTCCTTTTACTTGGAGTTACTCTATAGAGAAATCTCCATGTACTTGATACTGAGGGGAGGCAACAGCATTTGCTCACAGGGGTACACAAGTATGTATCCCTTTATAGCTTACTATCCTAAGCTACTCTATTGTAAAGGACATTTGCATGTTGATTGTCAAGGAGATAATCCATTGTATACTCATTTGGTTTTCCTTTCTTTACAGGAGGAACATCAGATACCTTGTGCTGCAGTCCTCTGCAAGGCCAAGAGTAAGTATTTTTACAGTCATAATACTTGCCGGTTTCATGCCCCCTGCAATATTATTTCCGGATCCCTACATTATTGGAACCCACAGGTTTGCAATATATGTCGGACATTAATGTCCGAAGGTTTTGAAAATCCCAAGTCTACGGATATTAGGGATACAGCTCAATATAAATTACGCAACTGGGTGAGAGGCTTTCAAAAGATCTCTCCGGGACCTTTCCTACCTAATGATAGGATGCGTAAGCTACTATTTCCGGAAGCAAATGAAGAAACAGTAGTGCCTCACGAGCCAACTACATCCCCTGACGGCCAGAAAACCTTTGGGATTAAGGGCAAGAAGTGCCCCAGGGTAGAAGAGGAAAATGCTGTGTCGGAATTTCCTCCGCCTATGCCGGCTATAGAGCCATCGATGTCGACATCTTCGTCTTGTACCCCTCTATTGGATAATGTGGTACAATTATGTATCCAGCTTAAGAATCAGATAGAGAGCTTTCGTAAACAAAACGAAAAGCAGGAAGTAAAACGCAAGATAGAGCCTCGTAAAGCTTCTCTTGTCGCTTCCCAGGGGTCAGTCAAATGACCCTTGAATCAAGACCTACCAACATACTCCATAACCAATCCCTGGAGGTTGGCGAAGCAGATGCTGATTTCAAATGGCAATCTCTACATCTCAGAGAAAATAGATGCTGTTCCTTTGGACAAAATTCAATTTTGGCCAAGCTTTGATGCTTTCCCTAATTGTTGGGTTCGACTGAAGTACGAACCAAAGTCAAGAAAAGGAGCGGAACCAAAGGAGGTCTTGATTCGCGACCATGATAAGGCACAGACTATCCTTTCAGGTAGTCTGAGAAAGGCGTGTTATTCAGAGTCGAAGGTATTCTCACTGAATAACAGACACCCTTCCTTCCTTGGTCCTACTTCACTCTCATTCCCCTTCATGGGGAAGGCATTTACTTCTGTTGCCAAAGCAGTAGAGGCGGGTAAGCCATGTCCCACACTCGATGAGTGCAAGCCTTTGTCACCAGCTTTTCCCGGACAGGAAAAGGATTGGAAGGAAGTCCATTTGACATTTTCAGTAGGAAAATTAGACAAGGACATCACAAGTCGACAATTCAAGGTATGTCTCCATAAATTGTCTGAGTTGCTCTTGTGTAATAAACATGAGTCAAAGGAGAGACTTGCGACATCCCTTTCTCTACAAAACTACATAGAGTTGTGTTCAACCTACGAAAGTACCCCAGATATGCTCATGGTCATAGCCAAAATGCATATGGCTATCTTGGTGAAGGACCTTTACGCCTTTATGAAGGCCAGGAGAGCATGTAGAGAGTTTGTGTTCGCTGACGCAACAGTGAAACACGAAACAAGGAAGCTAATATCTTCCAACATCTGGGGTAAAGACCTCTTCCCACACGAGGTCATTAAGGAAGTAATTAAGAACCCCACCATGGAGAACATAAGTCTTCTCCAAAAATGGGGCATTCCTTCAAAGATAAAATCTTCTGTGGTTGTGGGTCCCCATCGAAAATGCTGGAAATATCCGGGCTGCTCAACAACATCCCACTATTCCAGTGACCACAGTGCTACAGGCAGATGGTCAAAAGTCTAAGCCTACTGTCTACTCGAAGCATAAAGACGCTTCGGCTAGGAGGAACTTTCCCTCAGGATCGCAGGACCTTCGATCCTTCGGTCCAAAGCCTATTCAAGATGAGCCATTGATGGGAAACAGAAATGTCCCTACCATCATTTCCTTACCTTCTTCTACAATTCAAAACCCTCCTGGAGAAGTATACCTGAGAGCTATAGAGCATACAGGTGGTAAGGAGCTCGTGAGTTCTGTCAAAAGACTCATGTATTCAGTCGGAATACCAAAACGCCAACAGGAAAAAGCGCTAAACTTTCCCCAGTTCACTATAGTGACAGACCTGGTGCTAAGGGCACACCGGAAAAATGCGTTAAGAGCTTGGAGAAAACACTCATCAAATGATTGAAGAGATAAAAAAAGACTGAGATCAGTCCCTCTTTAATCACTTCTCTAACAGAAATTAGAGCATGAAAGTCCCAAGACTCTGCTGGTGCTTTCATGGGTGGGGCTCCCTACAACTGATCTGGGACACCGAAGCGATAATAAGACGTCACATTCGAACGTCTCATTCAGTCTTGGTGAAGTTACCCATCCCTCTCTTAAAGAGACGGCACCTACCAGCAGTTCATTTACAACTGATTCACGATGTGACGGTGGATACTCTATTTCGATACAAACCAATAGAGTTGGAATGGTCCATGGGCGCAGACATATTCCCTCCCAGATGGAAACAAGTCCCGGAACTGCAATTCGACCTCTTCATCACGAGCGTCTTCAAGAAACTACCTCGCTATATAGCCACGTACAAGGATCCTCTAGTGGGGCTGATAGACTAGATGAGGCTGGTCCTAGCTTTGACTCTAGGTATATTTCCGAAGATTCAGAAATTAACTGCCTTCGTTTTATCACAGAGAACCCAAACCCTTCATTTCATGATTTTCTCGCTCTAGCGGTTAGAAAAAGGTTTGGGATCTCAAAAGGCACAATATAGAATTCTTAGAAGAATACAAGGCCAAGTCAACTAGAAGACAATAGGAGTCTTCCTGGAAAAAGTGGGTTGCGTTTGTCAAAGCAAAAGGACTGAAAGAAATTTCAATAAACTTCTGTCTGTCCTTCTTTGTCCACCTTCATAGCCAAGGTCTGGCGGCCAATACGATAAATACGTGCAAGTCAGCCTTGACTAGGCCTCTCCTATATGCCTTTCAAGTGGATCTGGTGAATGAAATCTTTAATAAGATTCCAAAGGCATGTGCTAGGCTTAAGGCCGCGGTACCGCCAAAGCCCATCTCTTGGTCTTTGGACAAGGTCTTACATTATGCCTCATCTGTGAACAATGAAGATTGTTCTCTTAAGGATTTAACCCAAAAGGTTATTTATCTGGTTGCTATCGCCCCCGGGGCTAGAGTTAGTGAAATAGTGGCCCTATCCAGAGATAAGGGTCACATTCAGTTCACGGAAGTGGGAGAACTGAATCTATTTCCTGATCCATCCTTTCTCGCTAAAAACGAGCTACCCAGTAAGAGGTGGGGTCCCTGGAGAATCTGCCCTCTGAAGGAAGATGTCTCTCTATGTCCTGTAGAGTGTCTAAAGGTCTATCTTTGTAGAACTTCAGACTTCAGGGGAGGACAGCTCTTTAAAGGAGAAACTTCTGGATCAAATTTATTCCTAAAACAACTAAGGGCGAAGCTCACCTACTTTATTCGTAGAGCGGTTCCGGACAGTACTCCCACAGGTCATGATCCGAAAAAGATTGCTTCATCACTGAACTTCTTTCAGTATATGGACTTTGAGCGCCTTCGTTCATACACTGGATGGAAATCATCCAGAGTGTTTTACAAACACTATGCAAAACAAGTGCATGAACTGAAACACTTCGTAGTGGCGGCAGGTAGTGTATTAAAACCTGCCCCCCAATTACTGTAGTAAACAGTTTTTGGTTTGGGACCTCACATGTCCTCCTCGCACATGTAACGGATGAGAATCATCCAGAGTGTTTTACATACACAATGCTAAACAAATCCATGTTCTGAAGCAATATGTGGTGACACCAGGTAGAATATTTAACCTGCCGTCTAATTCTACGATGAACAGC
>NC_090731.1:109406882-109416882 GCF_036898095.1 Palaemon carinicauda | reverse complement strand
AATTATTCTTGTAAAGTTTCGATAATGTGCATAATTTTTGTTTCCCCCTTTTCTCTGTCGATTATATAGTTAGGGTTTCGGTGATTTAGGTAACCGAGATCTCGTATAACCTAGGTAACCTAACCTAGACGTTTTACTATACGTTCAGACCTTCCCCGGTTACCCTCGTATATTGTTTTCATTCAGTGGAGACTGATACCTCCTAGAATGTTATGAAACATTACACGTCTCTTCGGAGATTTAAGGGTAATCTCTTTCCCTCTGAGTGTAGCCTCAGGCTACAACTCTAATAGCCGTGCCTTGAATTTTATTCAGACATGGCTAACTTAGGGTTTATCCTGCCTTTTCCCTTAACTGTTGGTTGTGGTATACCATCAGGTTTTGGGATTTAGTCAGAATCTCAGAGTATTTAGTCTTATGTCGGCGACCTGCCAGCAGGGTGAATAGGTTGTAGCATACCATCATTCCCCTGCCGGCTAGGTGGCCGGCAATGGAGGTTAGCCTTCATTAGCCGCACTCGAAGTTATGGTAGGATACCATCTTCTCCTTGCGACTAAAAGACTAGTCCTGTGCTACAGTACTCTGCGCTGAAGAGTAATTTTCTTTAGCCTAGGATATGTGGCACTGGAACTCTGTTTCTTCTTTGTTGAGATGAGGCGGCAGTGCCGCCATCCCCTTAACTGTGTCGGCAAGCTCTGGGATGAAGAACTGAGTCTCTCCTGTTCCCTGGGATTCTGCCGATACCGAAACAGAGTTTCTTTTAACAGGTTTTAGGACTGATAGTTTTTGCCAGTTTCTTTCACACTCTTTACAGGACCCTATTCCCTACCCCTCTGTCCACTTTTGATGGCTGAGCCATTGTCTTTCTTTAGGCCGGCATCTTGCAATCTTACCTTTGCCGGTAGGTTGCCGGAGCCAGCCAGACTCCCTCTCTAGCCATGACTTTGGCTGACGGCAGAGCATACTGCCGCCAACCACTCCATCTGTCGGCAACTGCCGGGCCAGCCGGCAACTGCCGACCTATCTGGCAACTGCCGGCCCAGCCGGCAGCCAAGATGACTGCTGGTACCTGGCGGCTGCCGGCGACCATGATGGCCGTGAGTGGGAAGTCCCTTCTGTTCCCAAGGTTTTTCAGTCCTCCCTTGGACTGCTGCTACAGGTCCTGTTGCCGCGGTACTGCCGGCCAGGCCAGCACAGATAGTGCTGACTCAGTTGGCAGCTCGCCGACTGTACTGGTACTGCTGGACTGGCCGGCCGGCAGTGTATCGGCGGTACCTTGTCGGCAATAGTACTGTAGCTGCATGGAAGCCTGAATGGTACATTCTCCCCTTCTATTAGAACCTTCTTTCTGGAGAAAGGCAGTCAATTAGACTTTTACATCCTTTATTACTGTATACATTCACAGTAAGGAGTAGCCTTTTTTTCCATGCTATCTCTCTCTCTAGCTAGCATGCCGGGTATGCTGGGAAGACCTAGCTATGCCGGCTACATGCCGGCTGAACTACTGTATATATTATACAGGTAGCCAGTATATCTGCAGTATAGAATATACTGCAGATAGAAAACTACTATATAGTTTATACTAGTAGTTATTTCCAATATATTTTGGATATCCAACGCAGGCATTTGCTGAGCCCAATCCTATATTGAATGAATATGATTTCTTCAATATCTTGATTAGAAATCAGTATTAGGACTACCCTACAATATTAAACACTTCAAGGCAAGAGTAATACACTCCTAACCCTTAAAGGGTAGAGCCTTTTTCCTTAAGTCTCCTTGATCAGGACACTCTATACTTTAATATAGTAGGAAGACTACAGCAAATAGGCTGAGTGGGATATACAAATATATGTCTTTATTTTCCTAGTCCAGCTGGCTTCATGCTAGATGGACCATACTGTCATATGCTACTATGAAGGCAGCTTAACCCTGGATAGGTACGCTCCTCGGACACCCCTTTAAGGGTATACTCGGACGCGAACGACCCCGACGCCAAAACAAATTCTTGAAAAATCAGTTTTTGCAGTAACCTCCTTTTTTCTTTTGCCAAAAAAAACTTCAATGAATGCTTAAAACAACTGTAAAGATAAATACTACTCATCTGCAGAAAAACTATTTATTATAAATATTTTAAAAAATTAAGTAGAAAAAAAAAAGATCTGACATAAAAATTCATAAAAAAAAAGTTTATACATATATACACAAATCCTTTTAGGAATTGATTCTTGAATGTTTAGGACACATCTTGATGTATTTTGGATGAAGTCAGACCCATGGAGGTGAAGATCTGAAATGAGAAAAAAAGGGTAACTTTTTTTGGCCAAAAAAATTTGTCCAAATTTCATGAATTTTTTTGGGTACCCAAATGAAATAGGAAGTGGCTAATTTTTTTAGGGAATAAACATATGTTATCCTAAAATAGAAATATGTAAAAAAATCTTCATTATTTTGTAAATTACAATTATATCAGGGGCCATATCTAAAGGTCATTTTTTGAGTACTTAGAAATTTCGTAAAAAAATACATATATTTAATATATAATATGATATTTATGCAGGTAAAAATATACCAAAATATCACAAATTCTATAGGGAACAAGAATATATATAGATAGGGCAACTTACGCTTCGGATATGTCCACAAAATGGCCGCCAACCACACTGACTCAGACTCCCTAATCTGCCACTTGAAATGTAGGAAGGGTATGTCAATTTCAAGGTGTTATTTACTAATCTAATTATTATTGGATATGCATAAAAATTGTATGGTGGGTTGCTGGATAATTGTCGATTATTTTACGACTATAAAATTAAAATTTTGACCCAAAAAAATTTTTTTGAAGGGAAATAAAATCGAAAAAAAAATGTAAAATATAATATTTTAGCTAAATAATTTGATGATATTCAATCAAAAAAGAAGTAAACAAAATTTTCCGACAAATAAACATCTAGAGGAATCATTACTCTGTGATAGTTCTTTAGTACGTAGTAATTTTGAAAGAATTGGGAAAAAACGAAAAAATGGCAATCACCGGAAAATCGAACACATACCTATATATACGCCATATCTGGCTAAAAAAAAGATAGGCATGGGTAGCCAGATCATCTAGAAACACTTTCCAACACTATAAAAATATAAGTTTTGCGACACTACTTGCCAATTCCTTACGGTAACATGACTAAGCAAAAAAAGGCAAAACAAATAAAAAGGGGCATTCGCGGAAAAATGGCTAACATTCTAATATACGGCATTTCAGAAAAAAGAAAATTCAGCCACGTACTAGGCAAACCATCAAGGCACATTTTCCGACAAATAAACATCTAAATGAATCATTACTCTGTGATAGTTCCTTAGTACGTAGTAATTTTGAAAGAAATGGGAAAAAACGAAAAAATGGCAATCACAGGAAAATCGAACACATACCTATATATACGCCATATCTGGCTAAAAAAAAAAGATCGGCATGGGTAGCCAGATCATCTAGAAACACTTTCCAACACTATAAAATTATAAGTTTTGCGACACTACTTGCCAATTCCTTACGGTAACATGACTAAGCAAAAAAATGCAAAACAAATAAAAAGGGGCACTCGTGGAAAAATGGTCATTCTAATATACGACATTTCAGAAAAAAAAAAATTCAGCCACGTGCTAGGCAAACTATCAATGCACATTTTCCGACAAATAAACATATAAATGAATCATTACTCAGTGATAGTTCCTTAGTACGTAGTAATTTTGAAAGAAATGGGAAAAAACGAAAAAATGGCAATCACAGGAAAATCGAACACATACTTATATATACGCCATATCTGGCTAAAAAAAAAATAGGCATGGGTAGCCAGATCATCTAGAAACACTTTCCAACACTATAAAAATATAAGTTTTGCGACACTACTTCCCAATTCCTTACGGTAACATGACTAAGCAAAAAAATGCAAAACAAATAAAAAGGGGCACTCGCGGAAAAATGCCCAACATTGTAATATACGGCATCTCAGATAAAAAAAAAAGACATGCACGTGTTAGCCCAACCATCAAGGCACACTTTCTAACACATAAACATGAAAAAAAAATCAATAATATACAGCAATTCCTTACTACGTAGTAAATTTTTACAAATATTGAAAAAAAAAACAGAAATTGGCAACCGCAGTTAAATACCCAATATACCAATAACTACGTCGTATCTGACAAAAACAAAATCACGCATGGGTAGCCAGATCATCTAGACACACTTTCCAACACTAAAAAAGCAAAAGTTTTACGACACTATTTGGCAATATCTTACGGAAAAGTGACTTGGCAAAAAAATGAAAAAAAATTAAAAAGGGGCACTCGCGGTAAAATGCCCGACATTCTAATATACGGCATCTCAGATAAAAAAAAAGACATGCACGTGTTAGCCCAACCATCAAGGCACACTTTCTAACACATAAACATGAAAAAAAAAATGAAAAATATACGGCAATTCCTTACTACGTAGTAATTTTTACAAATATTGAAAAAAAAACAGAAATTGGTAACCGCAGTTAAATACCCAATATACCAATAACTACGTCGTATCTGACAAAAACAAAGTCACGCATGGGTAGCCAGATCATCTAGACACACTTTCCAACACTAAACAAGCAAAAGTTTTACGACACTATTTGGCAATATCTTACGGAAAAATGACTTGGCAAAAAAATGAAAAAAAATGAAAAAGGGGCACTCGCGGTAAAATGGTCCTCGTGGTGATGAACGACATTTTAACTAAAAAAAAAATCATGCACATGGTAGCCAAACAATCCACCAAGACTTTCCACAACTGATAACCTATACAAGTTGAACCATTCTACGACAATTTCATAATACGTAATAACTTTGATAATTATGCAAATTACCTTAGAAGGGTAAACTCGGTCGCGCTCGACCCCGACGCGTCTCAGAAATCGGGGAAGGAGTACAGCTACAGCAATGCACATCTGGACACTACTAGAGCGTGTAGGGGAGACACCTCCTGCAGGTTGATCACCCACAAATTCAGTCACAGGGGTGAGTCACGTGAGAAAAACCTGTTTTTTTTTGACGCTCTGGGTCGCGAACGACCCATCGTACCTATCCAGGGTTAATGACTAGACTACAATACATAATGTACAGTAGCCAGTAAATTGCAATATAGACTTACTGCAATTAGAAAACTACAGTACCATTATACAGTAGTATTTCTGACATACCTTGGGTACCCCTGGTACCGTTCATATATTGAATGAATAGTTTTCTTCAATATTCTGATCGAGAATCAGTCATCCTGACCCCAAAGTATTAACATTATTTTGGGACAGTGATTTGATACTTCTCTACCCCTAGGGGTAAGAGTCCTTCTACTTGGAGTTACTCTATAGAGAAATCTCCATGTAGTTAATACTGAGGGGAGGCAACAGCATTTGCTCACAGGGGTACACAAGTATGTATCTCCTACTATCCCTTTATAGCTTACTATCCTAAGCTACTCTATTGTAAAGGACATTTGCATGTTGATTGTCAAGGAAAAAATCCATTGTATACTCATTTGGTTTTCCTTTCTTTACAGGAGGAACGCCAGATACCTTGTGATGCAGTCCTTTGCAAGGCCAAGAGTGAGTATTTTTACGGTCATAATACTTGCAGGTTTCATGCCCCCTGCAATATTATTTCCGGATCCCTACATTATTGGAACCCACAGGTTCGCAATATATGTCGGACTTTAATGTCTGAAGGTTTTGAAAATCCCAAGACTAGGGATACAGTTCAATATAAATTACGCAACTGGGTGAGAGGCTTTCAAAAGATCTCTCCGGGATCTTTCCTACCTAATGATAGGATGCGTAAGCTACTTTCCGGAAGCAAGTGAGGAAACAGTAGTGCCTCAGGAGCCAACTACAGCCCCTGACGGCCAGAAAACCTTTGGGATTAAGGGCAAGAAGTGCCCCAGGGTAGAAGAGGAAAATGTTGCGTCGGAATTCCCTCCGCCTATGCCAGCTTTAGAGCCATCGATGTCGACATCTTCGTCTTCTACCCCTAATTTGGATAATATGGTACAATTATGTATCCAGCTGAAGAATCAAATAGAGAGCTTTCGTAAATAAAACGAAAAGCAGGAAGTAAAACGCAAGATAGATCCTCGTAAAGTTTCTCTTGTCACTTCCCAGGGGTCAGTCAAACGACCCATGAATCAAGACATATCAACATGCTCCATAACCAATCCCTGGAGGTTTGCGGAGCAGATGCCGATTTCAAATGGCAATCACTGCATCTCAGAGAAAATAGGTTCAGTTCCTTTGGACAAAATACAATTTTGGCCAAGCTTCGATGCTTTCCCTAATTGTTGGGTTCGACTGAAGTACGAACCAAAGTCAAGAAAAGGAACGGAACTAAAGGAGGTCTTGATTCGCGACCATGATAAGGCACAGACTATCCTTTCAGGTAGTCTAAGAAAGGCGTGTTATTCAGAGTCGTAGGTATTCTCACTGAATAACGGACACCCTTCCTTTCTTGCTCCTACTTCACTCTCATTCCCATTTATGGGGAAGGCATTTACTTCTGATGCCAAAGCTGTAGAGGCGGGTAAGCCATGTCCCATACTCGATGAGTGCAAGCCTTTGTCACCAGCTTTTCCCGGACAGGTAAAGGATTGGAAGGAAGTCCATTTGACATTTTCAGTAGGAAAATTAGACAAGGACGTTGCAAGTCGACAATTCAAGGTATGTCGCCCTAAATTGTCTGAGTTGCTCTTGTGAAATAAACATGAGTCAAAGGAGAGACATGCGGCATCCCTTTCTCTACAAAACTACATAGAGTTGTGTTCAACCTACGAAAGTACCCCAGACATGCTCATGGTCATAGCCAAAATGCATATGTCTACCTTGGTGAAGGACCTTTTCGCCTTTATGAAGGCTAGGAGAGCATGTAGAGAGTTTGTGTTCGCTGACGCAACAGTAAAACACGAAACAAGGAAGCTAATATCTTCCAACATCTGGGGTAAAGACCTCTTCCCACACGAGGTCACTAAGGAAGTAATTAAGAACGCCACCATGGAGAACATAGGTTTTTTTCCAAAAATGCGGCATTCCTTCAAAGAGAAAATCTTCTGTGGTTGTGGGTCCCCAACCTAAAAAGAAGATCGGAAATGCTGGAAATATCCGGGCTGCTCAACAACATCCCACTATTCCAGTGACCACGGTGCTACAGGCAGATGGTCAAAAGTCAAAGCCTACTTACTACTCAAAGCATAAAGAGGCTTCGGCTAGGAGGAACTTTCCCTCAGGATCGCAGAACCTTCGATCCTTCGGTCCAAAGCCTATTCAAGATGAGCCATTGATGGGAAACCGAAATGTCCCTACCATCATTTCCTTACCTTCTCCTACAGTTCAAAACCCTCCTGGAGGAGTATACCTGAGAGCTGTAGAGCATACAGGTGGTAAGAAAACTATAGCTTATCGAGTTCCAGGGAAGGCTGCTTCGTGTTCACGAGAAGGACTCAAGATATTAATGAGTCATTCTGAACTTGTCGCCACTCAACAAGTTCATAAAAAACAGCAAGTTCTGAATGTTAATCCTTCTGAACATATGGACCTTGTTCCAATTAAGGGTGTTCGTAGTCTTGTCAGACCTGAAAGGTGTCCTTCGGAACCTTCCAGTCAACCACCCCCCTTCCTCCTATCTAGAATTCATGTTACAGAGAGTAACATTCATCCTAGGAAAGATACGTGTCGGACTCACAGTCCTAAGTATCTTCTTGGGATTGACGAACTTAGTCACGTCAAAGTCAAGCCTAGAAATAGTTCAGGTATTAATATACCTGATCGAGAGGCTGGAGTGAGCAGCACCCGAAGTGTCTGGCCAATATGCATTCAAAGAGATGACCCGGTTCCTGGGACATCACGGATGCAAGATAAGCTTCTAGAAGTCTCGACTTTCTCCAGCTCAGGGGTTTCGATGGTTAAAAAACCATCGAATTCCTCAGTCACATCAACTCTCCTCTCCTTTGGAAATATAAAAGGAGGTCACGAGGTCTGTCAAGAGACTCAGGTATTCAGTCAGAATTCCAAAACGCCAACAGAAAAAAGCGCTAAACTCTCCCCAGTTTGCTATAGTGACAGACCTTGTGCTAAGGGCGCACTGGAAAGATGCGTTAAGAGCTTGGAGAAAACACGCATCAAACGATTGAAGGGATAAAAAAAGACTGAGATCGGTCCCTCTTTAATCGCTTCTCTAACAGAAATTAGAGCACGAAAGTCCCAAGACTCTGCTGGTGCTTTCATGGGTGGGGAAGCCCCCTCCATACAGATCAGACTCCCTACGACTGATCTGAGACACCGAAGCGATAATAAGACGTCACATTCGAACGTCTCACTCAGTCTTGGTGAAGTTACCCATCCCTCTCTTAAAGGGATGGCACCTACCAGCAGTTCATTTACAACTGATCCACGATGTGACGGTGGATACTCTATTTCGATACAAACCGATAGAGTTGGAATGGTCCATGGGCACAGACATATTCCCTCCAGATGGGAACAAGTCCCGGAACTGCAATTCGACCTCTTCATCCCGAGCGTCTTCAAGAAACTACCTCGCTATATAACTCCATACGAGGATCCTCTAGTGGGGCTGATAGACTAGATGAGGCTGGTCCTAGCTCTGATCTTAGGTATATTTCCGAAGGTTCAGAAATAACTGCCTTCGTTTTATCACAGAGAACCCAAACCCTTCATTTCATGATTTTCTCGGTCTAGTGGTTAGAGAAAGGTTTGGGATCTCGAAAGGCAATATAGAAATCTTAGAAGAATACAAGGCCAAGTCAACTAGAAGACAATATGAGTCTTCCTGGAAAATGTGGGTTGCGTTTGTCAAGGCAAAAGGACCGAAAGAAATTTCAATGAACTTCTGTCTGTCCTTCTTTGTCCAACTTCATAGCCAAGGTCTGGCGGCCAACACGATAAATACGTGCAAGTCAGCCTTGACTAGGCCTCTCCTATATGCCTTTCAAGTGGATCTGGCGAATGAAATCTTTAATAAGATTCCAAAGGCATGTGCTAGGCTTAAGCCCGCGGTACCACCAAAGCCCATCTCTTGGTCTTTGGACAAGGTCTGACATTATGCCTCATCTGTGAACAATGAAGATTGTTTTCCTAAGGATCTAACCCAAAAGGTTATTTTTCTGGTTGCTATCGCCTCCGGGGCTAGAGTTAGTGAAATACTGGCCCTATCCAGAGATGAGGGTCACATTCAGTTTATGGAAGTGGGAGAACTGGATCTATTTCCTGATCCATCCTTTCTCGCTAAAAACGAGCTACCCAGTAAGAGGTGGGGTCCCTGGGGAATCTGCCCTCTGAAGGAAGATGTATCTCTATGTCCAGTAGAGTGTCTAAAGGTCTATCTTCGTAGAACTTCAGACTTCAGGGAGGACAGCTCTTTAAAGGAGAAACTTCTGGATCAAATTTATCCCTAAAACAACTAAGGGCGAAGCTCACCTTCTATATTCGTAGAACGGATCCGGACAGTACTTCCGCAGGTCATGATCCGAGGAAGATTGCTTCATCACTTAACTTCTTTCAGTATATGGACTTTGAGTGCCTTCGTTCATACACTGGATGGAAATCATCCAGAGTGTTTTACAAACACTATGCAAAACAAGTGCATGAACTGAAACACTTCGTAGTGGCGGCAGGTAGTGTATTAAAACCTGCCCCCTAATTACTGTGGTAAACAGTTTATGGTTTGGAACCTCACATGTCCTCGCACATGTAACGGATGAGAATCATCCAGAGTGTTCTACATACACTATGCTAGACAAATCCATGATCTGAAGCAATATGTGGTGACACCAGGTAGAATATTTAACCTGCCGTCTAATTCTACGATGAACAGCTAATTGACTGGGACTGTCAATTAAAGGGAGAAGAGGTCACCCTTTTTAGGTGTAACTTCTTTTAATTAAGTGTTACCATGATAACACTGGCTCTGTTCAAAATCC
>NC_090731.1:109396882-109404382 GCF_036898095.1 Palaemon carinicauda | reverse complement strand
GAAGACTGAGCAGCCTGTCCCTAATGTATCATACTATTGTAAAATTTATATGATATCTCAAGCAGACTGGAATGGGATTTTGCATGATGTTTTGTGCATGAATTGGTCACATTTATATAGTAGTGTTGATGCTGTTGTCCCTTTGAATGAGAATCTAGTCAATATAATTGTGTGGTAAGATACCTAATGAAGGACAAACCGCGGTTCAGTGATGATTGTAGACGTGCTTATTTGGAGAAGCATGAGGCCTATCATTTTTAAAAGGGTAATAGATCAGATTTTACCTGGAGTAACTATACTCAGCTTAGAGCTTTTGCTTAGAGAGTTTATGCTTCAACTGAAAAGGAATACAATTTAACCATAAAAGAAACCCCTTCTGGTACAACTCAGGAACATAAATGGGGGCCTACCCTTAAATCGGCACTCTTTGGTGTAGATGCAACAGTTCCTCCTTTACTTAAACGAGATGGCTCAGTCACTCAATGTCCAAAGGAAAAGGAAACCCTTTTGGCTGATGTTTTTGACAGTAAACAGAGTAAGGAAAAACTTGAACTTCTTCATTCCTGTTTTCCTGAGGCTAAACTAACTAGTTTAGCTTTTTGATCTCGTGATATTAAAGCTCTGTTGATGGACCTTGATGCTTATGGAGGTGTACACCCAAATGCTATTTTTCCTTTGCTTTTATGAAGACTTCAGATCTCTTGGATTCAAAGTTATCTGTTATTTTGCGCAAGTTAGCAAGAAGAGGAACTTATAACACTTATTGGAGAATTGGTAATGTTATTCCACTATATAAATGTGTTTGTGATAGCTCAAGTCCAACTGATTACCGCCCAATTTCCATAACTCCCATATTATAGAATGTTTTTGAACGTCTTCTGGCAGAACGTCATGATAGGATTGCTGAAAGTAATCATCTATTCCCTAGTTTGCAATTTGGTTCTCGTAAAGGCCTTGGAGCTTGTGATGCCCTCCTTACAATCTCCAATTCTGTACAAAAATCTGTTGATTGTGGTCAGGAAGTTCGTATTATTGGCCTTGCTTTTAGTGCTGCTTTTGACTATGTTAATCATGAGGCCTTCGTTTTCGAACTCAAAAAGTTGGGAATGTGGGGCTTGTTTCTTAGCATTATTCTTGAATTTTTAAGTAATAGATCTCAAAGAGTTGCTGTTGATGGGCACCATAGTGAGTATAGGAATGTGATATCTGGTGTTCCACAGGGTAGTGTTCTTGGCCCATTACTTTTCATACTATATACACGTGACATGTGGTTTGGCCTAGAAAACAAGCTTGTTGCATATGCTGACGATGGTACTCTCTTGCATCAATTCCATCCCCTTAATGTAGATCTGGGGTTGGTGAATCCCTTAATAGAGATCTAGCTACAATTAGTGCATGGTGCAAATTATGGGGTATGAAGTTGAATCCTAACAAAACTCAAAGTATGATTGTAAGTAGGTCAATGATAGTGGCTCCTCAACATCTGGATCTCAGTATTGATACAGTTCCTTTAATTTGTATGACTTTTAAAATTTTAATTGTGATTCTCGACAGCAAATTTACTTTTGAGAAAAAACATTAGGCTTATTGAGAAAGTCTTTCAAGATTTTCGGTGATCAATCTATTCTGAAGAAGTGTTTTAATTCTTTCATTTAACCTTGTTTTGAGTATTTTTCTTTTGTCTGGCCTTCAGCTGCTGACTCTCATCTTAATTTGTTGAACAAAAACTTACGGTCTATTAAATTTCTTATCCTGGTCTAGATATCAATTTTTGGCACCGTCGTTCAATTAGTTCATTATGCATGTTGCATAAGATTTTTCATAATACTGCCAATCTTTTACATTCAGATCTTCCTGGATAATTCCATCCTGTTTGTTATACTAGGCAGGCAGTTAATTCTAATAGCCAGGCCTTCTCCATCACGAGGCTCAATACTGCACTGTATTCGAGAAGTTTTTATTCCAGCTTTGACCAAGTTGTGGAATGATATTCCTAATCAGGTAGTTAAATCAGTAGAATTTCAGAAGTTGAAAGTTGCAGCAAATGTTTTTATGTTGAACAGGCTGACATAAGTCTTTTTATAATTTATATATGACATATCTGTTTTGACGTTGTTACTGTTTTATTTATTTCCTTATTTCCTTTCCTCAATGGGCTATTTTTCCCTGTTGGGGCCCTTGTGATTATAGCATCTTGCTTTTCCAACTAGGGTTGTAGCTTGACTAGTAATAATATATATATGTATATATATATATATATATATATATTTATATATATACAGTATTTATATATATATATATATATATTTATAAATTATATATATATATATATATATATATATTATTACTAGCCAAGCTACATCCCTAGTTGGAAAAGCAAGATGCTATAATTACATATATATGTATATATATATATATATATATATATATATATATGTATATATATACATATGTAATATATATATATATATATATATGTATATAAATATTTATAGATATATAAATATATATATATATATATATATATACATATATATATATATATATATATGTATATATATATATACATATATATAATGTATATATATATATATATATATGTGTGTGTGTGTGTTTAAAATCAATAAATGTCTTAGTGGCGTTCAAAGATTGAAACTAGTTCTTCTCTCGCTAGACTGTCCTCCAGATAGTTTCCAGAATAACATGAAAAATGCATCAAGTTTCTCCATTTATTATTTGGTGTCGGTACTTGATTCGAATCTCTTTGTTAACCTTCTTCAGGACTACATTTATTTATGGAATTGCACTTTAATACAAGTGCATTGGAGGTGAATATGTTGATACAAAAATATATGGAATCTACTGAACTATTTAAATAAAATTGATAAAGCAAACTGTAGAGATCTAAAGATGAAAAGTTTAAGTTGTATTTTTAAATACATATCTGATTCTTCACAAGGCTTCACCAAATATCATGAAGCTTATGATTCCATTATTTTTGGAGTCAGATTGACATCAGTTCTTCAGGAATGTCTTCTCTTGTTCAAATTAGGCTAATTTGTGAAGCTTACACGCTCCCTCAGAAATTAGGTTTGTTTGCGTCAATCTTAGACTCAATTCCATTTGGAGTGGCACCTTTCCGCGTGATAAATTGTGGTCTCAATGCTGCTGCATTGTTTCTGCAATGAAATAGTTTTTGCAGTCCCGTCCATACCGTTTTCCTTCTTTCTTCTATGCAGCTAAAGATTTTATGTTTGCAATGGGGTTGATGTAGTGATTTTAAAACTGCCCTCAATTGTGCAACATAGCAAGAGAAAATGCCTTAACAATTGATTTAATAATAGAAAGAGGAGATTTCATAGTAGTAAAATTACCGAACTTTACAAAAGATTTTGTAAAGATGCCACAGCTTGTGAAATCTTTATAATTATTCTAATCCACAATTAGGGAGATACCAAAGAGCCGAAAAATTACCTCAACATAAGTTAATCTTAGTAATATATAATATATTTACATAGATCATATTAGGCTGAATACAAAGAAAACTAGAGTTTAATCAACCAAGTGAGTAAGCAAGATTTAATAGTGGGTGTTAACACCTGATTTTATACATGTATTTAACCAGCTAATGAAAAAGTTAACAGTATGCGAGAAACCCGTATACAGTATTTGGAATTTATAGAATATGAGAAATCTTTTGATTCTGTCAAATCTTCAGCAGTAATGAAATTACTTCCAAGACAAGGAATAGATAATCTTATCTTGGAACATTTGAAGATATCTATGAAGGAAGTACGACAGTTCTGAAACTAGAAAAAATAGTGAGAAAATTCTGATTAAGAAAGGAGTTAGACAAGGAGACCTCATCTCTCCTAAATTAATCATAGCCTAGATGAAGTTTTTTGATTGTAGACTGGGAAAATGTTGGAATTAACATTAATGAGGAATACCTTAACAACTTAAGATTTACAGATGACATAGTTCTGTTTAGTGGATCATAGGAGGAATTGCAAAAGATGATAGATGTGAATAAAGGAAGCAGAAATGTAGGACAGGAAATTAATATGAGTAAAACTAAGATAATGTTCACTGGATATGAAGAGAGAAATAAGGTTATGGATTGTTAATAAATATACGTACTTAAGGAAATGAGATAAAAATTAAAAGGAGAATAAGCATAGGATGGAGAGCTTTTGGTAAGCAAAATGAGATTATGGAAATTAAAATTCACTTTCTTTAAAAAGTAGAGTGGCCCCAATTACAATTATGTCATCCAAATAGACAATGACACTGTGCTCTAATAATGAAGCTAGTTCAGACATCATCATACAAGGAAAATGAGCTGGAGCATTCTTCAACTCGAAATTGAGATAATTATACTCAAATAATTGATCATTTGCTATAAAGACCGTTTTCTCCTTACTTTCATCATTTAAGGGAATTTGATGATATCCAGACTTTAAATCTACCATAGAAAAAAAAGCTGACCTTAGGTAGCAGCTTGTCAATAGAGGGCAAGGGGTTTGTGTTGTCTTTGGGAATAGCATTTATTCTCCTATAAACTAAACATAGTTGGAGAGAGCCATCCTTTTCACAAACCATAACAATTGGAGAAGACTAGGGGGACTTGCACCTTGCTCTTATAATTTGTTAATATCTTTTTAAATTGCCTGTAGGTGACAAACAGAATCCTTATAAGGTTTCAAAATAATTTGGGTGTGTCTCCCAGTCTGGATATAAAATGCAAACTTATCAATTTTGGGGGGGGGTTCATCTCCAACTGTAATTAGATCTGCAAATTCCCTTCCAATATTTCCCAGTCTTTTCTGATAATTAATTTGGGTCGCTCCATCAGTTGTTTGGCGTAGCTTTCTCAGTCTGTCCCCAACGAGACTTTGACCATGAAAAGAGAAGACTGCCAGTGTTTGTTTGGCTATCACAAGAGAACATAATTAAAGGTTGCAGACTGACTCAGTGCCTAAATGGAACCACTGGGTACTTACATTTATAAAGGGAATTTTGGGCTTTCCTTCAGCGATTGTGGTGATTCCAGGGGACATATAATCTTGACACTTTTGATGTAGGTTTACATAAACTAGGTCACCTTCATGCATTTCCTGTTTTGATACCATCAATAGGGAGTAGAGGGAGGAGGCAGGTATTGACTCCCTTGTCTCCAGGCTGGCAGGAACCTGCCATGCTGTCACCTTAGCAGCAAGGGCGATCCTAACTCGATGTCTATTTCCCTCATAATGGGTATCGCTGAGTCTTCTCCTGTTCCTGTTTTCCCATTCACCTCTTGCTCCTCCCCATCGGGCCCCCTGATGGTCACTTGCTTCTCCTTGATGAAATCAATCACGAAAATAATGGGAATATCTCCCATATCTAATGCTATGATGACATAGAAGGTATCGTCACTGTTTGTCCTTGAAGGTTGAATTGTTGTCTGACGATACACTGGGTCATCAACTGGGGACTACCAGCCGTGTTTAGCATCAGAAACTCCTTCAATGTTACCAGGTGTTCTTCAATAAGTGATAAAATGGGACCAGAATCAAGTAGAGCGCGTTGCACACATGTTCCAAATTCTATTCCAAAAACGGAAAGGGCATTCGTACTCAGATGCAATGGAGCGTCATGAGGGGTGGCTACTCTATCCTTCCAACCTCCTTAGGCATTCCAATGGAAGGCTAGCTCACTGGCAAGGGGGTATCCCATACTGCTGGCTAGGGAACTGACTGGATTCTCCCCACCCTGGGACAAAGATTCCTGCTTAACTCCCTGGCAATTTTGTCCCCAATCCTGGCAGGTTGGAGGTGTAGCCGGAAGGACTCCTGATCCTCTTCCTGCATTGTCTTCCCTTTCCTCTCGTTGGTGTATGAGGGACATGGTTTGGCTTGCCAACGCTGTTTTTTGGACAGCTGTTCAGAAGATAGTCTGTGGCATGGCATCCAAAACGCTGCTGTTCGTTGAAGTGGCACTGAGCACAGTAGGTTGCCCCTTCGTCCACAATTTCAAAAACTGCTAGCTGCCACTTTCCCAGCTCTCTGCTCCTTACTTCTTCAAGGCTCACTGCTACAGGCACCCCATCATTGTAAGGTGGTCGAAGCTGGCTCGGTGTCGGGCTGCCTCTATGGTTGGGTTACTGCTATTATGAAAAATCTTATGCAACATAAAAAATCTAACTGAACGAGGTGTCAGAACTTAATATTAAGTGCATGATTACGGAGTTTATTAAGCTGCAAGTTTCTACCCAAAAAGAAAAGACAAAAGAACAGTACTCATATAACACGGTAGAATGAAAGAACTATAACATTTCTTCAGGATAGATTCATCACCATAAATCTAAAAATATGATCTCAATAAGCCTTTTTTTTGTACAATTGAAGAAAAACAACACCAAATCTGCTCGTCGAAAGTAAATTGGTGACCAACAATAGCAATTTTTTTATGCATTGTATATAGTTGAAGAAACAATGAAAAGATCTGGATGTTGAGGAGCCACTTTTCATGACCATTTTACAATCAAACTTTGAGTTTTGTTATAGTTTAACTTCATGCCTCCTAATTAGCACCCTGCACTAATTGTAATTATATCACTATTAAGGGATTCAGAACCCACAAGTCTACATTCAGTTATTGGAATTGATGTAAAACGAGTAGCATCATCTGAATATAAAATAAGCTTGTTTTTCAGCTAAACCATACATCATACAGTATGTATATAAATTAGTATGAAAATTGATAGGCCAAAAACACTACCTTGAGGAACACCAGATATTACATTCCTATAGTCGCTATAATGGAAACACCTTCCTACTCTCACTATCACTATCAAAGGCAGCAGGAGAATCAATACCAATCATACAAACTTCCTGACCACAATCAAGGAATTTCTGTACAGCACTGGAAATTGTGAAAAAGGCATCACATGCTCCAATGCCTTTGCGAAAGCCAAACTGGGAATTAAGGAATAGATGATTACTTTCAGCTTATACAGTATATTTAAACGTTTTGCTATTTCATTAGTGCGACACTAACTGGGCACAGCACTTTTTATTCCAGGAGTGACATTACTTGTGTAACAACACCAAGAACAGTAGAAAATCTTCTGTCAAATGCTCACTGCAATTAACTCCAGCAGAGAAAGCTTACACTTTTGAATAAATAGCTGTCAACACATGCAACAAATCTGCAGCTCCTGTTTTGTAGTCAGTAACAGCGCAGCCTCTGCAGATCTCTGTGACTCACAGACTGCAAGCATCATCTCTTTTTTAGATGCTTGGATATATATTCAACTGAAACTGTGTCTGCCTTAGAATGGCTTCATGAACTGTACTGAAAAGAGATAAGTTTCCAAACTTCCAGTATTGGAACTCATATTCATTATTCTGGAACCAAAAAGCCTCTACATTATCTACACTGTAGTGCATTTTGCACAGATAAAAAGTGACAAGTGCAACCTAAATATCAGCCCAGTAACTCTTAATCAACTTCTGT
>NC_090731.1:109384382-109391882 GCF_036898095.1 Palaemon carinicauda | reverse complement strand
TTCTACTAAAGAAGGACAATGGGAAAGGCGAACTATTAACCACCTTCTTGAGTACTGCACCAATAGCAATGTCTCTGGCATCGGTCGAGAGAAGGAGAGGTTCATGTGGCTAGGAAAAAAATGAGAACTGCAATGGTTGTTAGGGCTATTCTTTGCGTTGCAGAAGGCCGCTTCTTGAAGGGGACCCCACTTCATAGTCTTTTGCCTTGCCTTTGAGGGAGGGGTAGAGGGGGCAAAAGTGGTGGAAATAGCTGGCAGGAAATGATGATAATACTTGATCATGTCCAAAAATCTTTGCAGTGCTTTGATGGTAGAGGGCATGGCGAAATTTTGAATAGCTGCTGTCTTCTTAGGGAGGGGTATACTCCTTCAGGAGAGATGTGGTGCCCTGTCAACTATTCTCTGCTGGCACCGAAGTACACTTGTCATAGCGAACTACAAGGCTGTTGTGTTGTAGGTGGTCGAGTACGATACATAGATGATGGAGGTGTTCCTCTTTGTAGGAGAAGAACACAAGTGTGTCGTCCACTTTTCATAAACAGAAAGGAGGTCCACTAAGATGCCATCCAGGGAACATTGAAAAAGGGTCGAAATATTACGAAAGCAAAAATAGAAGTAATTGAATGTCTGTTTGCCGAAGGGGGTGGTGATGGCAGTCTTTGGGATTTTTTCTGGGTTCACGAGCACCTGATAATAACCCCTCAGGATATCGTTCGTGGAGAAGTACTTCGTTTTGTGCAAATAAGAGGTCACATCAGCGATGTTTAAGAGATGGTAGTGATCTGGTTGTGTCTGCACGCTCAGTTGCCTGTCATCCCCACATGAATATAGAGAACGATCTTTCTTCAGGACGATGTGTAAGGGTGACAACCATGGGCTTGAGGCCTTTTGATAAAGGCCCATTTTTTTCATTTCAGCAAATATTTGTTTAGCGGCTGCCAAATGATGCGGTGCTAGATTCCTGAATATGACGAACACTGGTGGCCCCATCATCTTAATATAGTGATAAACACTGTGTTTGGTGGAAACTTTGGGTATTTGGTGAAGTTCTGGACGGAAAATGTGAGGAGATGGGCATAGTCATCCGTGGGTGTGCTGATATGAAGAGCTAGGGTTGAAGGGGTGGGTTGAAGAGATGTTGATGTGTTAGATTCTTCATCGACTAATCATCGGTAAGCGACATCAACCAGGAGCTGGAAGTTTGATAGGAAATCTGCACCGAGGATTGGCAATGTGACATCAACAACGAAAAATCTCCAATTTTATTTGGCATATCAAAACGATAATGTGAGGTTTTTATAACTGTAGGTGGTTATCGCAGATTTGTTGGCAGCTATTAGGTGGACGTCGGTAGTCTTAGACAGCCTATGTTATGTCCTGGGATTGGCCTTGGCAAAAGAGAATGGCAAGCACCTTTGTGTACTAAAAATCATGCACCTTTATCTGCATCATGTTGCCACTGCGGCACGTCATGGGGTAGATGTCTGTGTCCTACCGCATTCATATCAGCTTCCATCGATTTTGAATAGTTGTCCTCTTCGTTAAGAGTGGTTGCATTGATGGAGGTCTTGAGGATGGTGAAATGGCTGTCCATAAGGGCGAGAACTTTGGCCATTATGTCCTTCATGGGCAAGATATCGAGTTTGGTTATGGTAGTGCGTGTAGGTTCAGGTAAGTGTCGTACCCAAAGCCAAACAAAGTAGGTTCACCTCAGAAGGAAAGCTGACTTTGTTAGGTTGCAGGTGAGAAATTCTTGTCATTTCCCTAAGGGTGTGCAAAGCCTTTTGGACCCCCAACAGTTGTTGAGAGAGCTGAGAAAGTTTGGCTATATGGGCGCGGCTGGCGATGGCAAGTACTGCTCCAGGAAGTATGTTTTGAGGGTATCGTACACTATTGGCGTGTCATTCTCACAAAGCCAATTGAAGATTTCCAGGAAAGTGTCCTCATTGATCACTACAAAAACATAGTCTAATTTGGTGCTTGTTTGAATCATGCCCTTGATGCAGAATTGGATCTCTGTGCATTGAAACCCGGTGAATGCTCCAGAACTAAGAAGGGTGGTAGTTTAATGGGAGTGGTGTTAATAGGAGGGTCAGGGTCGGAGGACGGCATCATCAAACAATAAGATACGGCAGTGAGGGGGAAAGGCGGGAGGCAGCTGGTCACTTCCGATGGTCACCAATGTGAGAGTGACCCCTTAGATTGTAACTGAGAGCGAGGTGAATGCAAGTAACTTTATTTCAATTGATAGCAAGTTTATATACAACAGGTTCAGGACAAGAAGGTAAAAAGAAATAAACAAAATAATTCCTGAAATGGTAGGCTTAAACAGGTTCTGTTAACAGTGACGTGTAGAGTAAGATATAAAGTAAAAAAAAAAAAAAATACCACTACAGTGCACGAGCATGTGTGAAACACGTGCTGAACACTCTCGTACCCGTGTTGCTCTTTTTCTATATTTTATCGTTATTCCCATCATTATTACCAAAAGCTCCCCATCCCATGCTTATCCTTTTTCAATTTTAGTTTTACGTCCTTGCGGAAACTCTTACTCTCTATCCATATTTTTTGTCTCTCTGGATTATCTTTAAACATTATCCTTGCTTTACTCATAATCAATTTCAGTTCTACATTTCTTCTTTCTCTATTCAAATCTTCTATCATCCTTTGCAATTCCTCTCATGATTCACTAAAAAGGACTATGTTATCTGCAAATCTTAGCTGTTAAGTAATTCCCCACTAATATCATTCCCTATAGTTTCCCAAACTAAATTTTGAAAAATTTCTTCTAGGTATGCTGTGGTTGATCTACGAGAGATGTGGTCTTCCAATCTAACTCCTTCCTCAATATGAATTTTTTTTTTCACTATCTTTAGGTAGTTTTCGGATTTCTGTGCTTCCCATATAGACATCTTCAAGTATTCTAACATAAGATTCATTTAATACTTGTCTCTGAAGGACTTTCATCAATGCTGAAGATTTGGCAGAATCAAAAGTATCTCATACACTATAAATGCCATAATTGACATACATAGTGTTAATGTTCCTTTAGCTGTATGATTGCATGGATATGATCAATTGTTGAATGCTCACTTTTAAAGCCTGCCTGCTCTCTTGATTAATGAAAATCTAGCAGTCTTTCTATTTAGCCTTATACGATCTTTTGAAGTATTTTGTACATTACTGTGAGCAAAATTATTTGGCAATATTATTTTCAGGACTTTTGTGCCTCCTTTTTTTGTGAATTACTATGATAATATAGTTTTTCCAAGCTTTAGCAATAGAGCATTCTTGTTTTTTTTGGATGGACTGTTTCCAGAGCCAGTGTTGTCAATACTTGATTATTATTCGTATCTTTTTTAAATGATTTATTTTATTAACAGTAAGTGTTGTTTCTCCTTGGTTGGAGTGATTTTGAATGATAGAAAGTTTATTCCTCCTTTGAAGACCTAATTTTTTGGATTGCTGAACAATTGATGCTGACCTGGATTATGTTTAAGGACTTGATTTGATTGCTATATACGATTTTGATTATATTAATGCAGGAACCCTTTGGAAGGAATTTCTGTTTAGATTACTGATGATGATAATGATGATGATGATATTCAAAGAGTTATGAAAGTAGGCTGTGAAGAACTGTTAGACTTTTTGTGGATGAGGGTGTACACACACAAATTTACACACACATATATATACATATATATATATATATATATATATGTATATATATATATATATATATGTGTGTAAATTTGTGTGTGTACACGCTCAAATTTACATACACATATATATATATATATATATATTTGTTAAGTACCGGTGTCAGGTTTAGTGAATGTTGTTAGTTAAGTGTTAATGCATTTTTATTGATTATTTGCCACGGTGTCAGTGAAGACACGCACATATATATATATATATATATATATATGTATATATATATATATATATATATTATATATATATTATATATATATAATATATATATATATATAATATATATATATATGTATATATATATATATATATATACCTATATATATATATATATATATATATATATATATATATATACATACATTATAGATATTTAAGTTTTACTTTATGGTGATTTCTTTTGTTTTTGCTTAAGTATTAAGTTGTGCAATTTATTTTTACTTATTTGAATGTTGTTGCTTTATTTGATTGATATAGTTTCAAGTATTATAATAATAAGTGTGGTTGCTGGTTATTTTTTGTATTTATTATTTAGTTGTAAGGAAATTTACTTCTAAGGTTATGATTAGTTTTAATTTCCCTTCTGTCGAAGAGTCCAGTTGCCAATGGCGTGAGGGGAAAGCTTGCATTGTAATGAATATTGCCTGTTAGTGATTCATGGTGTGGGGTTTGCTTCCACGCAACAATGAGTTTTACTACTATGAAATCTCTGCCATCTATCATTAATTCAATTGTTTTACCCTTATATCATGATACTTTGCCTCTTTTCATGCCTTTTAATGAGTTCTTTACTTCTACTGTTACGTTTGGTAAAGGCTCATTGTTCCATTATTTCTATTAGCAAAGTTATTTCGTTTATCACTATTGTATATCATTATATAGAAATCCCTGCAATTTTATCAGTTCATCTCCTTTGTTAATAATGTTTGTATTTCAATCCTTTAAAGCAAACATCTTTTGGCACCATATTCTAATTCTTCTTTTCACCAATTTGATGCTTCTTCATCTATTCAGTGTTTCCTGAAGGTTTACGAAAGTCTTGGATTTTTAGATGGTTCTGCTGGTTATATTTCAGCTATAGTGAATTTTACCTTCATTTGCAATCTTTTATTTATCAGGATTTTGGTCTTTTCTGGTAGTTTTTCTTGATCTTGTTTGATACATTTTCCACCTATCTATTATGCTGATCCGAATATATCATGTACCTGGAGGGAGTCATAGCTATTTTGTATTGCTAAACTAAAATCATCTGATTTCTCTCTTATTACAAAAGTTTATTTTCTCTCTTAAAATTATTTTTTCTCTTTCTTTTCTTAAATCTAAAAAAAAAAAAACAATGTTTCTCACCATTGTATGGTCGTTTGACTTCAACTTGATAAATACACTAACATCTTTAACTTAACTGATTTTCTTTTCAATGATAATAGAATTTATTTTGTTTCGTTTTTAGTTTCTCCATATGGGATTCTTCATGACCATTTTCTATGCCCTTTTTTGTAGAAATAGGTGTTCATAGTTTTAAGATTATTTCTTTCAGAAAATTCAACAACCATGTCTCCCTTGCCATTCCTTGCGCCCACTCCAAATTTACCTACTGCTGTGTCTCTTCTCTTCTTTTGACCAACTTTGGCATTGGAATCACCCCAAAACAAATGTAAATTGAGTCTTATGTTTTTTCATAGATATCTCCAGATCTTCTCCAGTTCTTACTCTGTATGGAATGTTGTTGGTGCATACGTTTGAAAGTTCTTCAGTTTATATTTCTTTTTTAGTTTGATAATTAATCAAGAAACTCTATTAGTAGTACTACAAAATTCTTCTGTTGCCTGCAAGATTTTTATTAATAAGAAAACCTACTCCATTTTCGATATTCTTTCCATATCCTCTGAAGAAAAATGTATGGCCTTCTTTCACCTTTAAATAAGATTCCTCAGTTCTTCTTATTCCACTATATCTTATTATATCATGATTTATTTCTTCCAGTCCTTCTAGTAACACACCAATTTTTCCTTTAGGCAGAGTCCTGACGTTATATATTGCATATATATATATATATGAAAACACGTGTATATATATATATATATATATATGTGTGTGTGTGTGTGTGTGTGTGTGTATAGATCCATATTATACATATAACACACACAACACACACACACACACACACATATATATATATATATATATATATTTCAGTTATAATAATGAAATCATTATAAATCCTTTTGCTTGTAGATGTATAATGTAACCATTGGAAATATATAGCTATGATTCTTATTTTTTTTTTGTGTTAGGTGGTCTCACAAATATGTAGTTTTGGACTGTGGAACTGACATGGCCAAGAAACTTATAATTGGCCACGTCAGGGACGTTCACATGGGCCGCCGAAACTATCATTACCTTCTCTCAGGCTTGGTAAGTATCAGTAGTGTATTTTACTGTTTCACAACTTATGCATCTATGGTATTTTTTCGTTTAATTCTAATCTCATGATAAATGTGATAATATAATCATTTTAAATTAACTGTAAATAAAGTGTATTTTAGATTTCCTTATCTTTTCGACTGTAATATATTTCCGTTAAATAATATCTGTTATAATATTACTCTCCAAACACACACACACGCACGACACACATACACATACACACATATGTGTATACTATATATATATATATATATATATATATGTGTATATATTTATGTATGTATGTATTTATGAACATACTACTTTTATAGACATAACTTTATCATTATCTTTATCATCAGCTTTAACTTGTCCAAGGCAGGACAGAGGCATCAAACATGTCCTTCCACACACGTTTGCTGATAGTCTTTCTGCCAGCCTGTACCCGAAAGATTTCTCAGCTTTTCAATCCATCCCTTTTTCTGTTTCTTTTGTAATCTCTAGAGACCCATTCTGTTATTCTTACTGCCCATCTATCATCTGTCATTCTCATTATAATCCCTGTCCATGACCATTTCTTTTTCTTACGTAATTTTAAAATATTCTCTTCCTTATTCTGCTCCGGTAGTCATATTGCTCTTATTCTGTCTGCTAGTGTTATTCCTATCATTAGTCCTTCCATAACTCTTCGAGTTGTGACTAGCTTATGTTTCATGGCTTTAGTAAAGGTCCATGTTACTGATACATAAGTTAAAAATGGTAAGACCATCTGATGAAATGCTTTTCTATTCAGAGAAAGTGGTATTTTACTTTTCATGATCTCAAAAGCTCTACTTCCCATGCTTATCCTTCTTTTAATTCCGGTCTCATATCCTGGGGAAACACTTACTGTTTGACCTAAGTACTGCATGTATATTCATTAAAACTCTAGAGTTTCGTCCATATCCCTAATTTGTTGTTTCTGCATTTTCCTTGAACATTATTTTAATTCAACTTATATTCATTTTCATTCCTACATTTCTGCTTTCTCTATTCAAATCGTCTATCATCTCTCGCCATTCCGCCCATGATATACTAAACAGAACTATATCATCTGCAAATCAGAAGATGTAAAGGTATTGCCCATTAATATTTACTCCTATAGTTTCCCAATATAAATTCTTAAAAACTTCTCCTAGGCTTGCTGTGAATAATTTAGGCGAGAAGAGGTCTTTCTTTCTAACTATCTTTATGTAGATCTAAGACTACTACACTTCCTGTATAGATATCTTCAAAGGTTCTAAAATAAATTTCATCTAGTTCTTGTATTTTGAGGGATTTGATTAATGCTGGAGTTTTGTGAGAATTAAAAGCTTTTTCATTGTCTATGAATGCCATATA
>NC_090731.1:109359382-109374382 GCF_036898095.1 Palaemon carinicauda | reverse complement strand
GCCGTATATTAGAATGTTGGGCCTTTTACCGCGAGTGCCCCTTTTTCATTTTTTTTTCATTTTTTTGCCAAGTCATTTTTCCGTAAGATATTGCCAAATAGTGTCGTAAAACTTTTGCTTTTTTGTGTTGGAAAGTGTGTCTAGATGATCTGGCTACCCATGCGTGACTTTGTTTTTGTCAGATACGACGTAGTTATTGGTATATTGAGTATTTAACTGCGGTTGCCAATTTCTGTTTTTTTTTTTTCAATATTTGTAAAAATTTACTACGTAGTAAGGAATTGCCGTATATTATTGATTTTTTTTTTCATGTTTATGTGTTAGAAAGTGTGCCTTGATGGTTGGACTAACACGTGCATGTCTTTTTTTTTATCTGAGATGCCGTATATTAGAATGTTGGGCATTTTTCTGCGAGTGCCCCTTTTTATTTGTTTTGCATTTTTTGCTTAGTCATGTTACCGTAAGGAATTGGCAAGTAGTGTCGCAAAACTTATATTTTTATAGTGTTGGAAAGTGTTTCTAGATGATCTGGCTACCCATGCCTATTTTTTTTTAGCCAGATATAGCGTATATATAGGTATGTGTTCGATTTTCCTGTGATTGCCATTTTTTCGTTTTCTCACATTTCTTTCAAAATTACTACGTACTAAGGAACTATCACAGAGTAATGATTCATTTATATGTTTATTTGTCGGAAAATGTGCCTTGATGGTTTGCCTAGCACGTGGCTGAAATTTTTTTTTCTGAAATGCGTATAATAAAATGTTGGCCATTTTTCCGCGAGTGCCCCTTTTTATTTGTTTTTCATTTTTTTACTTAGTCATGTTACCGTAAGGAATTGGCAAGAAGTGTCGCAAAACTTATATTTTTATAGTGCTGGAAAGTGTTTCTAGATGATCTGGCTACCCATGCCTATCTTTTTTTTTAGCCAGATATGGCGTATATATAGGTATGTGTTCGATTTTCCTGTGATTGCCATTTTTTCGTTTTTTCCCATTTCTTTCAAAATTACTACGTACTAAGGAACTATCACAGAGTAATGATTCATTTATATGTTTATTTGTCGGAAAATGTGCCTTGATGGTTTGCCTAGCACGTGGCTGAAATTTTTTTTTTCTGAAATGCCGTATATTAGAATGGCCATTTTTCCGCGAGTGCCTCTTTTTATTTGTTTTGCATTTTTTTGCTTAGTCATGTTACCGTAAGGAATTGGCAAGTAGTGTCGCAAAACTTATAATTTTATAGTGTTGGAAAGTGTTTCTAGATGATCTGGCTACCCATGCCTATCTTTTTTTTAGCCAGATATGGCGTATATATAGGTATGTGTTCGATTTTCCTGTGATTGCAATTTTTTCGTTTTTTCCCATTTCTTTCAAAATTACTACGTACTAAGGAACTATCACAGAGTAATGATTCATTTAGATGTTTATTTGTCGGAAAATGTGCCTTGATGGTTTGCCTAGCACGTGGCTGAATTTTTTTTTTTTCTGAAATGCCGTATATTAGAATGTTAGCCATTTTTCCACGAGTGCCCCTTTTTATTTGTTTTGCATTTTTTTGCTTAGTCATGTTACCGTAAGGAATTGGCAAGTAGTGTCGCAAAACTTATATTTTTATAGTGTTGGAAAGTGTTTTTAGATGATCTGGCTACCCATGCGTATCTTTTTTTTTAGCCAGATATGGCTTATATATAGGTATGTGTTCAATTTTCCGGTGATTGCCATTTTTTCGTTTTTTCCCATTTCTTTCAAAATTACTACGTACTAAGGAACTATCACAGAGTAATGATTCATTTAGATGTTTATTTGTCGGAAAATGTGCCTTGATGGTTTGCCTAGTACGTGGCTGAAATTTTTTTTTTCTGAAATGCCGTATATTAGAATGTTGGCCATTTTTCCGCGAGTGTCCCTTTTTATTTGTTTTGCATTTTTTTGCTTAGTCATGTTACCGTAAGGAATTGGCAAGTAGTGTCGCAAAACTTGTATTTTTATAGTGTTGGAAAGTGTTTCTAGATGATCTGGCTACCCATGCCTATCTTTATTTTTAGCCAGATATGGCGTATATATAGGTATGTGTTCGATTTTCCTGCGATTGCCACTTTTTCGTTTTTTCCATTTCTTTCAAAATTACTACGTACTAAGGAACTATCACAGAGTAATGAATCCTCTAGATGTTTATTTGTCGGAAAATTTTGTTTACTTCTTTTTTGATTGAATATCATCAAATTTTTTTAGCTAAAATATTATATTGTTTTACATTTTTTTTCGATTTTATTTCCCTTCAAAAATTTTTTTTGGGTCAGAATTTTAATTTTATAGTCGTAAAATAATCGACAATTATCCAGCAACCCACCATACAATTTTTATGCATATCCAAGAATAATTAGATTAGTAAATAACACCTTGAAATTGACATACCCTTCCTACATTTCAAGTGGCAGATTAGGGAGTCTGAGTCAGTGTGGTTGGCGGCCATTTTGTGGACATATCCGAAGCGTAAGTTGCCCTATCTATATATATTCTTGTTCCCTATAGAATTTGTGATATTTTGGTATATTTTTACCTGCATAAATATCATATTATATATTAAATATATGTATTTTTTTACGAAATTTCTAAGTACTCAAAAAATTACCTTTAGATATGGCTCCTGATATAAATGTAATTTACAAAATAAAGAAGATTTTTTACATATTTATATTTTAGGATAACATATGTTTATTCCCTAAAAAAATTAGCCACTTCCTATTTCATTTGGGTACCCAAAAAAATTCATGAAATTTGGACAAATTTTTTTGGCCAAAAAAAGTTACCCTTTTTTGCTCATTTCAGATCTTCACCTCCATGGGTCTGACTTCATCCAAAATACATCAAGATGTGTCCTGAACATTCAAGAATCAATTCCTAAAAGGATTTGTGTATATATGTATAAACTTTTTTTTATGAATTTTTATGTAAGGTCTTTTTTCTACTTAATTTTTTAAAATATTTATAATAAATAGTTTTTCTGCAGATGAGTAGTATTTATCTTTACAGTTGTTTTAAGCATTCATTGAAGTTTTTTTTGGCAAATAAAAAAAAAGGAGGTTACGGCAAAAACTGATTTTTCAAGAATTTTTTTTGGCGTCGGGGTCGCGCGCGTCAGAGTATACCCTTAAAGGGGTGTCCGAGGAGCGTACCTATCCAGGGTTAAGAAGCTGTACACCAAGCACTTATTTAAGCAGTGCTTTAATGTCACGCAAAGCACCAACTTAACTTTGCGTGAATTTTGGAGGGGCCACTTCAACATCGTGCACTGCTTGAAGATCATAGATCAGGCTTGGGTGGGATTAACTCGACGGACCCTCAATTCTGCCTGGAAGAAGCTGTGGCCTGATGCAGTTTCTCCCCGAGATTTCGAGGGTTTTGACTCCGAACCTGATCCCGTGGTCGGTGCAGCGGAAGCCGTAGAGGAAATCGTCTCCCTTGGTAAGTCCATGGGTCTGGAGGTCGACGCAGATGACGTTACGGAACTCGTCGCCGAACATCACAACGAACTTACCACGGATGAGCTCAAGGAACTCCATGCTATGTCGGAGCACATGAGTGATGACGAGGAAGGGAGCGAGGAGGTAGAACATGTGTTAGGTTCGGCGAATATAAAAGAGGTGTTAGGAAAATATCAAGACGTGGTCGACTTCATCGACAAATACCATCCAAAGAAATTGCAGGTTTGTCGTTTAGTTTCTCAATTCGATGATGTTTGCCTAACTCACTTTCGAAACATTCTGAAAAGCCGTACCAAGCAATTATCTATCGATAATTTCTTTAAAAAAACTGCAAAGCGAACTCGTGATGAAGAGGATGTAAGTGATTAGAAGAAAACGGCAAAGAGTGAAGCGGAAGAAAGTGAAACAAAGAAAACAGAAAAGAGTGAAGCGAAAGAAATTCAGTCAATTTTAAGTGTAGAGAGTGAAAGTGATTAAAAACACGTAATCATCAAAAAGAAAAAAAGAAAATGTAAAATAAGATATAAAATATAAAAAAAAAATAAAATAAGCTAAGTTATGTTAAAGTTCACTTAGTGTAAGTTAGAATAAGTTACAGTAGTGTACGTTTATCGTAATTAACCTCTCTACCTCCTTGCCGCCCGTCCGTCTCCTCTCTGCGTAGCAAGACTAACAACACCTGCCCTGGAGTTTCTAAGGTAAAGTGACGCTAAAAACCCGTTTCTTATTTATCATTTTTTGCTAATTCTTCTTATTTACATGTCTATTCTTCTTATTTACATGTCTATTATCTAATTTAGTGTTCATTATTCTCATGGGAAAATTATGTGTAGTAGTTTATTAAGAAGTTATCATAGGTTTTTGGGCTCAACCACGGATTAATCCTATTTCAATGTATTCTTATGGGAAAATTCGTTTCAACATCCGAACATTTTCTACATCCGAAGTTGGTTCTGGAACGGATTAAATTCTTATGTAGAGGTTCCACTGTATATATATATATATGTATATATATATATATATATATATATATATATATATATATATATATATATATATATATATATATATATATATATATATATATTTCATGAGAAACAAGGAATATATTGCACTGAGTGGCAGAGGATAGGGAGAGAGTGCCTACCAAGCATGGAAATACCCTAGAGACTGATCATAGACACAGATGGAAAGCCTCTGGAGCCCCTCCCCATTCCCCTAGTCCTTGGAGGTAGAGGCAAGGGCTTTTAAGGATGCTCATGAGCGGCAAGGGAAAGGGAGAGAGAGTGCTTACCAAGTATGCAAATGCCCTGGAGACTGACCATAGACACAGATGGAAAGCATCTTGAGCCCCCTCCCCGTTCCCCTAATCCCTGGAGGGAAAGGCAAAGGCTTTAAATGGTGATCATGAGTGGCAGAAGAAATGGAGAGAATCCCCTCTCCTGCCTATCAAGCATGACAATGCCCTGGAAGGCTTGAAAACATAACTGGGGAACAGGATGAGATTGTTTTTTCCCAAATGATATGTGAGGTAAAAAAATCTCCACAATTTAGGTCAACAAGCTCAGAGGGGGATTTTTACCCCATCTGATATATTTTTACTTGTGATTTGAAATTTTCCTTAGTAGAAGTCATTCTGTCTTTGATAAATGCACGAATAAGGTTCATATTATATATGAAATATAATTTTGTTAACTTTGTCTCCGTGTTGCACTCATAAGATGCAGACAATTGAATGTTTCATACTTCAAGTCATGTAATCCCGCTTACATTAGGATAATAGATAACTGAATGCTTTTAAATAAAAAAAAAAGTGCAATGTATAAGATCAGATAGCATACATATTGTACTTCCCAGTAAAATCATGAAGTCAGATTAGATAGATAAGAATAGTAATTGGGATTTAGATATTTAATGATAGCATATTTACAGATGAAGACTTTATAGCAGCTAAACTAGCCGAAGACGATCTGCCCAAGACCACTGGCTATGATATAACCTTCAACAGATTTCTAATTTAAATGGGAAAGTGGGAAATTCAAATAGGTTCATTACCACATCAGATGCTAGGATATACCCTGATACTTTATCCCTTAAATCTTTATCAGCCAGAAGATGCGCACCCAATCGCATTAAGAAGAAAGGAAGCAAGAGGAGTACTAAAATATACCAGCATCCCTCCCAAACCTACTGAGAAACGTGTCAGGAAAGGAAGTGAAGCATTTTCAGGACATAACATCATCACCCTACAAAAAAGCAACTCATTAAGATCAATAAGTCTTCAGCTGATGGTGTAAAACAGAAAGACTCCAAGAAATCAAGAATATTGAAAATTTAGTTTTGTCTGAAGAGGACTGGTGGTCTTGTTTGGTGATGGAGATCCATTTGCTTTAGGTTGGTAGCCTATACACGATATTGTCTGTGGATCAAATGACGATTAATGAAGAATGTTTAAAGCCTCCACTAACCTTAGTCATCTTGATGAGGTAGAAAAAGTAATTCTTTACTTTTACTTGAGCAATTCATTCCGTCAAGTAGAGGGAAATGGTCTACTTTTTACATGTGTCACTATTGCTGCTATGTAAAGGAGATTAATCAATGATTTACTCTATTGTGCTATTCTTGGTAGTCTATAAAGAAACTCAGTACTATTACTGCTGTCCTTTAGAGAAATATCAATTTATCTTTATCTTAAACCTTTGCTAATTTCAGTGCCTGTGAATACAAAGGTTGTTATTATTTACAAGAAACTAAAAACTTTTTAGTTTGATGTTTTAAAATTTTTCAATATTATACTACAATATATTTGTGTGGGAGATGAAATTTTTGTTTGCCTATATCCCAATATAAAGGATTGTTTTAATTGAAGTACCACAAAATCTTATATATGAGGCAAAAGCCCATGGCTTCTTGTCCCAGCCATGGGGTGAAAGACCTCATTTTACTTTTTTACTCAAGTCATATTTTTACTTTCATAGATTGTTAACATGTTTTCAGGGTTTACATGGTTGATATACCGATAAACAAACTTTTTATAAATATCTCTATTAGGTCACTGGCTGCAATATTGTAGATGATGTAAACATTTCTCTTCAAGGGTGCTTCCTACCCCACTCTACCATATATATATATATATATATATATATATATATATATATATATATATATATATATATATATATATATATATATAATTATATATATATATATATATATATATATATATATATATATATGTATATATTCTTCTCTTCTGGAACTGGTCTAGTGTAGAGTAAATAATTTATTCATGTATCTTATTTAATTTGTGTATTTAAGAGGTGAATAGCCAGCTCATAAAGTGAGTTCCTCTCTTGTAGTTTGAAGTTTCGTATGTAAATTACGTAAGACTTTCGTTGTTTATTTCATCTTATTCTTTATTTAAGTCAGTATATGTAAATTTACATTATTTTCAAGAATTAACTTTTTTTTCACGTATTTTGTTACAAAGTCTTATGTAAACTCGATTAAGTATGCAGTAAGAACTATACAAGATATGAAGGAGGGCTTATGTAATTTCTTTATGGTATTGCGTCATGTTTGTGAAAAAATACGCAATTCTTACATTTGCCACGTGTTTTGGAAGGTTCCTGAAAACCCCAGCGTTAGATTTTATCTTTTTTCATATTTGAAGAAGGGGGTGGACAGAGCTAGTTGAGAGAGCGTTCCTATACAAACAAGGTTCATTTCCCATAATTTCTATCGAGTTGGTAACTTTGCCGTCACTAAATCTGGCCTCCAAGCCCCGAGAATAACTTATTTATAAGAATTTAGAAGAAACTAAGCCAATATATATGTGCCCCTCGGGATGCGTAGGGCAGAAGAGAACCAGCCTATCCTGTGAAAGAGCCAATGTCCTCTCTCTTAAGTATATCGAGTGTGTGTCCTCTCCGAAGTGATTAAGTTTGTGCCCAACGTATATTGTGTGTAGTGTGTTAAAATGTCACTACAACTTTGTAATTGATTTTAAATATATTATGTTTTGGTGAGTACTGGTATTGTGTAAATCTTTGTTAATGGCCATGTAACTTTAATGTAAAAACGTGAAGTATACTTATTTTGACTTTTCCTCGTGTGAGCTAAACCTTGTAAGTTTATCAATTACTTTTTGTAATTTCTTTAAGAGTTTAATCTTTAGAGTGTTAAAGGTTATCTATTTTCATTAGTTATCAGTACGAAATATTGATGTAAAATTTAATTTCCAGGGAAACAAGTGATTATATAATTTTCTGTCATTTTTTTTTTATCTTAATCTAAGTTTTGCTCAGACCTAATATTTCTAGTGATTTATTGTTTTTATATAAATTCTTTCAAAGTGTTGTAATTTTTATAGAATACATTTATTTTTGCTAAGAGTGTATTATTTCGATCACCAGTGTTTATTAGAGAACTTTCGTATCCCTGTTAAAGAATTGAAGTAAGGAGTTGTTTTGAATAGTTCTTAATAATAATTACCCAGTATTGTTTTGAGTGTACTTGAGAGACCTGTGGATATTCAGTGTTTTTACGGGTTGCCCTCTGGGAATTGTATAATTTTCTCAGAGTTCGGGTATTATTTGAATATAACAGATTTATGTGAAGACAAACAGATTAAGTATGCAGTAAGAACTATACAAGATATGAAGGAGGGCTTATGTAATTTCTTTATGGTATTGCGTCATGTTTGTGAGAAAATACGCAATTCTTTCATTTGCCACGTGTTTTGGAAGGTTCCTGAAAACCCCAGCGTTAGATTTTATCTTTTTTCATATTTGAAGAAGGGGGTGGACAGAGCTAGTTGAGAGAGCGTTACTATACAAACAAGGTTCATTTCCCATAATTTCTATCGAGTTGGTAACTTTGCCGTCACTAAATCTGGCCTCCAAGCCCCGAGAATAACGTATTTATAAGAATTTAGAAGAAACTAAGCCAATATATATGTGCCCCTCGGGATGCGTAGGGCAGAAGAGAACCAGCCTATCCTGTGAAAGAGCCAACGTCCTCTCTCTTAAGTATATCGAGTGTGTGTCCTCTCCGAAGTGATTAAGTTTGTGCCCAACGTATATTGTGTGTAGTGTGTTAAAATGTCACTACAACTTTGTAATTGATTTTAAATATATTATGTTTTGGTGAGTACTGGTATTGTGTAAATCTTTGTTAATGGCCATGTAACTTTAATGTAAAAACGTGAAGTATACTTATTTTGACTTTTCCTCGTGTGAGCTAAACCTTGTAAGTTTATCAATTACTTTTTGTAATTTCTTTAAGAGTTTAATCTTTAGAGTGTTAAAGGTTATCTATTTTCATTAGTTATCAGTACGAAATATTGATGTAAAATTTAATTTCCAGGGAAACAAGTGATTATATAATTTTCTGTCATTTTTTTTTTATCTTAATCTAAGTTTTGCTCAGACCTAATATTTCTAGTGATTTATTGTTTTTATGTAAATTCTTTCAAAGTGTTGTAATTTTTATAGAATACATTTATTTTTGCTAAGAGTGTATTATTTCGATCACCGGTGTTTATTAGAGAACTTTCGTATCCCTGTTAAAGAATTGAAGTAAGGAGTTGTTTTGAATAGTTCTTAATAATAATTACCCAGTATTGTTTTGAGTGTACTTGAGAGACCTGTGGATATTCAGTGTTTTTACGGGTTGCCCTCTGGGAATTGTATAATTTTCTCAGAGTTCGGGTATTATTTGAATATAACAGATTTATGTAAAGACAAACAGATGAGTTTGGAACTCGAGAGCTAGTGTAGCTTACCAGCTGTAGTATATGATACATATTTTTGGTTCCCAGACCACGGGACCATAATAATAATATCAATAATAATAAAAATAATATATATCTATGTATATATATATATATATATATATATATATATATATATATATATATATATATATATATATATATATATATAGTATATATATATATATATATATATATATATATATATATATATATGTATATATATATATATATATATATATATATATATATATATATATATATATATATATATATATATATATATATTCAAATAAGCCATATATTTTTGACACATTAATGTCTGGATTCTCTTAACAACCTCAGGATCAGAGCCCCAGGCAAAATTACACAAAGACAAGAGCTTGTGACTGTCCGGGAGTCGAACCCTGGTCCGGCAAACTTGTAGCGACAGTGACTACCACTTGGCCACGAAGAAAGATAAAAGTCAATGAAAATTCTGCTGTCGAATTCAGGTGTTGAAAGAAATTTGATGTACTGTGGTCATCTTGGATGCCATCTATAACTCATGATGTTGTAATGATTAAATGATAATTTCATTGATTTCATTGCATCCCTTCACATTCAAAACGTAGGTATAGACATAGCTCTCATTCTAGGGTAAATCATAAGGAAATTAATGGCATTTTAATGTATTGACAGCCACCTTGGACGGAATCTTGAATTGGACAATTTTTCGGTATTTGCATTTTGGCATATTTAAAGAATGTTATTCTACACACTAAATAGAACAATAAACAGTTGTGAAACTCTTCTATCAATATTTTTGGGGTTGGGTGGAAATTTTCTGTAGGATATATTTATAGTTATATTCGAGACTATGTATTTCAAATGTCCTTAGAACTATATAATTAAGGCAAGCTCTTCTCAATATAAGATGAGAGAATAGTCGTTACAAAGAATATTATAAAAAACAAAAAACTATGAATAATATAACCAAAGTAGAGGGAGTTTATGACAATAGCGTCACATTCGAGAATATGCTTGACGACCATAGGAAAGAGGTCAATGGTACTTTATTGAAACTTATAATTCGTGAAGAAGGAAAGGATCGTTTAAGAAGAACTTGTATGACAGAGCAGATGGTTGTGAAAATATAAAAGTTAAGAAAGCAATTAAAATACTTGAGTTAATCTGAGAAAGTAGACTACCTCTGAAAGCATTGAAGTGTAAGAAAATGAATGCAGGGGGAACTGGTGACAAAGAGGCGCTAGAAAGAAACTTACTTGGAAAGCTGAGGTGTAAAGAAATCTGGTCGTGCAATAGAGTAAATATGATAAATAGACCTTCACTATATAGAATGAGAGAGTTGAAAATTTGAATACTGTAAGACCAGAAGTTTTGTAACTCTTACCGATAGGATTTTTAAGTTATAAGGAAAGAAAAACAGATGCTTAAGAAGGGACACATCAGCAGTTTTTTTATGTGTACTATAAAAGTAGGACGCAATTGTTTTTGCTTGCATATTGTGCATTGTACGTCGGAGTGAAGGAACAGTAAATAGGTCAGAAGAATAATTATCGTTATTCTTTTTTTAAGGAAAGGACGGTTAAGACAAGTTCTAGAATTAAACTGGGAGTACATAAATATGGTTCTAAAAAAAATTGAGTTGTTTATGAGACGTTTGTGAAAGATCAGTGGTATGAATTCCTATCTTATCTCGGTGAATGTTCAATTTGTGCATATTATTATTATTATTATTTTTATTATTATTATTATTATTATTATTATTATTATTATTATTATTATTATTATTATTATTATTATTATATGGTAAATTAATTTCATTACACATATATTAAGGGCTGAAAACCCCAGATACTCTCCAAGAAATTGAAGGAAATACTAATTTCTTTACTTAATGCCTTAGTTCTTAAATATTTATTTTATTTTATCTTATGCCTTGTTTAGTTCGTTTCCACTTCTGTGTATTCTTTTTATAGTCCTATCCCTCCCTATTTTATTATATTTATTTTTCTATTGGAATTTTACCAGATTTTCATGAATGCTGAAGTTCCTTTGATATTATTTCTAGGACTTCATTGTTAAATCTAAATATATCTCATCATACATTATATTTGGCCTATTCAATTGGACGCTTGTCTTCAAACGATCTTCCATCATTTATTTCACTATCATCCATTGAATATTGTCCCAATATTAATCCTTCAAATTTTAATTCATATCATGTGTAGAAATAACCATCTGATTCTAGCTTTGACCCTCACTAAGACTCTACGCTTTCCATTCTGTCACTTTGTAATCTAATCTGATTTCCATCCTCCCCTTGTGATTTGTTTGCATCCTACCCTATATATATTATATGTTTATTTTGATATATTCATGATGACAAATCCTATTCTGCAGGAACTTCTATGTTTTCCTGTTATTTTCATCGCATTAATATATTCAAATATGTTTTAAAGTTCTAAACCGTCAAAATTGACACTGATATTGTCATATATGATTTTTTTTTTTTTAGTTTACACTCCATCTACCAAGATTCTCACTGTAAGGTCACAATGCCCTTATTCCTCCAATTCCTTATCCATCAAGCATTGATATTAAATTGTATCAATTGCACCATCACCATCCAACAATCTCCTTCAACCTGTACCCTTTCTTGAGGAACTCATCTTGTCAAATCTTAATCTCCTTCAATTTCCATCCCTTTAGTGATGTATCGTATTGCTTTTCTAGATCCCTCCCATTTGTTGCCAAATGATTAATTTGCTACCATTACATGGCATTTACATATTGGAATTGGCTTTGCGTTTGTTATTCATATGCTTTCCATTTACCTTTATATGCATCTATATATCATACCATTTACTCTAAAATAACAAAATATTTGATTAAGTTATTGTATAACATGCTAAGTGCTATATCTTAGCAATCCAAGTTTACCAATAGTTTTATATGCAGATGAGCAAACTGGTGGCGTAACGAGAACTTTGGGTGTGGAGGAAATGACCCCCTAAATATTGATAATGTCACTGGCAGCAGCTTGGCGTATTGGGTTTAAGGCGATAGAGATGTTTTTTTCGCCTTTTACTCTTGATACCTGGCGGATAATTAGTAATGACTATTAGGGGTCAATTGCCTTAATTAGATAGGCACTGCGCATCACAAAGAACTGGCCATCCTTTGATGTATCTAGGTAATGAATCATTTATGGATTTAGTAAGTCCATGGAGAGGGAAAATGACAGAATGGTCCCCAGTCCTGGGCGTAGCGGGGTGCTAAGAATCTCCCAGTTTATAAATACTAACGCGAATTTGAAAATTGGTAATTGGAATCGTAGAACCACGAATCAGATTTGGAAGTTAAAAAAAGTGGAGAATGAATTTATAAAAAGTAGTTTGGATAACTTGGCCTTACGAGAAACACGCTGTAAGAGAATTGGTAAGAAAACCTTAGACCAAGGGATATATATATATATATATATATATATATATATATATATATATATATATATATATATATATATATATATATATATATATATATATATATATATATATATATATATACAAGTATATATAAAATATATATATATATATATATATATATATATATATATATATATATATATAAATGTATATATAATATATATATATATATATATATATATATATATATATATATATATATATATATATATAATAGATTTTCTTCACATTTAAACGTGGTTTCTCATATTTCAAATAAGCTTATATTCTAATATATTTATATCTTGATTTTCTTACCGACCTCACGCTCAGAGTCTCGAGGAGAAATCACTCAAAGACAATAGCATTTGACAAGCCAGGACTCAAAGCCTGGTCTTTTATGTACATGCATACATATACATATACATATATATATATATATATATATATATATATATATGTATATGTATATATATATATATATATATATATATATATATATATATATATATATATATATATATATATATATATATATATATTCACATTTAAACATGTTTTTTCATATTTCAAGTAAGCCATATATTTCGATACATTTATGTCTGGATTCTCTTAACGACCACGAGATTAGAGTCTCGAAGCGAAACCACTCAAAGACAATGGCATCTAACCAGCCAGGATTCGAACCCTAGTCCAGGATACTTGTATGACAGTGGCCGTACCATTTGTGGCTAGATGGTACGGTCACTGTCATACAAGCATCTTGGACCAGAGTTGAATCCTGGCCGGACAAATGCTATTGTCTTTGAGTGATTTCGCCTCGAGACTCTGATCCCGAGGCCGTTAAGAGAACCCAGACATTAATGTATTGAAACATATGGCTTACTTAAAAACATATATATATATATATATATATATATATATATATATATATATATATATATATATATATATATATATATATATATATATATATATATATACATGTATAAATATATATGAATATATATATATATATATATATATATATATATATATATACATGTATATATATATATATATATATATATATATATATATATATATATATATATATATATATATATATATAATTAGGAAGATCAGATGGAGTTGGAAGAGAAAAAGTAAGAGTGATGATGACACCAAGAGCAAAAGAGGCATTAACAAAGTGGAAAGTAGTAAATACTAGATTGTTACATGCAAGGTTTAAATCAAAGCAGTGCAATACTAGTGTTATAGCTTGTTCTGCGCTAATAAATGATTCCCCTGAAGAAAGGAAAGATGAATACTATGGAGAATTGCAGAGTGTAGTATATGAGTTCCCAGAGAGAGAGAGATCTAAAATGTGATGGGTGACTTCAATGCTAAGATTAGAAAAAATAAACTAGGTATAGAGAAGGTGATGAGTGTTGAGGTTCTTGGTGAAGTTGCGAATGAAAGCGGAGCACATTTTATAAGTATTTGTTTAACAAACAATCTTGTTATTGGAGATACTCTTTTCTAGCACAAGAACATCCACAAATGTATATGGACTTCACCATGTGGCAATTATAAAAATCAAATAGATCACATAGCCATTATTAAAGAGAGAAGGAGGACTCTGAGAAAGGAGGAAAGCTTTAGAGGTGCATATATTGGTAGTGAACACCAGCTCTTCATTGCTACATTGAAATTAAGACTGAAAGCAGCCTAGAGAAATTTATAAAGAACAACTAGGTTTTATGCAATTAGGCTTCTAGAAGATGAGCACAGAGAAGCATTTGCAATTGAATGTAGGAATCGATTTGCAGTCATAGCGACTTTAAAAGACGAAGAGCAGACAATTAACGAAAAAGGGTGCAATATTAAGAATCTATATAATTCAGTTGGTAGTGCAGTTTTGGCGCATGAAATTAGAAGGATATCGAATGATACTTGAGATACTTTAAAAAGGACTAAAGACAGAGACTGAATGTTGAAAATTTTCGAGGAAGTGTTTGAAAATTGCATGGTAGAGCTTGCTAAGTATTCCAGTAATGAGAGTTAGGTCAAAAGAAAAGCCAGAATGACTGGTGAAGATAATTAGACAGGAAAGCAGGTTAGGGTGGGTCTATGGTGTAAGAACTGCTCAAAGCATTGTTAATGAAATATCTACGGGGACAAAGAAGAAGCATATGACCATGAAAATGAGAGATGGATCTGTTATAACAACAAAAGATGAAGAAAGGCAACGTTGGATGGAACACTTTAGTGAGGTCATGATTTGGAAA
>NC_090731.1:109339382-109354382 GCF_036898095.1 Palaemon carinicauda | reverse complement strand
GGAATCCCTGAATCCACATAAATGTTATCTATATGTGATGTCCTATACGCACCTGTGCAAATTCTTAAAGCCATGGTATGAACCACATCAAGTTTTGACAAAGTGGTTTTGCATACAGCTCCATAAATCTGTCAACCATAATCTATTTTACTCAGGTAAAAAGCCTGGTATATCCTCAACAGACAAGTCCTATTAGCTCCCCAGTTGAAACCAGAGAAAACTTTCAGGTTATTAAGTCTAAGTTTCACGTTACATATCACCTTATTAATATGTTGAGAGAAAGTTAATCTCTTATTGAACAAAACACCCAGGTACTTGATGATATCTTCGCATAGTAAAATGGAATCGTTCTGAAACAATGTAGGGATCTCCTCCATTCTTCTTCGTCGACAAAAAACGTATGACTTTGTTTTTTTTTTTTTTTTTTTTTTTTCAGGAGAAAATCTGAACTCTCTAGCACTGGCCCAAGTTGTAGCAGCATTAATTGTAGTCTGGATTTTATGACATACTTCAACAGCTGATGACTAGCTACACACAAATGCATAGTCATCAGCAAAAGTCCTAATATGCACCCTAACAGGAACTTGTTCAAGTAGACCGTTAAAAGCTACATTGAAAAGAGTTGGGCTAAGAACGCTCCCCTGAGGCAATCCTTCTTCTTGAGGGAATGTTGATGATTTAGGTACCTATCTGACAAAAATTCTTCAATACAATAAAACATATAACCTACAGTACCCCAATCAAAGTGTTGCTTAGGGATACCCCCTTGCCAGGTAGTATCAAAGGCCTTTTCTAAGTCAAAGAACATTGCGATGGCCTTCATTGAGATAGGACTCTCGGTATTCTGTCCAGTTTGCCTGCTACTATTATTAAAGTGGGGATGATTGTATTTTTGAAATGCTCTCAGTCCCATCAAGTGGGTTCTACTTATACTGGAGCCACTCTAATCATAGTGGTACCATTCCTTCGGGATAAGGTAGGGAGTGGACATTTGACAATCAGCTCTCGTAGATGTTATTGGTGGAGGAATTCCTTTCATGAAAAGCTAATTGTATCTACTTTAGGATTTCAAACGGTATTAATATTTTCTTTCCCTTGAACTTATTTTTTCATTACTTTTCTCCTTTTTATCAGTAATCCCTATACCTCTCTATAAATAAAATAATGAGTAAAATGGATGTTTCCTGTACCCCAGGATTGAATGGCGAACCCCAGACACTGTTAATGACCTTTGCTTGTTTAAATAAGGAAAGTTCGGTTGATGAACTTGGCAATGAAAAGGGTTAATCCATCAATAATTCTTTGTCCACTGTTATTACACTAGAACCTTTTGTTCCCTCTACTGCAGGACCAGAAGAGGCTAGAAGTATTGAGGGTAAAAAGGAAGAAATGAGTTCTATGTAGGTATTTCCCGCAATATGAAAAACGGGTACCTAAAACGGAACCTCTTGAAAAACAAGAAGAAAAATTAGATAATGAGGAATGTATGAGTGAGCATGAAGATATATATTTTTTGTAAATTTACTATAAAGGTAGATTCGGTGGCTAAGGTAGGAAGCCGAACTGGTTCAAAAACAGAAAGGATGCATCAACTCCTACCTTCAAAATCTGAACTCTACCTAATGATTAACCAGAGTACCAAACATGTAGTAAGAGTCGAGGTCCATAAGAACTCTTATGGTAGTCAAGAGGCTGATGGAAACTCAATTGATCATGTACCATAGTTTCATTTCTTCTGAAATGAATCCATCACTGGCTATTGGAATTACTGGTAAAACGTTGATGTTACATAAGACCACAATAGATAATAAAGCAGCCCAATGCAGATTATCATGCGGCGGGAATGATTGCTTCATTTCTAATTTTCGTAAAAAAAAAAAAAAAAAAAATATGCATAAAATAAGTAATTTGACTGAAAACCTTATAAAGAATAAAACTAAAATCCAATTAAGTAAATTAGAAAGGAACAGTGAAGTTTGTATGTGTTGACCAGCTGATAGGGAAGAATGAATCAAGTGCTCTAACTTATATCATGTTGATAAATCAATAGAAAAACTTATTTCTATTCAAAAGGACAATCTGGAAGTAAATCATAAGCAAAGAAAACACCAGGAAACCATATCTAAAAAACTAAAACCACATATAACCCTTAATGTTAGCGCTGTTAAACACAAACCGGAGGAAAATAAGCAGAAAAAAAATTCTCTGTCAAGTGGAAATCCATTTCCATTTTCTTAATGCTCAATCCAAATATAATTCAATGGAATATTAAAACCGACTTACATCTAGGAAAAACTCAAAGACTATTGAATAAATTATAATCTTATTGCAATATTCCTACAACATACTAATGATCCATATCCTTAATAGTGTTACAATGCTAAAATATTCAACTCGTCCGAATTTAAATTATATGGAGTTAATGTGCATTTGAATAACTCTATTAATATTTATCATATATACAATCATTAATCTTGCAACTATAAACTGCAAAATTTATCCAAAGAATTCCCATATAAGCAAGATCTCCTTTTAACTGAAGACTTCAATGTCCACAATTCACTCTAGGACACTAATTGTGTTACTATTCATTCAAATGCTTCAAAGGTTGAACAAATAGTGAATTATCATAACCTCTGTATATTAAGTGAGAGAGATTCCAGGACTTACTATTCAAAAAAACTCATGGACCATATTCTTCAACAGAATTTATTATTTATTCCAACAATATTGTTGATAGGCTTGAATGGAACGTGCCTGACCAACCTGTATAGCAGTTACCATTTTTCTATATCAATTACCATGTTAGGACATACAACAAGTCCTCCCACTCAACGTTATAGTACAAATAAGGCTGGCTGAGATAATTTAAAATTTTATACAAGTCAAGTGTCTCCATTAATTTATTCACAAAATCAAGAAGGAACAAATGATTTCTTTGGGGGCTTCATCACACAAGCTTTTGATAAATCTATGCCACCTCTGACTGATGGCCAACTAATGAAACTGTCAATCTCTTGGTGGTCAGATACACTGACTCAACTAATAAAATAAAGCAACCAATTGGTAGTAAATTATAAACTTTAAATGAAATATTTAAGAATTTCAGTTCTGTTCCCTTAAAGTTTGGAAATGCAATTAACAATCTGGTTGATATATAGCAATAAAAATTAGTTTAATAAAACTATATTTTAATAAGACATCTGTTCAATTTAAAATAAAAAGAATCCATAAAAGGCAGGATAATATCATAGCAAACATATATGTGTAGTATATCAAAAAATATTATAATGCAAAAAGTGTGACAGAATTTAAAAAAAAATTAATGGTTCCTATAGCGGGACAGCAAGACATGCATTTATGCTTAATAAGTCATAAATTCATGATACTCAGGCTATCTCGAATAATATTGGGTGAAATAATGAAAGCATAAGCAGTATTAATAATCTTCATGTCCACTGAATTTATTGAGAGAAAAGAAGAAACAATTCCATAGAATTTCGATGCATGTGAAGATATTTGTTATGATAAAAAAATTATGGAGGGGGAGCTGGAATTTACTCTATCAAATTATTGTGTATCATCCCCTGGTAAAGATGATATAAATTTTAAAATGATAAGAAATCTAGCCCCTTTAGCAAAGGCCTATTTATTCAAATCTTATAACCATCTTTGGATCAAACACCTATTTCCAAAGGCGTGGAAACATGCAATAGTAATACTATGAGAGTAAGCCTTAGGTTGTAACTGAGAGGTGAGGTGAATGCATCTAGCTCTATTTCAACATATACTAAGTTTATATACAAGATATAAAAAGCATAAAAGAGGCTTTAAGGGCGGGATGTAAACATTCTACCATTCCGCTGGTAGCAGGGTTGAAGGCTGTTATGTGATGTAGGGTAATTCTTAGTAGATTTGCTAATGATGTCCACAATTGAGAGGTGAATGTGGTAACCCAGTCAGGAATAATATGCTCAGAGTTACCAAATATCGCTATTCATTCTGAGAGTAAGGCTGTTATGCATGAAGAGGACGTTTCAGTTTCCATTGGAATGGCTTTAGGCCTATGAGTGGAGCAGTCAATAATGGTAAACAGGTAACAATGTCCTTGTGATGTGGGTAGGAGACCTACTACGTCGATGTGAATGTGGGGTAAACGACGCTGAGGTTAAAGAAAGCTGCCCACTCCTGAATCCATGTGTCGATGTACATAAGGCGGACGTTGAAGTTTTCAGCGTTATGGCTTTAGGCCAATGAGTGGAGTGGTCAATAATGGTAAACATGTAACGATATCCTTGTGATTTTGGTAGGAGCCCTACTACGTCGATATGAATGTCGGGTAAACTACGCTGAGGTTAAGGAAAGGTGCCTACTCCTGAATCCATGTGTCGATGTACTTTTGAAGTTCGGCATAAGTACAGGCGCGGACCCAATTCTTATCATCCTTTGTAATGTCGTGCCAGATAAACTTCGTCTTCATTGGTTGTGCAGTAGATCAGCACGAGGGACGTGAAAGGTCATAAATAAAATGAAACGCCTGTTGGCGCATTGGAGCAGGTATCCATGGTCATGGTTTACTGATACAGATGTCAGGGAGGAGGGTCCTGTTGGAGGTGTCAAGGTTGACATCTCCCCAACAGAAGGATGTTCAGTATGTCCCACATGCTTGGTACTCTGAATCTTTTCGTTGGGATTCTGCCAAAGCATTGTAATCCAGTCCTAGGTGAATGACAGCCAACGTGTTTCTTGACAGGATATTGGCAACGGGATTCATTTTCCCAGGGATGTGTTGAAGAATGTAATGGTATTCAGACACGGTGGAAAGATTTCGGCGTTCATAGGCGGACCAGGCATCGGACTGTTGAGTGAAGGTGTGGATTACAGACTTGTGGTCTATGCAATTGACGAAGGGCGTACCTTCTAAGAAGTGGCGAAAGTGATGGACAGCCATATTGTCCACAAGCAATTCATGGTCGAAGGTAAAGTACCCGGATTTCACCTTGGACAATTTTTCTATTGACGAAGGCCAATGGGGGGAGCGAGCTGTTGACCTCCTGCTCAAATACTGAGACAATAGCGATGTCGCTGGCATCAGTGGAGAGAGGGAGAGGGGCATGTGGCGTGGGAAAAGTGAGAGCAGTAGTGGTTGATAGGGTATTCTTTGCATGGCAGAAGGCTGCTTTTTGAAGGGGACCCTACTTCAGGTCTTTTGTCTTGCCCTTGAGGGAGGTAAGAGTGTCAGCAATGGCTATCAGGAAACGGTGATAATAGTTGATCGTGGCCAAGAGTTCTTGCAGTAGTTTGACAGTTGAGGGTATGGGGAAAATTTTAACAGCTGCTATCTTCTCAAGGAGGGGCAGACTTCTTCAGGAGTGATGTGATTCCCTAAGAACGATCCTTCGCTTGCGCAAAAGGTACATTTTTTGTACTAGCTAAAAGGCAGTTCTGCTGTAGGCAGTCAAGCACGATGCATAGGTTACGTAGATATTCTTCTTTGAAGGAAGAGAACAGTAGTATGTTGTCCACATAACATACACAGAAGGTGAGGTCCCCTAAGATGCCAACCATGAGGCGTTAAAAAGTAGCCTCGGCTTTACAAAGGCCAAAACATGAGTAATTCAAGGTGTATGGCAATCTTGGGGATATCTGCTGAGTTTATGGGTCCATGATAATATCTCTTCAGGAGGTTGCAAGTGTAGAGAAAATCTTCTATTTACTAAAGTACGAGGTCCTGTCAGCGATGTTTGGGAGGGAGTAGTGATCCAGTTCTGTCTGCATCTTCAGGCGCTTTTAATTACTACACGGACACAGAAAGCCATCATTTTGCTTCAGAATGATATGTAAGGGTGACAACGATAGGCTTGGGGCCCATTTGTTCCGTTTTGCTGAACGTTTTTTTTCGCGACTGCAAATGATTCAGTATCAGACGCATGAATCTAGTGAACACTGGGTGCCCCATCATCTTGATATGGTGATAAATACTGTCTTCGGCACGCACAGTGGTCGTTTGACGAAGTTCTTCACAGAAAATTTCCAGGTACGACGTGAGGAGGTGGGCGTAGGCATCCTTTGGGTCAGTGATTTGGGGAAGGGGGTCGAAATGGGTGGTTTTAAGAGGTACAGATGAGCAAGAGTCTGTGTTAACTTACCGTTGGTGAACGACATTAATCAGGAGGTAGAAATGTGAGAGGAAATCCCCTCAGAGGATTGGCAATGTAACGTCAGCAACGAGAAACTTCAAGTTATATTTTCGTAACTGTAGGTGGGTATCGCAGATCTGTGGGCAGCTACCAGGCAGACATTGACAGTCTTATACAGACTATGTCATGTCCTGGAGAATGACCTTGTCAAAAGAGAATGGCAAGCACTCATGTCTACCAAAAATCTCATGCCCGTACTTATATCATGTGAAAAGAAAAGATTAGTGACAGGGTAGGCTACCACCACAAACGATGGCCACCTTACACGGGTTTTGGCCACTGACAATTGTTTGCACATTTCTGCGCAGCAGACCTGAATCTGGCTGATGGAGTGTGAGTGAGTAGTCGGTGGTGGGCAGTTTTGTCGCTGCTCCAGTTTATCACGGGGTAGGCGTCTGTGTCCACATTCACGTCAATAGTCCTCTTCGTCAGGAGGTCTTGAAGGTCGTGAAGTGACTGTCCATAAGGGCTACGTCAACTTTGGTCACCTGGTCTTGCATCGGTAAAATATTGACATTGGGTATTGCAGTGCGCACAGGTTCGGGTAATCGCCGTACTCAAAGGGCACGAAGTAGGTTTACCTCATGATTAGAGATGTCTGCGTCAGGTTGCAGGAGAGCGATACTGGTCATTTCCTCGAGGGCGAGCGAAGCCTTTTGGTTCCCCAATGGTTGTTGAAAGAGATGAAAAAGTTTGGCGACATGAGCGACTGGTGATGGTGAATACTGCTTCAGGCGGTATGTTTTCTCAGTGTCTTATGCTATCGGGGTGTCCCCTTGGTCGCAAAGCCAATCTGAGATTTCCAGGAAAGTGGCCTAGGTGATCACCGCGAGAACATGATCTGGTTTGGTGCTTTAGCGAGTAGTGCCCTTGATGCAGAATTGGACCTCTGCACGTGGAAACCAGGTGAATACCTCTCTACTGGTGACAAGTAGGTCTGAAAATTTCAAACAAAATTATTTATGAAAAGGCAGGCTTAAACAGGTTGTGTTGATAGTGAGGTGTAGAGTGAGATATACAATAAAAAAAGAAAATACTGCTACAGTGTATGAGCATGTGTTAAACACGTGTGGTACAATACCAATTGCTAAACCAGGAAAAGATCCGAGTAACCCAAGCGATTTTATACTAATTTAACAGAACAGCTGTGTTTGTAAATTACTGGAAAAGATTGTAAATTTTAGACTGAATTGATGTTTCTGTTGTAACATCATTTTATCAGCTTCACAATTTCCCTAACAATCAGAACGATATATATTAGACTCTCTTTCAGTCTTGAAAAATTGTATATGTTTTGAATGAAAAAAAAATCATAGTAACTATATATTTTTACATTTAGAAGGCATAAAATACTAATTGGAGGGATTCAATACCAAAATCCTTACACCATAGTGGCTTTTAAAGGCACCTTATAAATAGAAATTTTATTCCTGACAGATCATTCCAAACTCATATAGATAACGTTTATTCAGATCCTTACAACCTTGACTGTGGTGTACCCCAAGGTATATAGAATGGCAAGTAGTCACTTGTGGGGGGTTGCAGCTTAGCCCTACAAGAGCGGCATTTCCTGGATGACAGATCAGGGCGAGAGTTCACTCAGCTACCGTTTCATTCAAATGTAGATCACAGGTCAATTCAGTCCTCTCTGCAGTGTTTTAGTTTTACATTCTTCGAATACAACCATAGTTTTGAATTTTTATATAATGTAAATTATTATTTGAATAATGCCAAACAACTGCACCTTGTTTGGTTGTTATTTACATAGTAGAAAAAATGGAGGTATCCTTTTTCCGATTCTCTCGGGATGAGGAAACAAAACGGAAATGGGTTCATCGTTGTAGGAGTAAGGACAACTTTAACCCTACTACTCATCGCATATGCAGTAAGCATTTTGAAGAAAATGCATAAAAGAGAGACTTGCAGCAGGAACTTCACGTATAGCGAGCCCCAGTAACGTAATAAAGACGTCTGAAGAATAATGCAATTCCAACACTACACATGCCTGATTCACAAGGTTGGTAATCTTTCATTTTCAATTTTTCAGTATTACTTGAAAACCCTATTTACTTTTTTCTTTTATTTATTTATACTATTTACACTAATGACAACTGTCTTCTGTGTTTATAAATATACAAAAGATACTATAAAGGGAAATCTTGGTATATTTCATACTTCAATCACGATCATACTCATATAAAGTCTTAATTACAACTGATGTATATACAAGCACACACACATACACACACACACACACATATATATATATATATACTGTATATATATATATATATATATATATATATATATATATATATATATATATATATACATATGTATATATATATATATATATTATATATGTATATATATATATATATATATATATATATATATATATATATATATATATATATATATATATATACATATATCTGTATATATATACTGTATATATATATATATATATATATATATATATATATATATATATATATATATATATATATATATATATATATATATATATATATATATATATATATATATATATATATATATATATATATATATATATATATATATATATATACGTGTGTGTCTGTGTGTGCATGTGTGGGTTTAAGAGAAAGATAAATATTATAATGTGTTCTTTCTACATTTCAGATGATAATGTCTCTGGTACATCTCGAATGAAAAGGATAGAAGAGAAAAATAGTAAAGGCTTAATTGTAGAAATTTAATCAGGTCATGAAAATGAGCTTCATGCTAACAAAAGTATTTCCTGTGGAAAAGACTATCCTCAAACTTAAGAAATGGTACATACAGCAACACTAGAAGAATTTCAGTCAAATGAACAGCGTTACTCAAGAAAGTAATGATCTCCTTACAGAGAAAGAGCAGTGGTATAGAGAAAGGTTACGTTTGTTGGAGGAATTGGAGACATTGAGAAATGATGCATCATGTTGCAAAGCGTTTTTAGACAAATTATTTTCTCCTTCACGGGTGGAAAACATTATGAGTGGCAGAAATGTGAAACGTCGGGCAGATGGTGACATTGAAAAATTTGAGTCCTAAAGGGTACCAGTACTTACGTGATCAGTGCAAGATTCCTCTTCCTTCAGAAAGTACCCCAAGCCACTGGGCCTCATTGTTGAACCTGAACCAGGTATCTTGCACACAGTTTTGAAATACTAAATGAAAAGGGCAAGGACATGAAAGAATATGGTCTTTTATGTGTAATTTCATTTGATGAGTGTAGTGTTTCTCAAATATGGTTTTATGACCAAGGATCAGAGACGTTTTATGATTCTAAATCTCGTGTACAGTGTATTATGATAAGAGGAATAACAGAATCTTGGAAACAACTAATATATTATAATTTTGACTGTTATTTGAGGTATTTTCAAAAGTTGAGTCTGTCCCTTTTCCTGTTGTGGCTATAGTGTGTGACATGGGTCCTACTAATATCAGTTTATGGAACAGTCTTAATATAGGAACAAAAAATCCTCCATTTGAGAACCCTTCTGCACCAGATAGAGAAATTCATGCCTTTGCCGATACTCCTCATTTAATCAAGTTATTAAGTAACAATTATCTTGATTCAGGTTTTGAATTGCAAAATAGTAATTTCGTTCTAAGTGGATGTGTTAGGGAAATTGTCAACAGAAATAAAAGTGACTTAAAACTCACATATCCATTAACAGAGAACCACACACACACACACACACACACACACACACACACATATATATATATATATATATATATATATATATATATATATATATATATATATATATATATATATATATATATATATCACGTCGGCAGCATATGAATGTGAGAAAAGTAGCGCAGCTTCTCTCGGAAAGAACATGTAAAGCTTTAAATATTTATGGAAATCAGGGACATTTGAAGAGCATGTCCTGGGAAAGTACAAGGGACTTTATAAAGCTTGCCGACTCCTGGTTTGATCTGTTCTATTCAAGGGTACTTTATGACAGAAAAAATCTAGATATGCTTATGGAGTGCAACTGACAGAACAGAATAAAATCCATGACAATACGAAGTGTACTGCTGAAACAATGCGAGTCTGCAAAAGTAATAAGATCCCCCAGTTCCAAAAGGAACTTCTTGTGTCATGTAAATCCTAGTCAAGGTTGCATATGTTGAAAAATAAATATGATGTATCATTTATAATTACCTCCAAACTTAACCGAGATAGACTGGAAAACATGTTTGGCTGCCTTAGACAAAAGGGTGTAACTTGGGATCATCTTTCGTCAGTTGAAGTCAAACACAGAATAAGGTCATATTTACTTGGCAAAGGAAACTCTATAACTGGAAAAAATTGTAACTCGATGAAGGAATGCGACTCTCCAAATCTGTTGGAAGGAATGTTCAGTCAAGAGAAAAGCTGTGAAAATAATGATTCCAAGGAAACTGATTTTGAAAGAGAGCTTATGATTTCTGCAATGGTGTTTGCCTCTACTGAAGATAAGAAGATGCCAGAAGAGTCAGAAAATTTTGAAAATGAATTTCATGAAAGAACTTTAGAGAATTGTGCAGAGGAAGAGGGCCTTTATATCCTGGAGATTATGTGGCATCTAAATTTCCAGATTATCAGTTCCTAGAATGTAAACTTTAAAAAGTGAATGGTACCTGGATTAGTGCAGTAGAGAGACATGATAAATTTACGAAACCAAGTGCTGAGTTTTGAAAAAGTAAATATACCGAAAAAATTTTCAAACATACCATGGAGAAAATACACTGAGGCCAGGTAATGGAGTATTATACGACTTGGGAAGCCTTATTGAAAATTGTGTATCCTTGCCTTTTAAGTAACATTATTTTTTGTTAGATGCCAAAATTTTATCGTGTAGACAAATTACCCAAATAATGTTATGAAGATTATTTTTTTTTTTTTTTACTTTTATTAAGTATTTTTCATTTCTATTATGAAGCAATACTATTATAAGTTAAATATTTATGTTTATGTTAGTTTATTAAATAATGTATTGCCAATATGTAAATAAGCTTTTGTAAATAAATACCAAGTCAACTGCTAATTCAATATTTTTTAAAGCCCTATCATGCATAGTAATTTAAGGTTTCTGTTATATTTTAGTGAGCCAAACCTGATCAGTCCACGATTTCGTATGTGTATTACAGTGTCCTATATGAATTCAGAAGAAAACCAAACGTATACAAGATATCAGAGTGAAAAGGGCATCTGACACTTACAAGCCTAATCACCTTGACCCAAGGTACTTAAGTTTTTCCCAAGGTAGTACTTGCCTTAACCGCTCCCACCCTGTCCTCCAAGCTTATCACGGAAATAACCCACAACTACCCCTGCAACCAAAGTGACTGTACCTACTTATTCTATATACCTTTGTGCTCCCCAGGGTAGTATTTTAAGTGGGGCTCTCTTTGCATTGGTAAATAATGATATAGTAGCCTAAATGCCACAGGGAGTACGGAGTAGCCTTAAGTGGATGACTTTGCAACATACTCTCTGTCAAAAATTGTTGGTCACCTACAAAGAATTCTGAATAAATCAATTCGTGAAATAGAAGTTTAGACTACATCTGTTGGTTTCAGGCTTTCTACTTTGTTTTGTTTTTGTTTTATAACCATATTCGATGAAAGCAAAACCAAGAAATAAGTCTTGCATTGGTTGACACTTGAGGTTTAAGACAATATAGTGGAGCTTCAAGGTCTTCCCCAAATATCTTAGTGCTATGTGAAAGCCGTTAACCACCTTTGTATCTACATTAAGATTTTATAACCATGTGAAGTGCATTAAAGATCTTATCCTCCAATTCTCCAACAAAGAAGCTATTCAACCATAATGACCTACTTAGAAACAATTGTGAACCACCATTCCCATTAATTACAAATAGCCTATAACAATGTACAAACCTCAGAATGAACATTATTCAATCGTCTCTCTTTCCTCCACATTGGAGCTTAATTAGAATAAAATGTTCTCTTATATTGTTTATTTGTCAAGGAAATATAGCAATACTCCGAGTCACCATAAACAATATTTTCAATGAGTGCTGGGTGTGTTGCAGTGTCCCAAAACAAAAGTATTCAGCTGTCATTACCCAATGAATCATCAGTATTTACCCCCGAACTACCCATAATAATACTAGCAATTGACATTAATAAAAGAATTGAAGATAGGGTAAACCATAACTTTTTCACTGGTTCCAAAAGTGCCACAGAAGTCCTAAAGGGTTACACTCATAAGAACCAATTGTTATTGAAAATGAAAGAGCTCTTTGACATGTGCTATTCCGGGGAGGGGGGGGGGGGGGGTTGGTAAATTTTGATATATGTTGGATTCCTACTCATGTTGGGGTCTTTGGTATGAAAAAGTGGATGCCGCAGTTAAATCATCGATCTTTTTAGCAAAATAAGCAATTAAAATATCTTTAAAAGATTATAAATTTCTTAAAGCATTTCATAACAGGAAAATGGCAAGCTCAGTGGAATAATGAATCTGACTATCATAAGTTAAAAGAAATAAAACCAATTGTCTCTCTATACAGATCTTCCTTAAAAGAAAAAAACTAATTTTAACAAGATTGCATATAGGTCAGACGAAGTTGACTCAGGCACACGTAAGGAAGCAGTTCCCAGGAGTAATGGTTGTGATGATATTTTAACCATAACTTATATTTTTAGCGATTGCAATATTTTTAATGAGAGATATTTATGATTGGTAATTTTTTTTTCACCATATATCGGATTCTATGAATTTCACTGTTTTTAAAATTTTATATTCTTAAGAAAATAGGTTTCATGGATAAGATATGAATTTCTAATTTATCACAGATATTTATCTTAGTTTTCCTTTTGTCATAGTAGATATGAATATTTTATTGTATTAAATAATTAACTTGAATATAAATATTTTTTCTTCCCAAATTTAATGGGGCCATTTTTGTAACAGTAGAGGTTGACTCACTGGGCTGGTTAATCTCACTCCCCGTTTAATAATGGTGATATAGTATGTCATGTAATCTCATGGCTCTCGCTTTGTCGGCACATCATGGTACACTATAGAACTGCATTTAGAGAATTGTAGTGTCTACTGCATCCTTCTTAGCATGCACAATGAATCAGTTCTGAATAAGAAAATCTAGCTTTGGGAATATTTGTCCAATTAGAATCCCATTTTATTGTCGTGTTTCGTTTCTATCCTTATGAACTTTGTGTTGGCACTGCTACAGGTTGCTCATGCATTGACCCCATAAGATTAAGGCTTGATGTATAGCCCACTTCGCATTTTGGCACAGTGCAGCATCGAGTTGTAGGAATGAAATCGATTTTCTTCGTTTTTGTTGTGAAAATGTACATTCTGGCTGCAAAATCACTGATTTCAGAGCATGTCCACTCATATAGGAGGATAATATTCTTCTCAAAGACTACCATCCTCGTCCTGTCAGACTCGTTTGGAAAGCTCATGTAATGAGCAAAGACTGGGGTCAATTGAGCTGCTGAGTTCCACGCTTGAAAACGGTTTTCTAGCCTTTACCACTAAACGAAGAAACTGTATCCCCATCCCTGTGGCAGCATGAGCAAGCAGGAGTGCTCTCAATCGTTGGTCTCCCATTTTTTCTGCAATCTTGTGTGAAAGGATATATTACTTCTTTTTCCCCATGCTATTGACAGTTCGAATGATCACTTTCTGGTAGCCTTTGGTGATCTCATCCACTATATGCAGAAAAATTCAAGAATCTGCTTCTTCTCATGTGCAAGTAGATAGTACAGAAGTATTTGATAGATGGAGCAATTTGCGTGCACTTCAGAAAGACTTCATGCTCTGTTGACAGATTCTCTACTGCCTGAGTTTCTAGGTACGCAAAGAGTTTAGATTTGTTTAAGGGACATGAAGAAACTCCTGCTAGTTTCCCAGAACAGTACTTGTGGATGCCACCAGCCATATTATCCCATTGCCACGTTTTTCTCTTGTAGATTTCCACGTTAGGTATTGCAAATTTTAGAAGTTCACTATTGGCTGCAGGCAGAAATTCAGTGGGTGGGATGACTGGGTGCTTGGTCCTCAGGGAAGCTGGGTGTGCATATGTGTAGTATTAAGGCAAGCTATTGTTTTGAAATTTCTCTGTAGTTCCCACTGGAATTCAATCCAGGTTGGTACCATCTGACTCATTTTTTCCGTTCTGGAACATGGAAATGCCTCTGCCATGAAATGATTACCCAGCAGCTCTTAATGTTGGTTTGCTGATTGCACCAGTTGTAAACAGGTTCTGTTGTCGTCTGTTCTTATGTTGAGTACTTGGTCATAGGAAATGGACACGCCAAGGAGGAAGAGAGTGACCATGTGTCAGGACCCCAAGATAAACTGAAAGAGTTGTTTCTTTGTCTTGCCTGTGACAGGTACCAATTGCATTATTTTCTCTCATCACTTAACTTTTGAATTAAACAACTCTACAACATTAAGTGTAGATTGACTATTTTTAGGATTCTTAATTTTGATACTTATCCCATCCATGCTCATGGAAATTAGAGCAAGAAAGGACTTGGGGACAGATTCTTCCAAGTGATTGCGTTCAAAAGTTCTATTGAATACCAAGAACTTTTGTTACATGTCTTGTCTGATTAGTGTGCAGCTTTAGTTAAGCAGACTACTTCATCATCATAGTTGGTCCAAGTTGTGTCGTTAATGCAGTTACCATATCATCATCAAAGGTGGGTATCATGTCAAAGCCTTGCTTAAATGCACAGATACCTGGTATGTTTTCCAGATCTATAGAGTAATCAC
>NC_090731.1:109331882-109336882 GCF_036898095.1 Palaemon carinicauda | reverse complement strand
TAAAAATTGAATGTCATAAAAGTTAAATATCTTTCAGAAGACCTGCTTCTGAAATAAATCTAAAAATGCCACTTACATGGTAGGACACATCATTTCCAAGAATCTTGGCAAGGATGAACCTGCCACCCTCACCTCGAGCCTCAAAAAAATATCTATTCCGCAAGTTGTTATAATTGGGGCATTCGGTCAACAAATGCCTTACTGTTAGAGGTACTAAACAGTCATCACAATACGGTTGGTGTTGGCCCTTCAGCAGAAACTCGTGTGTCAACCGAGTGTGACCAATACGGAGACGACAAAGAGACGTCTCCCATTTTCGGGGCATCATATTATACCTCCAAGGAGATATGTCATTTGTTATCTCTCGCATTTTATTGCCATCTTGACTATCCCATTGCTGTTGCCATTTATTGCAAACCAATTTCTTGATGTCAGGTAAGAAATCATCACAGGGAATGGGATACCTTCTTGGCAGCAACTCGGATGCAGCCTCCTTAGCCAGTGAATCTGCCTTCTCATTCCCGGACACACCTACATGTGCTGGAACCCAACAAAATTGAACTGTTATACCTCTCCGTCCAATAATGATAAGCCATTCTAAAATCTTTAAAACTAGAGGGTTATTAGAATTAAAAACTTCCATAGCTTGAAGGACACTCCTTGCATCACTAAAAATTGTAAAATTACCCTCCTTCTCCAACGCTACTTTCTCAATAGCGGTTAATATGCCATACAGTTCGGCAGTAAATATGGAAGCGGTCAGAGGAAGTGCACCTCTACAATTAAAACCATTACTATGTACTCCAAATCCAACGCCAGCATCAGATTTGGAGCCATCAGTATAGATAAAAGTTGATCCTCTATGTTCTTTAACATGTTCATTAAAAAGAGACCTGGCTTCTAGGTCTGACATATTCTTCTTATCTCCAATAAAATATTTACAAAAAGATATCTCCGGTAACTTCCATGGAGGCGTTGATGATACCTTGAATGAAGTACCTTATTTCTAGTTATATCCAGACTATTTAATAATCGTTTCACCCGAAAGCCATAAGGTTGAGGAGATTTTGGGTGCAACTCAAAGTATGATGCGTGTCTTACAAGGCTTGCAGTCTGAAATGCTAGAGAGTTAGGGAGTCTTTGCAATCTAAACCAATACCGAAGAATGGAAGACATTCGGTAAAGGTCTAGAGGTAACTCTCCAGCATCAACGAGGAGACTTGGGATAGGCGACGTTTTACAAGCTCCAGTAGACAATCTAATACCTGCATGATGTATCGAGTCTAATATTTTTAACCGGCTTGGGGTGGCTGAAGAATATACCTCACAACCATAACTAATTTTGGAAAAAATCAAGGCCTTGTATAATTTTAAAATAGTATTGCGGTCTGCCCCCCACGATGTATGGGACAATACTTTTAAGATATTCAGAGCTTCAACACATTTAGCTTTTAATGCTTTTAAGTGAGAAACCCATGTCAGCCTACAATCAAATATCAAACCTAAAAATTTAGCTTCTCTTGCACATGGTATCCGTTGACCTTTAATGCACATATCCAGGTCCGGATGCACTCCCCGGATACGACAAAAATAGACAACGGTAGTTTTACTTGTCGTCATCTTTACTAATTCCTCCCATTATTCAATAAACACAACGCTGTAATATGCGAATATTACGTTGTTAAAGTATTCCTCATTTATCTTAATTCTTACATTTCCCTGATCTAAATTTTTAAAAACTTCTATGGACGCTGTGAATAATTTGGGAGAGATCGAGTTTCCCTGTCTAACTCCTTCGAATTTTCTCACAATCCTTATATAGTTTTAGGACTGCATTACTACCCGTATACTGTAGATGTCTCAAAAATGTTCTAACATAAAAATCATCTGTTCCTTATTTTCATTACTGTTGAAGTATTGATAGAATCAAAAGCTTTTTCATAGTCTATAAATGCCATTCATAGTGGTTTGTCATATTATGCTAACTTTTCTATTAGCTGGTTAGATACATGGATATGGTCAGTTGTTGAATACCTGCTTCTGAAAACTGCCTGGTCTCTTGGTTGACTAAAGTCTATCCAGCTTTCAGGCCTAATATGATCTTTGTAAATAAATTGAATATTACTGAGAGTAAATTTATTGGGCAGTAGTTTTTCAGGTCTTTTGTGTCTCACTTTTTGAGAATCAATGTAACAATATTTTTTTTCTTAGCTGTCGGTAAAGAGTAGTCTTGCATACATTTTCTGTAAAGTTTAACAAGTTTTACTACTATAAAATCACCTCCATCTATTATTGAATCAGTTGTTAGGTCATCTTCTCCAGTTGATTTGCCTCTTTTCGCGAATTTTGATGCTTTCTTTACTTTTCCTACCGTTAATTTAGGTAGTGCCTCTGGTGTTTTATTATATCTATTGGCAAAATTATTGTATGGAAATTCTCTGCAATTTTTATCACTACATCTCTTTTGCTGATATTTGCATTTCCATTCTTTAAAGCAATTACCTTTTGCACTCCCGTTCCAGGTATTCTTTTCATTAACTTGATACTTCTTTGTTTTTTAGTGTTTACTCAATTTTGATCTGAATGTGTCTACGAATGTCTTGAGTTTTGAATTTTTTTTATTGTTTTGGATAATTATATTAGTTGTATTACATCTGTGTGGCATTTTACTATCATTTCCAATCTTTTCTTTATTAAGTTTCTGGTATATATATATATATATATATATATATATATATATATATATATATATACATATATGTATATATATATATATATATATATATATATATATATATATATATATATATATATATATATACATATATATATATAAATATATACACACACACACACACACACACACATATATATATATATATATATATATATATATATATATATATATATATATATATATATATATATAGGCATATATATACATACATATATATGTATATGCATATATATATATATATATATATATATATATATGTATATATATATATATATATATATATATATATTTAAATATCTAAATATACATATGTGTGTATAGACTGTATATGTATATACACACACACACACACACACATATATATATATATATATATATATATATATATATATATATATATATATATAAGTGTGTGTGCATATATACATATATATGTATATATATATATATATATATATATATATATATATATATATATATATATATACATACATACATACATACATACATACATACATATATACATACTGTATATATATATATATATATATATATATATATATATATATATATATATATATATATATATATATATCTTACCTAATCTTCGAAATTGCCTATATCATGAATTAGGCAGTCAGTGCACCTTAATATTGAAATAGGCATATCATAGCCCGTTTCAGGAAATATGCAGCAATTTGCCCTAAATATGCATAGACCATAGGAATTTGCCTAATTCACAGATTATGCACTCTATTTCAGGAAATAGGCAAGTTGCTTAGTTTCTGATTTAGCCAAATCAGTTATAATGCCACCATAAACAGTTAGTATCTTGGTAATGAAGTCTATGTACTGTAACTCTGTACTTATAAGTTTTAGTCATTAAGGACTTTTCTCAAGAAATGCCAGAGGGAATTATTCAGGAAGATTCCTTGATGAGTCATCATCAGATGGGGTTGATGTAGTTAATGATATGATGGAGAACCATTTGTATTTATTCGTTATTGAACGGCAAGATGCAGAACTTCACGAAGAAAGAGGTCGGTATGAAATGCGGTGAACAACTTGATGCCCCTGAAACTGAGGGATTCTGTTTTCCTTCCTGTGATTAAGTGTGACAGTGGTCGCATAGAGTGTGCCAGGAGTCGTTCTTGAATTGGACACAAGGGGCTTGCACACATTCGGCCCCAAGTAAAGAATTATTCCAGAAACCAACTTCCAAAAGGCTATTGCGTACCTGTAGAGTAAGGTAAAGGATATGTGTTACATTTCCGTATAATTGCAGCCCTTCATTCTAGAATCTGAGATCAAAGGTTAACAAAACATTGTTGTGCTTCTAAGTATGGTACCAAGAGTTGCTCTTGTAGTTAAAATGGTCAGCTGAGTCACAGCCATTTCAATCTTAATAACAGCAAATGTCAAAAAGGTGTTTAGAAAAATATAAATTCATGAGTATTTATGTACTTCCCACTTAGGTATTTCATTTAGTTTGGTTATGTAGATATCTTTATAAAGCGTATGATGATCATAATGATGATATTATTAAAGTATTTTTTTTTTTATTACCAATTATATTCCTTTTTATCAATTTTAAGCTTAAGATTAACTGTGGGGAGAGTTCAGTGTACAGTTTAATCATAAGAATTTAGTGCACATGAAAGCGAGTTTCATAGACTAAAATTAATAAAGGTGCACAAAATAACTATAGTTCCTATTAATGATTGAGTATGTAAGTACAGGGGTCTAGTACTTAGACCTCATTATCAAGATATTAACTGCTTATGGTGCCACTAAGTTTGATTTGCCTATGCCATGAACTAGGGAACTTGATTTTTTTTCTCGAAATAGGCTGCATGATCTGTGAACTAGGCCACTTTTAGGAATCCATGCACGTTTTAGGCAAATGGCGGTTTATTTAGCGAAATAGTTATTGAAATGCCTATTATATGGATTCGGCGCACTGACTGCATAATTTATGATATAGAAATATATACATATGTATGTATATATAGATACACACTACACACACACACGCACATACATATATATATATATATATATATATATATATATATATATATATATATATATATATATATATATATATATATATATATATATATATATATATATATATATATATATATATATATATATATATATATATATATATATATATATATATATATATATATATATATATATATATATATATATATATATATATATATATATATATATATATGTACAAATATATATGTAT
>NC_090731.1:109324382-109326882 GCF_036898095.1 Palaemon carinicauda | reverse complement strand
GCAGCGGGGTTGTAGGCAGTTGTCTGATGTAGGGTGATGCCCAGGAAATTCGCTAATGATGTCCATAATTGAGAGGTAAAAGTGGTACCCATGTCAGAAGTAATATACTCAGGGATACCAAATTTTGCAATCCATCCTGAGAGTAAGGCAGATGTATATGAGGCGGACGTTGCAGTTTCCATGGGAATGGCTTCAGGCCAACGAGTGGAGCGGTCGATGACGGTAAACAAGTAACGATGTCCTTGTGATGTGGGTAGGGGGCCTACAACATCGACGTGAATGTGTGCAAAACAACGCTGAGGTTGAGGAAAGGTGCCCACTCCTGAATCCGTGTGTCGATGTACTTGGGAAGATTGGCAAGAAGTACAGGCGCGGACCCAATCCTTAGCATCCTTAGAAATGCCGTGTCAAATGAACTTCATCTTCAGCAGCTGTGTAGTAGAACGTCATGAGGGATGTGAAAGGCTGTGAATGAAATCAGACACCTGTCAGCGCATGGGAGAAGGAATCCTAGGTCGCGGTCTACCAGTACTGACGTCACAGAGGAGGGTGGTGTTGGAGTCTTCGAGGGGGAAGTCTTCCAAATGGTGGGACGTGCAGGATATCCTTACATGCTTGATACTCCGGATCCTGACGTTCGGCTTCAGCCAAGGCGTTGTAATTCAATCCCAGTTGAACGGCAGCCAATGTGTTTCTTGTCAGGGCATTGGCAAAGGGGATTCATTTTCCCAGGGACGTATTGAAGGGTGCAATTGTATTCAGCGACGGCGGAGAGATGTCGGGGTTGACGGGCGTAGCAGGCGTCAGACTGTCGAGTGAAGGCGTGCACCAGAGGCATGTGGTCTGTGCTAATGACGAAGGGCGTACCTTCTAAGAAATGGCGAAAGTGATGGACAGCCAAGTGCACCACCAGCAATTCGCGATCGAAGGTAGAATAACCTGATTCTGCCTTGGACAGTTTTCTGCTGAAGAAGGCCACTGGACAGAGCGAGCCGTTGACCACCTGCTCAAGTACTGCACCAATAGCGACGTCGCTGGCATCGGTGGAGAGAAGGAGAGGGGCATGTGGGATAGGAAAAGTGAGAGCCGCAGCGGTTGATAGGGCCTTATTTGCATTGCAGAAGGCCGCTTCTTGAAAGGGACCCCACTTCAGGTCCTTTGGCTTGCCCTTGAGGGAGGCGTAGAGGGGAGCAAGAGTGGTGGCAATGGCTGGCAGAAAACAGTGATAATAGTTGATCATGCCCAAGAATTCCTGCAGAGCTTTGACGTTCGAGGGCGCGGGGAAGTCCTGAACGGCTGCTACCTTCTCAGGGAGGGGATGGACTCCTTCAGGAGTGATGCGGTGCCCTAAGAACGACACTTCGTTGGCGCCAAAGGTACACTTGTCGTACCGTACTACAAGGCTGTTTTGTTGCTGGCGGTCGAGCATGATGCGCAGGTGATGAAGGTGTTCCTCTTTTGTCGTCCACATAACATACACAGAAAGGGAGGTCCCTTAAGATGCCATTCATGAGACGCTTAACGTGGGCCCAGCATTATGAAGGCCAAAACAGGAGTAATTGAAGGTGTATGTACCAAATGGAGTGGTGATGGCTGTTCAGGAGGTCGAGCGTAGAGAAAACCTTCGCTTTGTGCAGGTAAGAGGTCACGGCGGCGATGTTTGGGAGGGGGTAGTGATCCGGTTCTGTTTGCATATTCAGATGCCTGTAATCCCTGCACGGACGGAGGGAGCCGTCTTTCTTCAGAACGATGTATAAGGGTGACAACCATGGGCTTGAGGCCATTTGGCAAAGGCCCATTTCCTCCATTTCGCCGAACGTCTGTTTGGCGGCTGCCAATCGTTCCGGTGCCAGACGTCTGAATTTTTCGAAGACTGGGGGTCCCGTCGTTTTGATATGGTGATAAATACCGTGCTTGGCAGGAACCGTGGGCATTTCGTGAAGTTCTGGACGGAAAACTTCCTGGTATAACGTGAGGAGGTGAGCGTAGGCATCCGTGGGTGCGCTGATGTGGAGAGCGAGGTTGGAGGGGGGGGGGGGGGGGGTTTGAAAAGGTGTCGACAAGTACGAGAGTGCGTTGACCAATCGTCGGTGGGCGGCATCGACCAGAAGGTGGAAATGAGAGAGGAAATCCGCACCGAGGATTGGCAATGTGACGTCACCAAAGAGAAACTTCCAATTAAGTTTACTGTTTCCAAACGATAATGTGAGGTTCTCGTAACCATAGGTGGGTATCGCAGACCCGTTGGCAGCTACCAAGCGGACGTCGGCAGACGTAGATAGACTACGTCATGTCCTGAAGAGTTCCTTTGGCAAAAGAGAACGACAAGCACCCGTGTCTACCAAAAATCGCACTCCCGTTCCTGCATCATGTAAAAAGAAAAGATTAGAAACGCGGGAGGCCACCGCCACAAGCGATGGCCTACTAACACGGTTTTTGGCCACTGACAATCCATGGCACATTTCTTCGCGGTTGCCCCGAATCTGGTGTGGTAGTAGTA
>NC_090731.1:109306882-109319382 GCF_036898095.1 Palaemon carinicauda | reverse complement strand
TAGTCTCTTTTCATCCTGTTATTTGTCATTACTTTTTTATAAGATAAACATTACGTCATGTTATCGTTTCACTTTGTCAATAATTTAGCCATATCCTACATGATTTTTATTTACCTAAATGATATCGAAAGCATATTCTTGTGCTAATCTTTGATTAATATCCCCTGTATTAATGTGTGGGTTATCTTTATAGATATTTGTAACAATTATACTTCTATTTAGTATATATTTTATTATTTAATTATTATTATAGGTAATTAACTGGTTTGAATAATTTTTAAGCTTTATAATTTACTGAAAAAATAATATTTTATGGCAGTTATATGCTGATCAGATATTTGGAACACACTTTACATTATCTTAGAATTTAATTGAAAGATGACTATTCCATTCATTAGTTTTGTTGTATCGTTTGTGAACTAATATCATTGAAACTGAGGCAGAATATATATATATATATATATATATATATATATATATATATATATATATATATATATATATATATATATATATATATATATATATATATGCACACACACACACACGCATAAAACCTTGTTGTGCCATCAGTTTGCAACTCAGATCAGTTATGCAAGTAATTGGTCAGAATATTGGGTTTTGTAACTGTAATACCAGTACTGAATATATCAATAAAGTAACGTGCTTAAAAAAAACGTAGAATAAACATCTCTCTCTCTCTCTCTCTCTCTCTCTCTCTCTCTCTCTCTCTCTCTCTCTCTCTCTCTCTCTCTCTCTCTCTCAAGTATTACACCTGGTCATGAAGGGATTAAAGAACTTCTCTCCTCTTTTTTTGTCCTATAAAATCAATTATCTCTCTCTCTCTCTCTCTCTCTCTCTCTCTCTCTCTCTCTCTCTCTCTCTCTCTCTCTCTCTCTCTCTCTCTCTCTCTGTCCCCGAGGGATAAAAGGATTTTCCTTCGGCCCTACATAAACCTTCGGCTTAGTACTAATGCATGAAATTGTTTCCTGAGCTTCTCTACAAATGAAAATGAGAACCTTTAGTTTAATTGACAAATCAAATCCACCATGACCACCTCTATCAGACTCAACTGGAAGAAATACGAAGCCTTAATATCAGAACTTTTCCCTTTTCTCGTCTATCCTTTATCACAATTTTGGGGTTCTGTTCTTTTGAAAATATTTTCAAAAATTAAATACCCGTTTGAATTTTGTATATGTGAGTCACAATCGTTGTTGAAATAATGAATAAACAATTAAATAAGGAAAGGGGAGAGGTAAAAGAATATATTGTCATTATAAAGATTTTTTCTTTGATGATTATGAGGGAGTAGGGATAAATCCATTGATTTAATTGCCACGCACTGGCACGCATCTTCCCGCACTGTTCACGATGCGTTCACGAACAGTTCGCGCATCGTTCACGACAATTTTGTCGTGACTATGAGTGCCACAAATTTTGAACATTTCAAAATTCTCGCCACAACTGCCACGCATGCCACACCGTTCACGACACGTTCACTCCAGTTCACGCATCGTTCACGCCAGTTCACGACAAAAGTCGTGACAATGCGTGCCACAAATTCGTGCAAGTGTCAGGGTACCTTTATGTTTGAGATTTGTCATACATAATGCACTTTTATTATTATTATTATTATTATTATTATTATTACTTACCAAGCTATAACCCTAGTTGGAAAAGCAGGATGCTATAAGCCCGAGGGCTCCAACAGGGAAAATAGCCCAGTGAGGAAAAGAAATAAGGAAACTACAAGGAAAAAATTAACATTTGAAATAGAATGTTTTATGAACAGTAACAACATTGAAAAAAATAATTCATATTTAAACTATAAGCACTTTAAAAAAAAAGAGGAAGAGAAAAAAGTGTGCCCTAGTGTACCCTTAAGCAAGAGAACTCTACCCCAAGACAGTGGAAGACCATGGTACAGAGGCTATGGCACTATCAAGGAACAAAGAACAATGACTTGATTTTGAAGTTTCCTTGTCTTAGAAAAGATTCTTACCATTGTAAAGAGTCGCTTCTGCCTTTACCAAGAGGTAAGTAGCCACTAAACAATTATATTGCAGTAGTTTACCCTTTGAGTGAGAAAGAATTTTTTGGTAATCTCATTGTTGTCAGATGCATGAGGGCAGAGTAGAATATGTAAAGAATAGGCCAGACTATTCGGTGTATGTGTAGGCAAAAGGAAAATGAGTCGTAACCAGAGAGAAGGATCCAATATATTACTGTCTGGTCAATCAAAGGACCCGATAATATTCTAGCGGTAGTATTTTAACGGGTGGCTGGTGCCCTACAAGTTATTTGTTCTAAATCATGGTCCATGTTGGGCCAATATACAAAAGGCCTTGCTTCCGCTGTCATGACAACAATACCCTTGTGGCCCTCATGAAGCATTTCCATAACACGCTTTCTCAATATCTCCGGATTCAAAATACGATTTCTAAACAGTAATACATTCTCATGGAAAGAAAGATAATTTCTCAATTTATAGAAAAAGTAACATATCATTTAACATTACATTTACCTTAGGGAACCCCTTCTTTACATAATCTCTTACTCTGCATAAAATTAAATCTCTCTTTATACATTCCTTTACCACTGTAAAATCAAAAGAACTCTTATCTTAAATATTAATAAAATCTACATAATCTCCTGGTACATGAAAATCAGCATCATCTTTACATAATTGCAGGCTACCAAGAGCATCTGCCACAGTATTACTCACTGTCTTAATGTGCATATTTTAAAATCAAAACGGGACAGAAATAAGCCCACCATTCAATTCGAGCATTAGATAACTGTGGAATACTTTTATAAGGGTTAAATAGATGAATCAATAGTTTATGGTCCGTCCTGATGACGAACTTCCTACCCAAAAGGAAATCGGAAAACTTCTTGACTCCAAAAATAATAGATATGACATCTCTTTCAATTTAAGAATATTTAAATTTAGCATTAGATAATCTTCTACTTAAAAAAATGGTAGAAATTTTACCCTTATATTCTTGTTTAAGACCAGCTCCGACTCCTTCAGGGCTATCATCAACTTCTAAAATCATTGTAGAGTTCGGGTTGAAATCATCCAAAATATCAACTTTCCCTAAAGCTTCCTTAATATTGTGCAAAGATTCTTCATGAAATACTTACCAGTGATTTTCAACATTCTTATGGGTTAAATTATACTGTGTAAAGGACATAAAATAGAGCTAAACTGAGGCACAAACCTATTGTAATAAGTGCATAGCCCAAAAAATTATTTAAAAGACAACAGACTGTGGAGCTGAAGTTTACAGAATTTCCTCTATTTTCTTTGGTTCAGGTTTAATTCCAACACAACTTAAAATGTACCTTAAATACCGTACTTCCCTAGAACCAACAATACATTTATCTTTATTCAATTTTACATTTCCCTTTTGCAAAATTGACAAAACTTTACATAGACTCTTTTCGTATTCCTCCTTGGTAGCTCCAACAAGCATTATGTCATCTAAAAAAACAGGAACACACTCGATATTTCCCAATAATGCAGAGATAAACGTCAGAAATATACCTGGTGCTGATGACAGCCCAATAGGCAATCTATGAAACTTATACAATCCTAATTGAGTAATCATAATTAGATATTGTTGAGAATTTTCACTCACAGATACCCGTAAATGTGCGTTCTTCAAATCCAATTTTGAAATATAATGATAAGAATCTATAATTTGTCAAAATATCATCCAATCTTGGTAATGGAAAAGTGTTAACACTGGGTTGGGTATTGGGATACTTGAAATCTACACAAATCCGTATTTCACCATTAGGCTTCACTACAGGAAAAATATGATTGGCCCAATATCCAGAATGCTCGACCTTCCTAGTTCTTTCAAACTATTCTCAATTTTACATTTATTATGAGAAGGAACAGATCTACCTCTGAAATACTTGGATATTGCATTTTCTTTTAACATTAATTGACATTCATAATTTGTAATGGGGGATCCTTCCACCTCCTTAACCTCATTGAACATTTTTACTCAATCAGGCTCAGGCCTAGATATACTGCCCACTGGTATTTCGATTTCGTCATTAAAGACCTGCCTGCTAAATTCAAATCATTATCCACAACATGAAATTTTTGTTCCTTCATAACTAGGCCTTTGAAAGAAACATCACAATTTATATCACCGTACACTTGCATTTTATCCTTATCATAACTTGCTAAGCGTTTCGGTGTTGGTAATGGGGTTAAATTCCATTTATTACCAACATGCCGTGAAATAGTGGATGCACCACTGCCAGTGTCTAATTCAAATTCTAGGGGAAACCCATTTAACATTAAAACTTCTCTATATGGTTTCTCGTAATCATCAAAAGAATCCATAGAATTCACGTTTACATAAAAAAGTTTCAATAAATCATAAGAATCAATGAAATTTTCATCAATAGGAATAGGCTTACATCATGCACTGTATTACATTCCTTGATATATTTCTAGACTTTTTATTAGGACATACTGTACTCACATGGCCTTCCTTCCCACAAGAATAACATTTAGCCTTTTTACATTTACAATTCTTAGCTAAATGGTTATCACGTCGACAACTTGTGCATTTAACTTCAACTTTAGAATAATCACTTTTACCTCACCAATTGGAATTTGCACAAGAATTAGGCCTAGTCCTAGTTACCTTATGCCTCATCTTGTTAACAGTACCTGTAGACCTATTATCTGTAAAACAACTTGAAGTATGACTACACTCTGTAACAAGTAGTTTCTAAATTGGCAACCTTGGCAAGTAATTCACGAGAGGATATTGATTTAAAATTAAATGGATCCGCTAAAAAAATCTTAAAATAAACCTCATTAAGAATACCAACTAATAAATGATCCTTCAACCTTTGGTCAAAATCGCTATTAGATTCGTACTGCTGAGCTGACAATTTTAGTTCTGCATAATATTCCTTTACTGACTCATTACTTTTCTACTTTCTTTGTAGGAAATCACATAATGCTCTATGATAACTAGGTTTTGTTATGAAATGAGACTTTAATTGATTTACTAGGCCCCCAAAGGGAACTGCAGATGGCTAATTTGGTGCTGTGAACTTACAGATTGTGGAAAAATGTCTCTACTCCAACTGAACAAAGCAACAAAGCCCTTTTTGCTCTCGCCTCTGTTACTCCACTTACCTCACAATTCATGGATAATAAATCTAGCCAACAAGATAATTCTGACTTATCTGGGTATAAACTCGGGAATTATGGGTCTCCTTGGGGCTGCCATCCTACCTGAAGGTAAATGGAACTTTGGTAGTCCCCAACAAATACAGCTGAACTCGGCCAACTCGATTTCTAGAGTCTGGACGTTGACCAGGCCTAAATTGCTATGCTAGGCTAAATACGGTAGTGGCTGGCTGTGTTGGTACGCTAACTCTTGTTCACTATTACATACCTCCTTGTTATTTATCCTAGTCACCACTGTGACATCGTCGTCTATCTACTTAGGATCCAAGAACACAGGTTGGAACTTTACTGGTTTATTGTTGTAACTCCATATTAAGTATGCAGATCCCTGCTGCTTCAAGCTTTACAGTTCATGGATGGTGGGAGACAGACAACAACAACTTCCCAAAGGTTCAACACTGTGAAATCAGATCAACCCCATAAAATGAGAGAGTAGTGTTTCTCAGTTCATTGCACCTACGTTACCTTCAACACAGAACACTAAAAAAATCCTATCAATATTGGTATTCATAATCTCATCAACAAACCACCTCTTGTTGCAGGCAATACGAGCTTGAACAGAAAGGGGTTCTTTGTCCACTTTTCCATATTTCCTGTCCGTGTTTTATGGCATAATTTTGCAACCCAAATCACCTATCAATGTACATAATGATCAAAGTTCCCACCATTTTTACACTTGTAATTATTGCCGGTTCCGGTGGTAACTAACCGTTTCCGGAAAAATTCTTTCAGTTTCCTCCTCCTCTGCTTCATTATAACTACATCTATAACCAAGGTAATTGTATCTACTGAACCTATAACAATGCCTCCCTCAGAGGGTGAACTTTAATCCTGTATGCCCTAGCCCACTTGTATCCCTACAACCAGGGACCACATGAACACGTCCTTAATATAGTATACGTCTGACGGAACACACCTGACATTAATTTTCCATTATGTATCAGATTCTTTCAAGCTGTATGTTACTGGTATATATTGACACAAGACTGTCATGGTACCTACCTCACTACATTAAGTACACACATAAAAACACATTCTTTACAATCAAGTTTATCTTTAACACGTGTCAAAAGAAACATTTGAAAACTTAATCTTCTAGAACAGTATGCATGTGTGCCTCATTGTCTTCAGACATTATATCACTAATAATGCTTGGATTTAGACTCAATTACGCCTCCTAGGTAGCAATCTTTTCTAATACACACAGTTGCCTATAAATACCTAGACCAGTGTGGTACTGAACCAACAATTGTATTTTTCCTTAACTCTTTTCAAAAACTTTACAGTGGTGATTATTAATCTCCACAACAGATTTAACAAATACACATAATACTGCTAGGTTGAATAATTCTCCAATTGTTGTGGATTTATAAGGGCAGCATATGGTATTACAGGTTTCAGCTCATACACCTAACAGGAACGAGTGCGTCTTAGAGATGGATTATACATAATGTTCAAAGCTATCTCAGACGTGGGAAACATAATGTGCTAATGACGGAAGTCATGGACTACTAAGTAATATAAAATTTGTATAACTCTCCTATCAAAGGATTCCATTAACTGAAGGCCTATATACTGTCAGTGAATTTTTTTTTCCTAAAAATTTTCATCACATATGTACTTATGCTGGATTATACTCGTTGGAAATATACCTGCCACATCAATGTGCTCCCTATAAAACTTAACACGAAGCACAGGCCACGTTCTGGCTTCCAGTAAAATGTTTTTATGGTATTTGAAACAGTTATTAGCACTTTATATACAGTTCTATCGTTTTTATCATTCCCAACTTAAAGAAAAATTCACATGCCATTCTTAGTGCTCTATCTATCCCCCAAATGTCTTGCATACGGAATTGTGTGTACAATGAAGAACGTTTGATTAATTAAAGCAGGAGAAAGAACCATCCGTGCACAAAATTCTCTTCACATCTTCAGTATACGATATTATTAAAGTTGAAGTTGTCTGGATTCAGTTCTAGTTTCATCAGAATAGATACTCACCAGAACGCCAGCCGAGCAAGCCCAACCGCCTCCACTCTAGTGCACAAGCACATCAGCTAGCTCTTCAGTAAACAGCTTAATCTTACGATCCTGGGAAGGGTTTATCTGACACCATGCGTATGCTAGGCAAACACGTTATCACGGTTCGAGCCAGAGGGCTAGCACCCTTAGAAAGGATAGGTTACTGTCTGACTTTCCTTTAATTACTGCTCACAATTTTTACATTCATTTCTATTTTTGTGTTCCTTTTGTACTTTTTTTTATATCCCAACCTCTTAAGTCAATTAGACCTGCTTCATCATGGCATTCATTTTGCACACTACTGAACGTGTCCTCTGTCACCCACCTACATTCACCTAGGTCATTTCTCTCTCTCTCTCTCTCTCTCTCTCTCTCTCTCTCTCTCTCTCTCTCTCTCTCTCTCTCTCTCTCTTTGTTCATAGCCTTTCCGACTATCTCATGCTCTTATGAGATCTCATTGCGAGAGCTTTCCCATTTCTCATTGACTATTTTGTGACTAACTTATTCCACATTTTGGACCTATTCTTCTTTTCTCTTCCATGACCTAGTAGTTATTCTATTCAATTTGCTTGTCCAAAATTTAAATCTCTTTTGTAAATAAATCACGTAAGGGCCGATGATCATTCCGCAACTGAATTGGTTGACCTAATAGAAAGAACGGATGCCTCTCCAGAACCTGTAAAATGACCAGTGCTTTTTCATTGAGAGTACTATCATTTCTTATGCACCTTTCAATGCCCTAGAAGGTGAATAAACATATTGCTCTTTCCCCTCATAATTTTCTCAAATCTCCCAAGAATTTTACAGTAATAACCAGCGAGTCCAAGAAACCCAACTACTTCTCTAGCAGTACTCAGGCAGGAAAACTACTGAATAGCTTCTAATTTACAGGGGTAAGGTCTAAAAGCTTCTTAGGTTATTATCTGACCTAGATATTTGACCTTTATATATATAAATATATATATATGTGTGTATATATATATATATATATATATATATATATATATATATATATATATATATATATATATATATATACACACACACACACACACACACATATATATATATATATATATATATATATATATATATATATATATATATATATATATATATAGATATATATATATCCCATGTCAATAGATGATGAGATATCGGAACAAGGGCTTTTTTCCTTTATTACGAAAAGGTTTGTAAATACACTTTAGACAACTTGTTCTAATGATCACCCGAGAGGTACTGCTTGACCCTCGGTAAGTAAATGCAATATTGCTCTGTCAATATGCTGAATTGTTAGATTTTGAAAATTTCTCCATTGTGATGGAAATATACTGTCACCAATAGGCTTATCACACGCCCTCTATCAGACTTAAGACATGTGACCTATAATAGAGTTCAATGACTGCTCACTACAATCTGTGACGGTCATAGCACTCTTAAAAAGGTTATTAATCTCACTGTATAGAACACATACTTTTGCATACTTTTCATACAAGGATTAGGATATATATATATATGTATATATATATATATATATATATATATATATATGTATACTTATATATATATATATATATATATATAAGCATATATATATATATATACATATATTTACATATATATATATATATATATATATATATATATATATATATATATATATATATATATATATATATATATATATATATATATATACACGTATATAAATATACATACACACACATATGTACATATACATATCCATATATATATATATATATATATATACGTATATATATATATATATATATATATATATATATATATATATATATATATATATATATACATATATATATACATATATACATATATATATATATATATATATATATATATATATATAAATATATATATATATATATATATAAATATATATATATATATATATATATATATATATATATATATATATATATATATATATATATATACATATGATACTTGGCATGTTAGTCTATGCTTATAATGAATGGACAATGTCTTAGAAACGTCCAAAAATCGAAGATAGCTTCCCTCAGGGCATACTGTCCTCCAGATAGTTTTCAGGATAACAGACAGGAAAATGCATTGACATTTCTCCATTATTTATTTGATGTTGACACATGTTTCAAATCTCTTCATGACCCTTCTTGAGGACTATATTGAGATATGGAATTACATTTTAATTTAAATGCTATGGTAGTGATAATTTGAATACAAAGATATTTGGAAACTCCAACCCTAATTTCAATATTCGCCTTTAAACACTATATTATGCAGTTAAGCACTTGGAGGACCATAATTTACCCATGATTTTTGGTACCGTAGTTGCCTCATTCCCTTCCTGGGTAGGCATTTACTCTGCATCAATACCTTTGTAACCTTCGTATCTTAAGCTGCATCGGAGAAAGAAGAAAAATGGCATGAATAGTCGAGTAAAAATAGTTTTATCGAAGAGAAAATGCAGGAACATCAAAATCACAATTCATCATTCGAAGAGATGCCGCTCCAAATGGAACCAAGTCCAAGAGAAATGCAGATCACAAAACTAATTTCTAAGGGATTTTGGCAAATTAGTTTGTATTATGCTTTGTATAAGTAAAAAGGATTATTAGTGAAGCTTTTTAAATTATTTAGGAATTTGAGTTGTCCCCAATACTCACAAAAAATAGATTTAATATTCAAATATGATAATTTAATTAATAATCCAATATCTTTGAGTGGTATGGACAGTACCGTGTGGATTGAGTGCTTTACTTGAGTAAATTATGTGCAGAAAATAAAACACTGAGCTCGTAACAAGAATACACCAAAAAATATAACTTGGGAATTGAAATTGGAAGCCCCCAGACCTTCTCACTAAGAGCACAACCTATTCTTCTCTTCTTCTGTCTTCTGTAATATGGTGACCCTCACTGGTCGTCTGTCATCTAACGTGGGAGCACACGGCTGGTGGTAAGAGTGAGTCATTCACAATTCTTTCGTCTTTTCCGTTTCGATGGGTGTCCCTTTTCTTCTGGATAGTGGAGAACTATTAGGTTATGTAACATCTTGTTTCTGTGTGTATATGTCTTTGGCTGTTAGGACAGCACTGTGGTTGATGAAGGCGTAAACCTGGCGAGGGTTCAGTGAATGGCTGGCACTCTGAGTTCTAATTGACTTTTTGTCTTAGTTACTTCAGGGGGCCGGGCGGCTAATGCTGATTTTTAATGACAGGACTTTGACATCTATTCCACTTAATAAGGTGACTTAGGACATCTACAAACTTTAGAAGATTTTTCCTCGCACCTTCAGTTTTGCGACGCCAGGGCAATTTATCCTAAAAATAATGTTTTTCAAATTCTATCTCCTTTGATAATTCTTAAGAAGATCTGGGATTACTACCCTATATAGACCTGTAATAGACCTCCAATAATACAAAGATTTTATTTTCTTAAAGTCATTTTTCTGCCTGAAATTCAGGGAAAAAAATTAAGAAAAAATATGAATAAAAAATTGGAAAAAAGGGCTTCATTTCAATGTTTTATAATGTATTTCTAAGTTATATACATAGTTTCAATGTTATATCTTTAAAACTAAGGGAGACTATTGAATTAGAAGGTCCAATAAGGATAGTTTTGAGATATGGGCATTCAAAGTTTTTCTTTGTACTTTTACAAAGAGAGTATTAATGAATTATAATTATTATGAATTTTATGTTCTTCCTTGGGTAACGATAAAAAAACGAAGTTATTTATCATAACTTAATCATAAATAAAGATCCTTTTCCTCAATATCTTGCTTCTTTTTTCTCCTGTGAGGCAAGGCGGCCGCTCCTCTATCCATAACACACACACACTCTCTCTCTCTCTCTCTCTCTCTCTCTCTCTCTCTCTGCACCACCGATATTACCCTCTTCTGAACTCTTAATAGAGCAAATGTTGATATTGTCTTCTCTTTGAAATGATAAAATTCTTGCTTAAAACGAGAAAAACAAATGTAAAAATTTAGTGAATATCAGAGGTCAGGTATGTACTCTCTATGAGGTTTGTGGTACAACTGAGGAGTGAAGGGTGTAATTTACCGTGTAATACATCACTTGTGATTCGAGGAGGTATGCAGATGCGATTGTTCACGATTTTTTTTACATTAAAAAGTAATCATTTTCAAAATTCACGATAACAGAAGAAATACTGAATTTTCTTGTAGGGAACAATGTTCATGCTTATTGAGTTACTTTCACTAATTACCCTGTAACTATGAAAGTAAGAGGAATTTTGACAAGATATTTCGTATACGCATTTTCCATTGCCATACGAAGCTCAGGGAATTTTTCAGGATTTTGTGTTTTTCTTCCTATACCTCCATATACTGCCGGTCGGCCCCCTTAACTTTACTTTACTTTAGGGGCTGCTTATCTGGGCCCTTACAGTAGGGGATCCTTATTGTCTACAGGACCTAAACAGCCGTTTTATCATGTTCATTCGAGATCATTCACCATTTCACATCACATATTACTCGCTTACTGTTAAATCGTCACTGTCGAGGCAATCACAGAGTAAGAAAGTCTTCAATTTCCTCTTGGAATCCTTAATATCTTCAATCATGACTTGAGGAATGCTTACCTTTTCCGCACAAATATTATCATTTCTGTAATTTAATGTTGATTAAATTGTCCTTTGCAGTTATGTACTCTACATCGCCATACAATAGTACTTAGAGACTGTGTTTACACCAAGCGAGTCACGTTGCATCAAGTTAAGAACGACATTTGCTGAGATTCATATTACCCCATCTCCGTTTACACCGACAGCGTCAGCCCGAGTGGCGAGTCAAGTCAGTACTCTCTGATTTCATGGAGAATAGATGCATGATCCCTGGTTGATGTAGCTGTTTTGTTGTGGCTTCATCATCGCAGATGTAAGAATACAAATCGAATCTGGATGCATGAACTGAATACCAAGAGGCACGATCTTTTAAGCTTCTGTCATTTATTCCCAGACCTGGTAAACCATCCAGAAAAATTCTACTACTTATTTAGGATGACACATGAAAATTTTAAGAAGCTGGTGGAGTTGACTGGATCTTCTATAAAGGAAATCAACAATAACAACCTTCGTGCATTACGAGTTGAAGAAAGAATGGCCATTTTCAAAGACCATTATCAATTATTATTATTATTATTATTATTATTATTATCATTATCATTGGTCCACTTTCAAGATGACCACGCTGCG
>NC_090731.1:109286882-109304382 GCF_036898095.1 Palaemon carinicauda | reverse complement strand
CATTAGAATAAGGGTAAAATTGTCTTACTTTTCAGAGACTTTCTAATTGCTTATACCCTTTTTCTTCCAAATCACTTTGTAAACTTGGACACAACAAATCTAACTTACACCTAATCCTGCTCCCCATCAACAAATTTGATGGTGTCACACCTGTTGTACTGTGCGCTGTCGTTTTATAAGACAATACAAACTTTGACACATTACAAAATATGTTATTTGTATTTGCTTTCCCACACTTCATGTTATTCTTAAATTTTTTAACAAATCTTAAAGCCTCTTCATTCATGGAAGGATGATACGTTGCTGAGAATGCATATTTAATACAATTCACTTCACAAAATTCTTGGAATTTCTGTGAGGTAAACTGTGGACCATTATCAGTTACAGTTCTTTCTGGTATACCATGTGTAGAAAAAAAATTTAATTAATTCTTTTACAGTTGTGTAAGATGTTGTCTTCATTGGAATTACTTCTGGCCACTTACTGTAAGCATCTGCAACTATCAAAAACAAATAACCTAAGAAAGGCCCTGGAAAGTCTATGTGCACTCTTTGCCATGGATACCTGCATTCCAGGAAACTGATGGTTGTTCTGTTGTGTAACACAATTCATATAATTTCTTACAAACAATTCAATATATCTTTCTACACCTGGCCACCAAACAAAAGTCCTTGCAATAGACTCTGATCTAACAACCCCTGGGTGATCTTCATGTATTTCAGACAAAACCTTATTCCTCAGTGAACTAGGAATAATTACTCTTTACTCTTTCATTATACAGCCTTGTGCTATGCTGAATTCATTCTGTATATCTTTATAGGGTTGACAATTTGCTTCATTTCTACATTAGTCCCTACCTGCCCTTGAACTCTCTAAGACCGAATTGAGTATTTGGTCTTTCTTGATATTGTGTGCTATATCCTTGCCTGTAATGGGTACATCATGTACTGAAACTAGCAATATACTGGAAATTTAAATAAAGCATCTGCATTGCCCCTCTTTGATATAAGACGATATTCTATATCATAATGACATCCGGCTAATGTAATTGCCCAACGTTGAAGTCTTGCAGCTACCAACATAGGTAAAGTTGCTTTTGGACCAAATATTGCTAACAGAGGTTTATTATCTGTAACAAGTGTGAACTTTTTCCTTCCATAAAGATATATGAAATTTCTTAACTCCATACACTTATGCTAAACCTTCTTTTTCTATTGGAGAGTAATTCTTTTCTGCGTTGTTTAATACTCTAGAAGCGAAAGCAATTGACTTTTCTATTCCATACAGCTTTACATGAGATAATACTGCACCTAAACTTATGCTAAACCTTCTTTTTCTATTGGAGAGTAATTCTTTTCTGCGTTGTTTAATACTCTAGAAGCGAAAGCAATTGACTTTTCTATTCCATACAGCTTTACATGAGATAATACTGCACCTAAACCTATGTTCGATGCACCACAAAGTAATTGAACTAGTAAATCCATTTGCTAATATACCAGAAATGTAGGTGATGTTATTTCCTGCTTGATTCTTTCAAAAGATTCCTAACAATCTTTGGTCCAATTCCACTCTACACCCTTATTCACTGAGTTATACAATGGATGTGTGATTGTAAAATAAATTCCGAATGAAATTTCCATGAAACCTAAAAATGATTGCAATTCCTAAACTTTTTCTGGTAAATTCTTTGATGGCATTGCTTTAATTTTCTCCTTAGTCTTGTGAATACCTTTTCCATTAATTACAAAACCCAAGTTTTCCACTTTGTACCTTCTAGTAACAAATTAGGAATGGTTTTAGCTTTTTTCTTAGACATTATTGATACATCAGCTGTTGTGTCAACTTGCATTATAACTGGTTTACCATTCATGATGACTTTTACCAATGTGTTTCTTTGCACCTTTGTTGACGGAATTAATGCCAAACGCAAACTCATTTTCAGACCTATCCTGATTATCGTGAACATTTTTCGCATTATTTTCTTGGCCTATAGTATCAATTGCTGCATCTATTTTCTTTGCATTCTACTTAGGGAATCTACAAACATTTGAAAAATGTCCCGTCTTTCTAAAATTCTGGCATGTTTGTCTTGTAGCAGGGCATTTCCTTGCTTTGTATGCAAGATGATCAGTTTACCACACCTATAGCATTTGGGTTTTTCCTATTGTTTCTGCGTATAGGTCTGATTCTGATAATTGTGAGCATTAGAGTTTGGCAATTTCCTTTGACTAGGCCTTAAGTATTCTTCCTCTGATTCTCATTGTCTTTCAACTTAGAGCCTATCTTGCTAATTCTAGAATTTTCCATTCTATTGTTTGGAGAACTACTTATTACATTACTTTGCCTATTTGATTGTTTCTAAAGCTCTGCCTATAATCAATACCTTCTCTAGTGTTAAATCTTTATCTTGCAGCAATTTTTATCTTAGCTCTTGTGACGTGCAATGGGCAATAACATGATCTATGATAACATTTTCTAACTTTAGAAATTCACATGAAACAGCTCAATTTTTAAGTGTAGTCACAAATGCATCTAGGCTTTCCTGTCCTTTCTGATATGCCTGTGCTGAGGGGCATAATATGTGGTAAGAGCCTTAATTGTAGCTGCACTAGTGTTATTGGTAGGTTGTGGTGTCTTAAACACTTCCCGAACCTCTCTACCAGCTGTGTGCAATAATAACACCTTCTTCTGTGCATCTTTCACATTACCTAAAGCTTCTATATAAATCTTGAATTACTCACACCACTGTCGCCATCATGTTGCAACAGAATTGGGTTATGCAACAATTCTGAGCTTCTATGGATGTTCAATGTCCAGAGGCATTTTGACTGCTTACCTGAATTAGGTTAGGCAAATGAAATCTACAAAATTACCTAGTTACTTACTAACAAAGTTAATTCTAACATAATTTCTATGTTAATTGCAGCTTTTGTATTTTTGTGCAACAAACTTTAGTAGTTTTACAATTTTTGTTTTATGTAAACTATCATTGGTTTATGGTGAAATTTTACCACCTAATGCCAACTGGTAACAAATTTCGGTAAACATAACGGATTTGGAGCAAAGTGAAAAGTCTATTTTTGGGTGAGATAGCCATGTCGTCCTGATGGGAGATTCCTTTAAGTAGCTTTCCAAGGGATATTTTCTACAGTGATAATCCCAGTGAATTAACCGTAGGTCTCCAGAATTCTAACTCCTGGCGCGAGAATCCTTAATATATCTTTAGGGATATTGCATAAAAGGCTTGTTAAAATCTGGGGATTTAAGAACAGGGTTGTTTATCAAAAACAGCTTTAAGGCTTCAAAAGAGGCTTGACATTCTTCAGTCCAAATGAATTTAACTTTGGGACTGGTTAGGGATGTTAAAGGGGCAGCAACTGAAGAAAAGTTCTTACAGAATCTCCTGTAGTATGAGGCTAACCCTAAGAATCTTTGTAAGGACTTTCTGGTGGTCGGAACAGGGTACTCTAGAACAGCTTCTACATTGGCAGTTTTTGGTCGAACATTACCATCCCCAACAATGTGGCCCAAGTAGGTAACAGTAGCTTTACGAAAGACAGATTTTTAAAGATTTATGGTTAATCCAGCCTCTTCTAACCTACGGAACAAACACTTAAGCCTATTCAAACGTTCTTCCCAAGTCTGTCCAGTGACTATTATATCATCAAGGTAACAATAAACCCCTTCCAAATCTTGGATGATGAAGTTTACAAGGCGCTGAAAGGTAGATGAGGCGATGGTAAGGCCAAAAGGCATTTCCTCGTACTGAAAGAGTCCAAAGGGTGTAATGAAAGCAGATACTAACTTAGCTCTTTCACTTAATCCTACCTGATAATAGCCCTTTAAGAAGTCTATCTTCGTTACAAACTTGGCTTGTCCTACTGAATCAATTAAATCATCAATGAGTGGCAAAGGGTAGGAATCTTTAATGGTGACATTATTAATCTTTCTATAGTCTGTACAAAATCTATAGCTACCGTCCTTTTTTGGAACTAGTATGCAAGGTGAAGCCCATGGTGATTTACTCGGTCTTGCTAGACCATGCCGGAGAAGATATTCGACTTCCTCCTTCATTTTGCTCTTCTTCTCAGGACCCACACGATAGGACTGCTGACGAATGGGTGTTGTACCAGGAACCAGCTCGATGTCATGTAGCAGCAAATCACTTTTCCTGGGAAAATCATTTAAGAGAGTTGAATGGCTAGAGATTACATTCTTTAAGTCTTGCGACTGCCAAGGAGAGAGGTGGCTCAAGAATAGATCCAGGTCATTTAGAACCTCTGTATTGGTTTGTGGCATGGAGGAAGCAATAAGGTCTTCCAATTAATTGTCCTCTCCTGGTGTCTCTACCTTAAAACTGTCACACTAGAACCATTTCCAGTTTCCCTAGAGTGATAAGCCTTGAGTAAATTAACATGAATAATCTGAGTGGGTTTTCTACGATTTGGAGTTCTGATAATGTAGATATTATTGTTTACATTTTTTATGATGGGATAGGGCCCACAAAACTTAGTTTTAAGAGGGGAACCAGGGACAGGAAGGTAGGCTAACACAAGGTCATTAGGTTTAAATTTTCTGACTTTACAAGCTTTATCATAGTTTCTCTTGATTAAGATCTGTTTATCCCTTAATTTCTCCCCAGCAATTTTCCTAACCTGCATTAATGTGCTTTTAAGTTTATTCATATATTGTTGAATGGTTTGGCTAGACTCAGAAGGGGTGTTCAACCATTCCTCTTTAATTACTGAAAGAGGTCCTCTAACTGACCTCTCAAACAACATCTCGTAGGGTGAAAAACCAAGGGACTCATGGGGAACTTCCCTGATAGCAAATAGAAGAAAATCAATGCCCTCATCCCACTCAAGTTGACTTTCAACACAAAATTTCCTAAGCATACTCTTGAAAGTTTGGTGACAACGCTCGAGGGCACCCTGAGACTCTGGGTGATAGGCAGCAGACAAAGTTTGTTTAATATTTAGTTCTTTAAGTACCTGGGCAAAAAGGTCACTGGTGAAATTTGAACCTCGATCCCTTTGTATTTCATTTGGGATACCGAAATTCGTGAAAACTTTCAGTAAAGAATTAGCAATGTTCTTAGCAGAAATGTTACGAAGAGGGATGGCAATAGGGTATCGGGTCGTAGGACATATTATAGTGAGCAAGTATTGATTACCTTTCTTGGTTTTTGGTAAAGGACCAACGTTATCAATAATTATCTTACTGAAAGGTTCATCAGGGACTAAGATCGGTTGTAAAGGTGCCTTGGGTATTACCTGGTTAGGTTTCCCTGATATCTGACATACATGACAAGTGCGAACAAATTCTGCTAAATCCTTTTTCATATTAGGCCAAAAGAAACTATTCAAAATCTTACAATAGGTCTTATGAATTCTTAAATGTCCTTTATAGGCATCATGAGCTATTTCCATTACAGACTTCCTAACAGAAAGAAGTAGCACAATTTGTCGCTTTTCGCTCCAGGTGTCTTCACTAGATCTCTTAGGGGAACGGTAAAAGCTCATTAACAAATCAGATTCAAAGTAAAAACATGGGGATTTGCTAATCTCACTTCTAGAAACCGCTTGGTCATGAAGCCTACTTAAAGTGTTAGCGTGCTTCTGAGCTTTAATAAGGTTATCTCTACTCATAACATTTTGTGCTTCAAAATTTACAGAAGTGACTTTAGATTCATCCGAACTAGATTTCTGGCTACGAGTGACAACACAAAAGGATTTACAGAGCAATCAGGATCAGGTTTAATGTTTTCATCTACAGGTTTTCCATTACAATAAAATTGGGAACTACCAAACGTCCTGCAAGGTCATTAGCCAATAATAAAGTTACACCTTTTACTGGAAATTCAATATCTCTTATGCCTACCAGCACATTGCCCTTCTTTATAGGACAATCAAGATGAACATTAGCAAAGGGAACTTTAGATATTTGTGAAAGGTCTTTCACGAGAACATGTTCATTAGTTACGTTAGCTTCAATATTTGGGAGAGCATTTCTCAAAAGTAAACTTTGCGAAGCACCTGTGTCACGAAGTATCCTGACTTTATATTTATCCCCATCAGAGTTCAAAGCTACAGTTCCATCAAAAGTAAAATCATCATATGGATTTACAGGCTTTTCAGAATTGATATGGGAGACATGCTTAATCTGACCATCTGTTTTACCTTTAAAGTTAAGAAAAGGGTTAAATGGGTTCCGAAAAGGCAAGGAAGTTTTACATTTAGGATCTGGACAGTTTTCAATTATGTGACCGTCTTTCTTACAATAACTACAACGAACATTAGATGCTTTTGCCATATCAGTCAGAGTTTCAGAGTTTTTAGCTGGAAATGGTTTTACATTCTGGTCGATTCTCTTACTGTTGCCAAATTTATGTATTAAATAGTAAGTGTCTGCTAGAGAAGCTGCCTTTAACAAGTCTTTTTCTTCCTTATCCTCTAAATACATCATAATGTTCAAAGGAAGCTTTCGTTTAAACTCAAGTACAATCAAATTCTCTAATTCAGCAAAAGTACTTACTGCAGCAGATTTTACCCATTTCCTAAACTCCCTTAATTTCTCTGAAGCGAATTCTACATAGGTTTGTGTTGTAAACTTAGTTTTGTTACGAAAGGTCTGAATATATCCCTCGACAGAGATTGAAAAAGCATCCAAGATTGCTTGTTTAACATTCTGGTAATCTGTAGTATTTTCGAGATGTCTACAAACTTTCGCAGCTTTCCCAGTTAATTTCGGCCTTAATGCCAAACCCACTGATCGCGTGGTCAATCAAAATGCAAGGCAGTCTCTTCAAAAGTCTTAAAATAATCTTCAGGGTCATAATCTATGAATGTGGGAACCAACTTAATGTTTTTTGCTAAATCAAAGAGTTTCTCCTGAGCTTCCAAAACCAAAATTTCATGTTCCTTATTCTCTCTAGAAAGCTTTGCTTTTTCATGTTCAAATTTAACTGCTATCGACGCTTCATAGTCCATTTTTTCTTTCTCTCTCTCTAAAGTTAACTGAAGTCTAGCTTTCTCTATCTCGAATTCTAATTTAAGCTTCGACATTTGTCTCTCTGACTCTAACCTTTGAGCTTCCTCTGATCTCTCAGATTCTAATTTCTGTGCCGCAAGTTTCTCGCGTTCAAGGGAAATGCGCTCATATTCTAACTGCTGCTCGTGGGCTAGTACTGCTGGTTCACGAATTATATACTGTCTAGCTTCATTGCCTAGTTTACCCACACGCATATAATGCTCAAGAATCTGGTTGCGAATTTCATTCTTCCGCATGCTACTCCTAGTTGCAATTGACAAATGACTAGCTAACTCGAGAAGCTCTAGTTTCTTAGCATTTGGGATACTAGCTAACTCAGCAGAGGGATCCGCAGCAAACTTCTGAACGTTAAATTGAGCCATGGTTAAAGTTAAAGAAAACTTCCTTTAGTAAACAATTGAATTCCTATTTTACAATTCTAATAGACTAACACGTTCCTGCTGCCATTCAAGTAAATGCATTACAAACCACAATACAAAATTATCATGTTAGCGAGTTTATAGTTTCCCGACAAAATTAAACAACAAGCATTACAAGTAATAAGATTATTTTAGGATTTTTAGGGAAAAGGGACAGTCCCGATTCGAAAGTTAAAGGTAATAAAGAACACGAGGGAATGAAAACAATTTTTACATTTCCGATTCAAGCTGATATGGAGGAACTAAGGCAATAACTCGTTGGTCTTAAACAAGCGTTATTTACTCCAAACAACTTGAATGACAACTTACAAACTTGAATGTCGGCGCAGAGAAAAAATAAAGTAAATAAAGGTTTAAACGGTTCCTCACCTATCGTCAAAATTACGCGATCCTGGTATCGTCCAACCCAGGGTAAATGACTGCTCAAGTCGTAGTTGTAATCATATAAGGACAAAATATGGATAAGAGCTTCCGGATAGCTCTCGTGAGTCTCGAGGAGTCGTCGACTCGGTTAGGGCGAAAAGGAAAAATATACTACTGCAATAATATTACCCAAAAGAGAAAACCGTCTATAACCAAACATACGAAAATGGTTTCACAGCGCACGCATATATATCATTAACCCTAATAACAGGTATTCAGAATGTTTACAATTAATGTTGAGTGAAACTAAAATTATTGAACACTATTTGCGACGACAATTGTCTAACTGAATGAATCCTCAACACGGTAAAAGAGATATATCACGGTCAGGCCCAGTCAGGCCCCCAATTTATGTGACGGCTTTATGGCCAAGGTTCAGAGAATAAAAAGTTCTTCCATAGGTCACATAAAATAAGTAAGAAAAGGTTTAATTTCAAAACAAAACAAAATTTAACATTTTAATATTCAATATTGAAACAGTTTACATAATTACGTTAATCGCTTTCTTACAGCATAAACCAGGAAACACTCAAACAATCCTGCACCGCACAAATACCAAAATCAATAAACCTTAATATACTAAATTCTAAATATAAGTTACATTATCAGTTTCACTAAGGTTCACTCAAGATTTATATAAAAGAACATTAATACATTACAAACTGAAGAATAAGAAGACAGCTACTCCAATAGGACACTTATCACAGTAGAGGACCAGGTGAAACTAACTATGCATGAAATAGGTGGTCTGAAGAAAACTTAAAGAAGGCGGGGAAAACAAAAGGACTCTGAAAACGGGATAACTAATGATACAGCCAGGGATCTTAAAAACAGGTTCAGGAATGAACTTTACATTTCCACAAAAAATGAAAATTAGATCTATATACAAAATTAAGATGCCAATTCGGCAGATTGGTGACATATATATATATATATATATATATATATATATATATATATATATATATATATATATATATATATATATATATATATATATATATGTGTGTGTGTGTGTGTGTGTGTGTGTGTATATATGTGTGTGTTTGTATATATGTTTATATATATATATATATATATATATATATATACATATATATATATATATATATATATATATATTATATATATATATATATATATATATATATATATATATATATTATATATATATATATATATATATATATATATATATATATATATATATATATATATATATATATATATATATATATATATATATATATATGTGTATATATATATATATATATATATATATATATATATATATATGTACATATATATATATATATATATATATATATATATATATATATATATATATATATATATATATATGTATATATATTATACATCGTAACCCATTTTCACTGATATTTTATATTGAGCCTTTTCACTCGACATGGGTATAATATCCACTGCTTTTAGAACCCTATTCAGTGCTAAACTACATCCAATTTTCACAAAAACATTGCATCCACCAATCACAATCTTTATTCACATGGCTATCACACAACACAACACTTGAAACCAATTTTTATTGCCTTTATTAAACCATATTCCAAGAAATTTAAAACAATTCGTTGCTATTTTGCATCTGCTTAGCCACAATAGGATTATATAAATCTTAAAGACACGAATAAATCTTGAAATCCTCTACTGACCAGTCCATCATGCAGTTTTGATTTGTGCCTCAAACCTTGGTGCTCTCTCATGATACTACTATAATTCTTTTATTGGTTCATAAGCTATATATCTGCTCCTACTTTCTCAAGATTCCCATTTCATGATTTAAGCATGATCCTGAGTTCTTCATTGGTTATTGGCACCACTTCCAATTGCATATCTATGGCCTTCTCAATTCAATTTGTAAGAGTTGGTTCTGTTCTATTTTCTCTCTGCCCTTATTTTCCCCTCTTGATTACCACAGTACTGCAACATCTATGAGTGATACCTCCTTCGTTGTTGTGTTGACAAGAGTGATGTCTTATCAATGTGCTTGTATCATCCTGTCAGTCTTCATACTGTAGTCACAGGGAGATTTTGCCCGATAATTTTCTACCACACCTTAAGGTAGACAGCCGTACCATTTATTACTGCATGGTACGAGTATTTGGTATTTTTTGCATACTCCAATGGAGAGCTTTAGCCATTGTATTGTTATTTCATATATTGATTATGTGCAAGAGCTGAACATTAATTGTCGACAGGCTTTATAGTTTCTTGTTTTACCATAAATTTCTTGCACTTTAACAAGATGTTATTTCCATGTATTGCTCTTTTAATATATATTGTTCTAAGACCTGATTTTGCACTGCTTTTATCATCCCTTCATTTTCCATCTTATGGGGACCGTCCGCTATTTCCTCCATTTTTTTTTTAATAATTCAAAATAAACCAATTTTATATATGTTTTAGATACTATAATACCTTCATCATATAAAAGTTTTAAGTCATTTGATCAAAAACGATTTGTTAGAAAAAAAGGTACATTTTTCTCCACTAGTATGACACCAATTGTATTGAGAATCATACTAGAAAAACTTTATAATCCGAATAATTCTGTGTGACAGACTTTTTATTTCTATTTTTTTTTAATGATATTTTTTTCTTAATTTTCTTCGGCTAGACGTAAAATTATCATAAAAGAAGAGAAAAAGGGAAATCAAAAGTGTGTTACACAAAATTGTGGGATTTTTATTAAATTTTTTCATTGAAAAATTATGTTTCTCTCTAAATTCGAACAATAAAGTATTTATAGTTATGTTTTGAGTTATAAGCTCCCAAAGATTTGCTATAAATTTTCGCTTTCTTTCTGAAAAAAATCAACATAATATTATTAAGATAAGCTTACTTTATACAAATGTTTATTCCTATACAAAGGCCTAAATGAGGCATTTAAACACTAAGTTTATTAATACACCTGGTGTAAGGATGTCATGAGTTGCCAACGGCCTTTCATTATTGCCAGAGTTTTAGTTAGAATGTTGGAACTTTCTACTCTATCTCATGATTTCCTTTCTTTTTGGTTCTTTTTTGTTGCTCTCTGCTTACTTTTGGTTTTCTCTTCGACCTTAGGGAGCATTGGCTATGCTATAAAGATTCACGAGGAGGTTGTGAAAAACACAATGTACATACGGAATGCAAGTAAACAAGCACAAATGCAGCCTAACTTCTATACTTCTTTGGAAACTCTGGCTGTTCTTCTCATATTTCGTTTGCGTTCGCCTACCCTCTACCAATCGCTATTTATATGCAAAACTAAGTACACATAGGCGATTCTGTCAAACTCAGTCATGCAGACGACGCAGTAAAGATGAGGTCATCATTAAAAGACCGATTTATCTTCACTAATTGTAAAAATAATTGGCTGAAACATCTGTAGAGCATGTACAAAATGTTTCTGTAACATAGAAACAATAAAACGATCTACAGAAAAATAAATAGAGAAGAACCAGGAGAACTGCAGCTGACACAGCTTTCTGCACATACAGAGGGCTCACCAATAATTATATGTGGGGATTTTAATGCACATCATCCTATATTATCATCCCCATCAATAACAAACCCTTCAGGAGAGCACATAGCCTTGGCCCTAGGGGAATTTGAAGGAGTCTCCTTACTAAACACAGGGCACCCTACACACATAAGAGTAGGCAGACAAAATCTAACTTTTGACACAACTGCAATCAGGCACTTAACCAGATGGCGAATGCACTCAATGTTGGTTAGTGACCACCTTGCCACAGTAACAGAATTGAAGATGCAACAATTACCTCCAATACCACCACCTCCACCAAGATGGAATCAAGATCTGGCAGACTGGGTCAGCTTCTGACTGGCCCTCGAAAAGTGGGCAGTAAACTACAACCCTCCAGAGGACATAGATCAACTAGGAAAGGACCTAGTTAATGCATTTCACAACGCAGCAATGCCTCTGAAGGCAGGGAGAAGGAACTACACCTACAAGGACTCCTGGTACTACTGCTCAGATAATAAGACTCAAAATATGACTCATCAAGGTCACAAAACTCTACAGAAGAAGAGCCACAGCAGAGAATAGAGAGCTACTGCAAGCAGTTATAAAGGACATCCAACAGAGAATTCATGAGATAAGAATAGAAAAAGGGATGAAATGGTTCACAAACTTATCACAGTATGCATCTCTCTCCGAGTTATGGAAATGGCTGAACAGAGTAGCTGGAAAAAAGAGGATACCAGCTGCAATACATCCACACCCCCAAGAGAAGGCAGAAAAGATTGCAACAGCCTTCACAAGCGGAACAGGATCAGCTAACCTCTCCCCTGAAACGAGAATGCTTCAGGAGCAACTGGTGCCAGCTAGGTGGGATGAGATCAACACAGCCTGTCAACTACAGGATGACATTGACACCCCATGAACAATCGAGGAACTGAGAGCAGTGTACAAAACAGGCAAAGACACTGCACCAGGAGTAGACAGAATAACCTACACCTTGATCAGACACATGGGTCCAGCAGGAGAAACCGCATTCCGGAGGTTAATGAACAAGACATTCCTCGAGCACACAAGGCCCCAGACCTTGAGGCAACAGGACACTCTGCCAATACCCAAGCCAAAGGATTCAGAAAACCCGAGACCAATAGCTCTAGTATCCTGCATGGAAAACACAGGAGAAAAAGTGGCACTAAACAGGATGTAGTACAAATTTGAACCGCTGCATAAACAGCTATGTGCATATCAGGAAGAAATTGGAACCACTGATTGCATTATAGATGTTCTCAGCTATATAAACCAGAAGAGGGCAACTACAGTCATCATAGGCTTTGAGAAACCCTTCGAGCTAGCCAGCACAGCAGCAATGCTACAATCGGTGGCCAAAAAAAGAGTAAAAGGTCATCTACTAACATGGACAAAGAACTATGTGCTAGGAAGACAAGCCAGAGTCAAATTCCAAGGAGTGATATCAGCCTTTCATGACTTGGAAAATGGAACTTCACCGGGAGGAATTCTCAGCCCCCTCCTTTTCTACATACTCATGGAAAACATAGCCTCTCTTCAACTCCCTGAAGGAGTAGAGATATTCATCTATGTGGATGATATACGTGTAACAGCACGAAGGCCAGTCAGAATGGTAAGAATGCAGAGATCACAGAATGACATCAACCAAAAGTCAAACGAGCTGGGACTGAAAATAAACAGGCAAAAACAAAGGCTATGACAATGAGAGCCCCAAATCCCTTACAATCACTCACGATAGGAATTGAATCCCTAGAGTGGGTGAATAGTTAAACATACTTAGGAGTTGTCATAGACAGACTACGTACCTTCAAGGAGGAAATCAAGTATCTCAAGGAAAGAGCAAATGCAAGACTGGCAGCCATGAGATACATGTCAAAGCTAAACGATGGAGCAAATGAACACATAAAAAAAAAGTACTGTCTAGCCTGCTCCAGAACTCTAGTGGACTATGCTGCTTTCAGCCTAACAAGCCTGACAGACACCCAAAAAGCCACTGTAGAGGTAATTCAAAATAATGCCACGAGACTCATGCTAGGAGTCCTATGTGGACAAGGCTGTGCAACATGAGGCTGGAAACCGATCTGCCATCTCTAGAAGACAGGAATGCACAGATAAATGCGTCCACAATAGCAAAAATGTTTCTCTCTGACAGAGACCCAATAACAAAAAAGAGAGTACGAGAGGAGCTCACAACGCACCCTGAGGTCCAAACCCAAAGCTCCTGAGGTCCAGACCCCATGCTCCTATGGCATGGATCACAGCAACAACACAAAGAGCCTGGGAATAGCCAAAGACATTTTGCATCTAAGCCCAGACACATCCCACCGTGGAAGAAAGAAGTGGTGACCTTTAGGTACACTAAGCTTCATAGAGCAAAGGTAGACTGCACAATAGAGGAACTAAGAACTGCGGCCTAGGAAGAAGCAATCAGAAGTACAGAAACTACATGGAGTGCAGACCTACTACACTGATGGTATTGTAGACCCTGGAATTCAGACAACAGGAGCTGCAGTATACTCCGATAACTTCATGGCCTGCTGGAGAACATCCAACAATGCCTCCACCATGCAGAAGGAGCTTGTTGCAATACAACAAGCACTAAAACACTCTATTGAAAACAAAGGATCTGTAATCATTCATACTGACTTAAGACCCTCAATGCAAGCCTTACAACAAGAAAAGAACAAGGAAAACAAGGCTCTACTAGCTGATATTAAAGTACTTTTATATCAGCACAATGAAAGAGGTCGACCTGTGACTCTCAACTGGATTCCCAGTCACATATGAATACAAGGAAATGAGTAAGCAGGTGAGCTAGCCAAAAGCACCAGACACATAGATAGAGTACAGGTGCACATACAGCCTGCACTGCAACAAATAAAAAAATAAAATAAAGCCGCAGCTCAAAGAAAATCTAATCAAGGATCTGCACAAGTGGATAAGGAATAACTCCTATTCTGCCACATGGTACAAATGGCCGACAGACTAAGTGTCTTCCCTCATTGACAGACACAGACTGAGAGAGTAGGCTGTATGCATCCACAGACTCAGGCTGGGATGCAAAGAAAATTGAGAGATGTTAGAACACAATGAAAGACCCTGTGAATATTGGGACATTACACCGCAGCAGGCCCTCTTGCACTACCTACTAGAATGTAGGGTGACAATACAACTGAGGGGTAACCTACAAGCGGACATCAACTCGCAACACGCCAGGTAGACAGCTCTCCAACCTACCTCCATAGAGGTAATATTACCTCTGAAATCCTCATCAAAATTCATATCATCCCCTCACCGTAAGGCCTTATACACATTGTGGAGGATCAATTTTTATTTATTTTTATTTTTTTCTGTTTGCCAAATAGAGAGAGAGAGAGAGAGAGAGAGAGAGAGAGAGAGACTCAGCGAGGAAGTAGTAGTTAGTGTATCGATTGTTTGTTGTGAGAAAGACTGTTGGAATAATTGACTGTTTCTTTACCTTTTAGCTAGGTTAGGACAGTAGTTAATGTTTCGGAGCGAATGCTTTTTTTGATTGACTGCGACTTGAGGCAGTTGTGTGATTCGAGTGCTGGATTTACTATTATTTTTCTTGACCAGCGTGGAAGTATTTGGTTATTTTTTTGAGTAAGTACAGTTTTCTTTATATTTGCATATCGTGATTGTGAATGATAGTAACAGTTTATTATTTATCTTTGAATATAATGTGATAGTTTGGTTAGCTAGGAGTGTTCGTAAGTGGTTTTCTTTTTTCATTTGCAGGCTGCAATTCCTCCTTGGAGAGACTTACTCCTTTGGAGAGATATTTTATGTGGAATTCATTGTTGACGACCTGGCTTGTAACAAGGAAATTAATATTGTTAGTCTGATTTAGATAATTGTTGATGACCCAGACCGAATGAGATTCCGATTACTGTTGATGATGATGATAATGATGATGATAATAACCACGACCGCAATCGGGGAAGAGGTTGTGGCAAATTGCCACCCAGTGGACTGTTGACCACAAAGCTGTGGTAGTTGGCTGCAAAAGACAGTTGGCAGTGTGTGGACGACTGTGTTTGTGTCCATAAAATATACATATATATGTTTTTATGTTTTGAAGTTTGGGTTGTGGTAAAATTAAATTTGTTTTTATTAGTGTTAAGTTTTAAGCTTTATTTATTTTGAGGGTTTATTTGAATGGTGGTATGGTTAATGTCTATTTTGTGTTATGATTAGTTGTAAGTGTGATTTTTTTGGTTTAAGTTAAGCATTTTAGTTTGTAAGGAAATAAGAGTCTGATTTTAGATAACGTAAGGGGAAAGTTTTGTTTTGTGGAGACAATTGTCAGTAGGTGTGATTCAGGGTGTGGGGCTTGTTGTTGCAACATCCCACAACAACATCATCCCCTGTATTTTTTCATAACTTTTTCTACTACTAAAATATCACGTAAGGACCCTAGGGAGTGAAGGTTGGACAACCCTATCTGCAACATTTCTCTACATTTCAAAGGCCTTACAACCGTTCAAACTACCACTCCGTAACATGATGGTCCCCTTCCACTGCCACCATCATCCTTACTTTCTTTGCATCTGTCTCTACAGCTAAAAACCTTTCAATTTCCCTTATGTTATAACAACCAACATTCTGGGTTTTACAGGTTACCTACAGGCCAAACAAGGGAAAGGCCCGTGCCAACAGGAATTGTTGGCTACAATACAAGGAACTAAAGAACGAATTGAAAGTTATGTCAAAACACCACAGTGGACGGTCCCCTTAAGTTTACCTCTCTGTAGCCATTGCCACGTTTCGTTACTCGCCAATTTTTCGTATCCTTATATTTTTCTTGGACTTTGTTCTCCTTTATCAAGTTTTCTTGTTATACACCCTTTAGCCATTCATCTTCCCTTGTGCTAAAGACTAATTTTCCTACTTCTCACCGTGGTATATAGAGCCTATCAATGTTAATTATTATTATTATTATTATTATTATTATTATTATTATTATTATTATTATTATTATTATTATTATTATTATTATTATTATTATTATTATTATTATTATTTCAAATACAATAATAAATAAAAAAAAAAATTAAGAGCTCAAATGAAATCAATATTATATTTCTTCCTCAGGCACAATCATCCCTAATATACGATGCAGTCAGAGTAGTGACAGAGGCTCTGACACGGCTCCAGAGGAAAATGATAGACGGTTTTGACAGATCCCAAGGACTCCTGCCGTCTCAAAGTATTACTTGCGATTCTTCAGAAAACGAGCAGGTTTTTTGGGAACATGGAGAAAAGATCACAAAGCTCCTGAGGAAGGTAAAAAAAAAAAATGAAAAATGAAGAGTACTCACACACACTCTCTCTCTCTCTCTCTCTCTCTCTCTCTCTCTCTCTCTCTCTCTCTCTCTCTCTCTCTCTCTCTCTCTCTCAAACACACACAAACACGTATATATATATATATATATATATATATATATATATATATATATATATATATATATATATATATATATAGATATAGATATAGATATAGATATAGATATAGATATAGATATAGATATAGATATAGATATAGATATATATATATATATATATATATACAGTATAAGGTATTATACCTAGTTGCTGGGACCAGTGAGGTTTCCGAAAGGCAAGTGGCTACGTGATTAAAGTTCACCCTAGGGTGAGGCAGTATTAAAGAATGTGTAGATGGGATTACCTCATACTAGTTGAGTTATACTAAAAGAGAGGCAAGGAAGCTGAATAATTTTCTTGGGAAACGGCTAGCGACCACCCAAAAACTGACGATAATTATTAAAGGTGAAAGTCTAGTTGTGATTTTGAAAATAGAAAAACATGGATGGGTGGTTGTGTTGCAAAATTGTGGCGTAAAACCGGACAGGTAAAATAGAGGGATGGAATAATACCTATTCCTACCCCTACCTGCCAGTTCAGGCCCACTATATTATTATTATCATTGTTATTGTTATTATTATTATTATTATTATTACTTGCTAAGCTACAACCCTTGTTGGAAAACCAGGATACTATAAACCCAGGGGCTTCAATAGGGAAAATAGCCCAGTGAGGA